>NC_066396.1:50046202-50374642 GCF_013377495.2 Cygnus atratus
TAGTTCTCCCTCACGCCTGGTGTTGCTCATCTCTGCTTGAACCAGTTCCTTCAATTTGTAATTTACAGTTCTTTTCTGAACACTGTGAGTTTCACCTCTTTCCTGCTCTATTGGACTCCATAGTGCAGGGCAGACTGTACAGCAATTTTATGCAGTCCATTTCATCAAATTTTTGACCAAAACTCAGTCTATTTGGAGTCAAGAATCATAGCCCTAGTCTATGTCTCTGAACGGTTCAAACAGGACTATCTTTGATTGCATTGTTGGGAAAAATTGGCAACTTTATTTCAGGCTCCTGGTTTGGTGACACCGTATTTGGTGGTTCTGATTATGTGAAGGACTACACATATTCATTTTCTTTACTATTTGCTCAGGGCAGGTCAACCCTCTTTTCTGCTGAGCAAAATAGACTCTACAGTGTTAAAGCTCAAGCTCACAACCTTCTTTCCCTCTCAACCCACTTACCCTGGCTGCCCCCAGAGATGTTTTTCAACCTTTGGTATTTAGCAGTAGAAGAGAAGAATGGCAGCTAAATACTGTCGGTACAGTGTTGCCACTTGTCACACTGGTAATGCAGGGTACAACTCCAGGGTGACTGGCACGTAGATAATAAAGACTGTTGTGATTAGAGATCAGATCTCTGGAGATGTCTGAGCAGCACAATAAAGGTGTGACTGTACCAAGAGCTAGCGTATCTGTGCAAGCCTAACTAGCTAGTAAGGTGACAGAAGAGCACAGATTTTAGACTGGAGTCCAACAGGGCACAGATTTTGCACTGTAGACCAACTGTTAGCACATGCTAAATAACATGCACATAATTCTGTTACTACCCAAACTTTTCTTGTTGTACTACACTTCCGTTTTGTACAAATGTGAGCTCTCCACACTGTTCTAGGCTTACTGTAGTTTTAGTGTCTTTATTTAGCATGTCATCCTCTTATCTCCTTCTTCAGGAGAGCACTGAGAGCCCTCAGTCTCCTTCTGCCCCCTTTGTCTTTAGATTTCCTTTCTTTCTGAACTTAGCGAAAACAGACTTTGCCTGCATTTTTGGAGTGAAGAATTGCTACTTGCTAGTATCCCCACTGCTTTCTTAAGGACTCTTGGTATTCTTAGCCATGTTTGCAATGTTCTGTTTTGTCATAGTCATTACTCATTGTTAATTTGCTTATGGCCTCATCCCATAAGTGTCCCTGTTGATTTAAGGTAAGATTTGAAACAGGCCAATTGCACACTTCTTTTTTCATAATAATTAACAGCATATAGCTCGTTCCTTTCTTTGCCACAGAAGCCTTCCTTACTTTGAAGTTCTGACATCACTGTTGGTCATTTTTAAAATTTATCCCACCAGCATCACACTGAAATAAATTAAGCAACCCGAGGAAATAATGTAAGCTGGCTCAGTGGCTAGTTCCTTGCTCCACCTTATCAAAGAGAACTGTTGTAGCATCACAGCAGTAAAACAAGTGGCTGTCTGCAAGTCCTCTCACTCATCCAAAGATGCTTGTCAGTATGGTGGCCAATGCATCTGAAGTACATTAATTCGTCTTAATACCAGCGAGGACTGTCATACTCAGCAATTCTACTGGCAAATTCTACAGAATTTGAAAATGTCACAGGCTCATTTTAATAGGTTGAATTATGTGTTATCATAGAAGAACTCTTGAGAGCTACTGAATTTAACCACAAGTCATAGAGTTCCATGAAGCCCAGAGTGCGTGAAGCTTGGCAACAAATGGGTACGTTGCAACAAGCATGTCAAGTGATTATTTTCAAAAACCTCACTGGAGTCATTAAGATTGTACAAGCAAACTGAAGTGGATTTGCCTGCTTGCTACAGTTATATAAAAAGAAAAAAAAAAAAAAAAGGAAAAAAAATTTAAAATAAATAAACTGTCAGGTTTTTCACCTGTATCAAGAAGCCTTAAATTATGCATGACAAAGCCCTGTAACAGTTGGATACTCACTAGACAGTGAGTTCTAGTGAAAGACATTGTGTATTTCCCAGCTAATTCAAAATGGAGAGCTAAGAATATGCTACAGGAGAAAGATATCTTGTTAGCCTCTAAGTTGAAAGTCTCAGACTTGTTCCTTCCATCTTGCATACTTCTTAGTGTATATTGGAGGAAGTTCCTTTACCTTAAATTTCTTTATCTTTTATACAAAAAAAGAGGAAGATGCTAAAGCTGTGCCTACCTGTATTCTTTCCTCATACAGAAGCTATCTAAATATGATCAGGATGTCAGTAAGACTGACCTCCCTCTGTTTGATTCTATTTGTTGGCATCTTCTCTTTTTTCTTCTTCCTCTCTTTCCTTCCCATATTGCCTTTTCTTGTCATAACTGCAGGAAGGTCACAAAATTTCAGAGCTTTTTTCATGTCTGTGATATTTTCCTATCTCGTTACTAATGTTTACAAAGTATTTGATATTTGCAGGTGTTGTGGTTTAGCCTGGCTGGCAGCCAAACACCACACAGCCATTTGCTCACCCTCCCCCCTCCCTCTCCGGGATGGGGGAGAGAAACGGGAAAGTGAAGCCTGTGAGTTGAGATAAAGACGGTTTATTAAGACAGGAAAATAATAATAACAATAATAATAATAATAATAATAATAATAGTATTAATAATAATAATGTGTACGAAACAAGTGATGCACAATGCAATTGCTCACCACCCGTTGACCGATGCCCAGCCTATCCCCGAGCAGCCGGCCTCCCCCACCCTGGCTAGCCACCCCTCTATATTGTTCAACATGACGTCAGATGGTATGGAATACCCCTTTGGCCAGTTTGGGTCAGCTGTCCTGGGTCTGTCCCCTCCCAGCTCCTGCTGCATCCCTAGCCTGCTCGCTAGCAGGACAGAGCGAGAAGCTGAAAAGTCCTTGGCTTGGTGTAAGCACTGCTCTGCAACAATTAAAACATCAGCATGTTATCAGCGCTCTTCTCATTCTAATCCAAAACATAGCACCCTGCCAGGTACTAGGAGGAAAATTAACTCTGTCCTACCTGAAACCAGGGCAGCAGGGTTCTAGTATGGTCTTAGCAAATTTGACATCTCAGCTCAAGGACCTGTTTCTAACCTCTAGCCTTGTGTAGTTTATCGTTTAGAAGAAAAAGTCAAGTTTCCTGCACTTCAGTATGAGCACGCTTTTTCTATAATTAAAACAAAATTGTTCATCAAGCACAGATCTTACTGTAAAAATGCTTTAATCTCCATCAGTGTATATTTTAGACACATAAAGCACAGCAAAATCACAACAAAAGTTCTAGACATGTAGAATAAAACCTCACTCCGTTCTGTAACTGTATATAGATGCATTTAATTTTTTTGTAATTCATGTGACAAAATACTTGTTTATTAATTTCTGCCTAATTCTGAATTAAGTAATCCAATATCTGTAGATAAAATGCTTTTAATCTCCAGAATTACTTGTTAAATTCAGGGGTACCCTTAAAAAAAAAAAAATCTACTAAATTTCTGTCTCTGTCCTTGATTGTGGAGCCAGACCACAGGAAAAAAATAAATAAATAAATATATATATGATCACTGTGGAAAGATTTTTGACAGTTTTGTGAAGAATTCACAGCTTGCAGCTGAATGGCATTTTATTGACATTTCCCCTAAATAAGTTTCTTCAATATTTACTGTGATTACTAAAACAATATGTCAAACAGATCCAGTTAGAAGAATGGTTGCAATGATCCTTTACTTGCCATTGCCTGAATTACAAACGTTCCAGACCAAAAATAGGTACTACAATACTTAAACCAGGCAGACACACCATCAATGGCCATCATACTCAGTATGTGTAAGTCTTGTGTGAACAGACTTGGGGAAAGAAAGCATGCGAACCTTCGCCTTAAAATACAAAACAAAACCAAAATTCTTAAACTGTTAAAACATTTGTTAATCTTTTCTTCTTGTTGTTTTTCTTGTTTTTATTTTTCTTCTTCTTTTTCTTCTTCATTTTTGTCTCTCTGCTTCCTGTTTTTGGCCACATGACGAAACAGAAATGAACTGCAAGAAAATCTATCTCCTCCAAACCAGACTGGTTTGGATAAGCAACTTTTGGAATCATCCAATAGAATTTCCCAGACTTTTGATGTTTACCCAAAAGTACACACCCACTTTTCATGCCCCCAGCCACAGACATGACAATGAATGCCCCATAAAATATAATATCACCTCTGTCCTTTCAATTCTTTAAAGTTTCTTGCATTCTTTTAGTCCATTATTGTAGTCCTCTCCTATCCCAAAGAAACACACACACACTTTTTTTTTTTTTTAATTTCTTATTTTAAATCCCTTGGATCAATAAAAGGTTCAGCTATTTTCCATATCCCCTCCAGACAAGTGAAAAAAAAAAAAAAAAAAACTTTTTGGAAATGTTTATCCCACCTGATCCTTTCTTTCTCCTAGGAACAATCTTTTATCTTAGTAAAAAAAGGATGAAGACATAAGTCTTAAATGAATTGTAGGGGTTTTGTTTTTGTATTTTTCATTGTCCTTTCCTTGTCATTGTCTCTGGAAACAAACAAAAAAAGAAACAACAACAACAAAAACTAGCTATTCAGCTATTCACTCTAACACTTGCCAAGTACTACATCATTCCAGAGGTATCGAGGTATCTTAAGGTCTATCTTTGGGTCTTAAGGCCCAAATTACAGGCCCTAGCTTTGAAAAGTTCTTTCTGTGTGATTTGCGAATAACCCCACAACCTTTAAACCTTGTTGTCTCTAAATATGTACATCTCTGATCCAGTTTCTTCTACTTCTTTTTCTCTCTTTCCTCTATCTTTTCCCCTGTTCTTTGTTTTTGAGTGTCTGGGCTTCTTAATCTTTCTCCTTCTTTTTCCAAGCATTTCAGTGATGAAAACATTTCCCAACTTTTATTCTTCTAAAAAAGATTGAGGAACAGTCTGTGCAAATTGCAGACTGTTTCACACTGGGAGTGGAGCAACACCACTCCAGGCAGTGCTCCAGGAAGGACTGAAGCCACCAAATGCGTGAGAACTTTTCAGAGCACAAAAAGAGAGCCAAGGGTATTCACCTCTGCAGGCCATGCTCAGCAATGGATGTTCTTATTGAAAGTAGTATAAAAGATACTTCTTCACTGGAAATTAGAGATATTGGAGAAAGTACTTGATGGATTCTCCTGTGGCTTGTAAGTGCAGACCTGAATCTTGTCAGTGCAGAACTGCAAAAAAAACAGAAGAGCATTACAATGCTTTGTGCCTCAATAAGCTACAGTGCCTTTCAGACTTCCCAAATGTAGTGGAGAAATGTGGGGAAGAGCTGTCTTCCAACACATTTTTAGGGTGTACATCATATACACATCTTTGTTACACAGCCAACCTACAAAGAAATAGGTGTCACTTTCTTACCTTGTCAATACCTTCAGCTTGCTTTTGGGTTGTGATATTTACCTGGCAGCTCAGGTAGATCTTGATATTCTGTCTCTATCACCATTATCTGATGCACATAAAACATTCAGATAAAAGTTTGTATGAGTATCCTTTTTCAAGATGCAAACAGTTGTACCTCTCTCAGTATTCTTTTCTACTCTTCTTAGTATTCTTGGCTTAGCCATGAGCTGAACAATGTAACTTGTCTAAGTTTCTTACACTCTGTTTTTAGAGACATAAATAAGTTGTTTTGCCTTTTGCCAACTTAAAAATATTCAATATAGCCCACTCCTGAAAAAAATGAAGAAATGCAGCAATATAGTGGTTCTCCTATTTAGCTATCAGTGAGTGAAAGAACTTGATAAATCTGTGACCTACACAAAAAGTAAGGGTAGAATTTGTACAGGGTTTTGTTTGCTGTGTGTGTTGTAAGAGTTCAGATAGATATGGAACTTCCTCTTCCTTCACCACAAAAGTTCTTTGAAAAAAAAAATGCTTCTAGAAACTTGTTCTTAAATGTTTATATATATATATATATATATATATATATATATATACATATACTTTTTTTTTTTCTTAGTGAAAGGGAAATTGAAGGATCATGGCACCCTGAAGGTTAGGACAGCTAAACCAGACTAATCCCCACACCAGTCCTGCTGGCAACTCCTTCAGTAGTATCAGTAGTAGCCAAATGTGGAGCCAGCCAGCAGCACAAAGAAATCCAGCCAGGAAGACAGCTACAGTCCCACATATCGATGCTGGAAAAAACACATTCCGGAGCTTGGCGTCGGTGTTCCAGTGCTTGCCAAGCACACCCTAGGAGTGGCCACACATGTGCTGGCTTTCACAGCAGAGGAGCAGAATGAAAACAGGGGAGCTGTGTGAGCTACAGTGTGAGCAGTACAGAACACTGTGCCATGGTCCATTTCTTTCATCTAGAAAATAGGAGATTTTCCTGAAAATTCAAAGTGAGGGTAAACATATTTTCCCTACTGTTTAGGAACCATGTTGTTTTCCTTTTAAACCCAGAACTCTGGATTTTTTTTTTATTATTCTATTTTATTTTATTTTATTTTATTTTATTTTTCAGTTCTGGTGAAACTGTCCCACTGTTATAGGACATTATGTACATGTATATATATATAAAGGCCTTTAGTAGTGTCTTTGATACTGTCCATCACAGCAAGCTTCTGGAAAAATTGTCCACATGTGAGATAAACAGCTTCATGTTAACCTGGGTGATGAACTGGCTCAACAGAAGAGCTGAAAGGGTTGTAGTGAACAGGGCTATATCTGACTGGTGGACAGTCACCAGCAGAGTTACCCAGGGCTCAATTCTAGGGCCAGTGCTGTTCAACATTGTTATCAGTGATCTGGATTTAGGATTTGAAGGCTGCTGATTATACAAAACTGGGAAGTACTGTTGAGTCTCTAGAGGGAATGAGAGGCCTTGCAGAGGGATCTAGACTAATCGGAGCACTGTGCCATCAGTAACAGCATGAAGTTCAGCAAATAAAAATGCCAGATTCTGCACCTGGGACAGAGTAATGTAAGACACAGACAGTCTCCCAGTCTGTACTGGGAGATGAGTGGCTAGAGAGCAGCTCAGCAGTAAGGGACCTGGGGGTGCTGCTGACAGCAGGCTCAACATGAACCAGCAGCGTGCCCTGGCAGCCAAGAGCGCAAACTGCAAATTTTGGGATGCATTAAACACAAAAGAGCCAGACAGCCAAAAGATATGATTTTCCCACTGTTTAATATTGGTACAGCACCACCTTGAATATTGTGAATATTGCAAATATTCTGGGCTCCACAATATAAAAATGATGTTAAGTTACATGAAAGCATCCAGAGGAGGGCACCAAAGCTGGTAAAAGGGCTGGAAGGCATGTCCTGTGAGGAGAGGTTGAGGACACTTGGGTTGTCCAGTCTGGAGAAGAGGATGCCAAGAGGAGACCTCATGGCTTTCTGCAACTCCCTGAGGAGAGGAAGGGCAGAAGGAAGTGCTGGCCTCTGCTTCCTGGGAAACGAAGACAGGATGCGTGGGAATGGCACAAAGCTGTGCCAGGGGAGGTTCAGACTGGGCATTGGGAAAATTTTCTTTACTGTGAGCGTGATCAAACACTGGAACAGGCTTCCTAGTGAGGTGGTTGATGCCCCATGCCATTCAAGAGGCATTTGGGTAGTGCCCTCAGTAACGCAGTTTAGCTTTTGTTTAGTTCTGAAATGTTCAGGCAGTAGTTAATGACCTATGTAGGTCCCTTCCAACTGAACTATTCTGTTCTATTCTGTTCTGTTCTACTCTATTCTATTCTATTCTATTCTATTCTATTCTATTCTATTCTATTCTATTCTATTCTATTCTTCTCAGATATCCCAAGTCATTTGCTTGGGAATTAGTTAGGGTGACAGTGCCGCATTCAGAGAGCTGTGCAAATGCTTGCTTGGTTCTATTACAATAAAACACATCTATCACAAAAAGGGATTTGACTTCCATTACAGTTTTCACCTACAAATGTGTCAAAGATTATTCTATTAGGTGATGAGGTGTAGGAAAATAAGAACGACTGTACTGTTTCAGGCTAGGAAGAATCTGGTATTCAGCCTGAGCCTGTTACCCTGCCTACAGCACTGACCATAAGATGGCGGCGTCCATCTGGTATTGCCTGTGGAGAATTCTGGCTCAGTGTCCCAGATCTACTTTTCCTAATTGCTGGAGAGAACGAGAGTGTCTAATCAAGACAAGAACAGCAATGCTGACTTTACACAGTAACAGATAGCTGCCAACCTAGAAGCAGTTGTCCAAGATATCCACATGTGCAAGCCCCTGAGCAATGGCTGTTTTGTGTGAACCTTGGTTATTTAAATTTCAGCCAGTGAGGGTTTGCTCCTAGAACTTGATAGTTTTCGCCCTGAAATAGAGAACTGAAGATTAAAAATATTTGATTAATAAGTCTTTTAAAGTTTTTTCACATTTGGAATAAAACTGAAGAGTTCAGTTAAGACAGACCTTCAAAGATCATGTAGTGCAACTGCATTTTTATGTCCAAGAATAACTGGGCATCTGTTAAGTGTCTGATATTTTTCCGTGTTAATTTATTTAAACTATCTTCAGAAGCCAAATATTCTATAAGCCAAATACCATCACATGAAAGAACAAATACAATTTGTGAGTTTTATATAAAACAAAGCAAAACCATTGCCAAAAATGCTCTACAAAAGAGTAGGAAGAGAACAGGTGTGTATGTTAACTCTCCTCCTGCATGTGATAACCATTCTCAGCCAGGGTGATTTCCTGAAGTTGGTAAGTTTCTGTTTTAGTAATCACTGATAGCCTTCTCCCTCAAATGCTGGAAGACAGGCATATTTATTGTAGCTACTCCATACGTTGACAAGTAGTCCCACAGACCTACTGACCTATTGCATGTCTATTGACTTCCTTCATAAGTATGATTTCAGCTCTCCTGTTAAAAAATTTGACTAATCCTGGTTCCTGACTTTGTAGTGAGTATATAAACAGTTCATTATGTGCACATATCTGCAAACAAGACCCAACATACTATTAACACATTGCCATAATTCTCATTTACCACAATTAATTTTCTCTGAACATAACATGGCTTCTTATGGTATTATTTACACTTACCCTGCTTTTTTTGCATTCTTATCCTTTCTCTCCTGCTGTGTCACATAGCTTTTTTTGGTTAGCTTATTGTCAGGCTCTTTTCCTTCCTTTCTATTCTTGTGCTGCTGAGTGGCTCCCAAGTGTCAGTAAGTGGTCCCTGTTGATATCTTCCTCATCAGGTTTGCTGTGAAGTTCTAATCAAATTGTCAGTCAAGCAGAATACAGATTGATGTATTCTTGAAAGATATTCTTATACTAATTCTGATTTCTCCTAGAAATTCTCCATTAGAAGCACACTATGAAATAAAAGCAACTTTTCTAGATTCTATCTTCTAGAACAACAGACCAGGAATTAAATTAGTGCCAGTAATTAAAAATATAGGAATATACGAAAAGATATAGGAAGTCAGACAATAGAAAAAATCTATTGTAGGTGGATGGTTGCATGAAGAAAAATCAAACACCATGAAAACAAATTTCAGATGCTGAGGTCTCCTTTGCTTTCTTTTCACCTCCTGACAATGTATTTATACTTTCTCTTTATTCAGCCTGCTCAGCACTTAGGAACTGACATATGACCTTCAGGTATGCAGCTTTACCAAGCTAGAAGTCCAAAACTATACCAATTATCAGAAGGTGAGAATGAATCCAAAAGACCAAGTAACACCGTAACTGACTATATTCAGCAGAAGCTGCTGAGGTTCCCCTACAGAAAGAAATATCTGTACCAGACAGTTGAACAGGAAAACCATCCTGAATTAGCCCAAATTAGTCTTTTTGTTAGATTGGTTAGAAGAAGCACAGTTACACAGCAGTGTAGAATATACATTTCTATATGTAGAAATATATGTAGAAATTTCTGTTAACTGTAATATCCATAGGGCAGTGTAAGGAGGTTGTTGTAATGTTGATGATCCATCACATATTACTAAGCTGTATTGAAAAACAGCTCAGCTACTGAAACATCTGTGATCACACAGACATAACGATGGCCTAGAAATACAACTTTCATCTTCTTTAATGAGTTGCAGCTCCTGTGTTGCACCTATAAGAAACATCTCCAGTTTCTTTTACCAAGAGCATTAACTTGATGAACACTTGTAAGCAAGCACCAATAAGGACAGCTATCCTTTAACGGAAAAAAAAAAAAAAAAAAAAAAAAAAAAGAATTTGGAGCTCTTCGGAAATAAAGTATTGGAAACCTTCAGCATTATATGAAGATTGCATTACACCCCATACACCCCATGACTGACTTTCTTTTGTGAATAAGGGATGTACAAGGACTAATCATTGTAGTTAGTGATTGGTAGAAGTTCTGATGTCAGTCCAAATTTACATATATATATATAAATAAATTAACAGGGTACATTCAATCTCAGAGAATTAGTTATTATGCCAATCACTCAGAAAGCCGGTCCATGGAATGTGACCATTACCTGGGATGAATATGGTGTTTGCATGAAGCATATTTTTAATTATTTTGTAGCTTCAATAAACTTGAGTTTTTGTGAGCAAAAACTTCTCTCTTCTTCTGGAACATTACGGAGTGATTAAGTCATAACTACAGAAATATCTTGGTGTGAACTTTAGGTACTATCCTGCAGCTCCATCAAAATGAGTTGAAAACTATATTTGTGCCGATAGTTCTATAGCACGAAGTAAATATTTTTTATTATCAGAAACAAAACTCTATGTTCATCAGAAAATCAAATAGTTCCAAGGATTTAAGCCATTTCAACGTGTTCTTCACAAGTATTATTTCTAGTAGCCAAAAAGATCCAAGCAAACGATATTTCCCTTGAGTCCTGATTTATGCATTGTTACATAAAAATTTTTAGCATCCTCAGAGACAGGAACACATAGCAAGGAATGTTTCAGGTGCTTTTTAAAATTATAACATCTGTCTGGGAGATGATACTGAAATGAGTACAAACATAACAGGACAGTGTGAATGTTCGATGTTCTTGAACACATCCTTACATGAAATGTGAATCTGATTTGTCAGGAAACTATTTAGAAAATGCCAAACTTATTTATCTATACAGTTAGTGACTTTCATTGACATCAGAATGTATAACTAAGATGGTACCCACTGTTTTACAGTTCCCATGAAGCCACAACCCTGACTGGTTTGTCATACTCATAAATGATCTGCATGTAAGTAACCAATCAAATCTCCGTTCATATCCGGGGATGGCTTTCAAGTTTAGAACAGTATACAGTGTCAGTTTTATAACATATATCAGAACATAACATATAATCAGAACAATGTGGAGTTTACTTCTCAAATTACTTCCCGTACAAGTTCAGAAGATTGCTGCACGAGTCTCAGTGAGAGTATTTCAATAGACTTTAGCAAAAAGTCAAAATTAATTTTTATTTCCCAGGATCCTTCTACAAGACTAATCAAATTATTCTAAATACTTTTCAGTCATTAAGAAAGCCTGATAGAATTAGTCCCTGACAACATACATCCACTCACATTCATGGAATCTGGAGAATTTCTGAATGGAAGAAATGTTAAGTATAGACATACTTCTATTTGCTTTCCTCAGGCCATCAGGGAAACAAAACACTTTAAGCAAGTTGTGAAAGATGGTTTCAAATTGCTGACCTACAAGAAAAATCCAGAAGCTAGTTACTTGCTGTAGGTGAGTGTCAGGGGTATGAAAAAAATCCAACCAGGTTTCCTTAAAAACTATTGCATGAGACATAGAAAAGTAAATAATATTATTCCGAAGTGCAGTATTTACAAAAAATATAGGACAACAGGAGAACAGTGACATGAAGTACTTTTCTTGTATGATAATGATTATAATAATAAGCTGCAATTTACATACTTAAAAAAAAAAGAATATTTAAATGATGGGAACAGAATGTCAGATGGCTGTTTTAAAATGACCTGCATATTGCAAAGCAACTTTCAGATTGCTTAGCGCTCCATATTTGTTGAATATCAGGACCAAAGAACACAACAATAAAGAAATAAAGCTACTTTAAGATAGAGAGCAGAAGCATGATGTTTTCACCATTTTTATAGGCATAGGAAAGCAAGTAATAGCTAAAAGCAGTCAGTTTCAGTGACCCTACAAAGCTGAAGCAATTGTGAGGACGCTTGTCTGCTGGCAGAAAGCAGGGGTGTTAGATGTGCTTATTCATCAGCTTCTGAGACACCTTTCCAGGAATAAAAAAAAATTGTCTAAGTGACAGTAATAGCCTGTCTTAAGTTTTTTATTTTTTTGTGTTCTTCCAGACACTCCTGGCAAATATTCATTCTCTACACATATCCTCAGAAATTGCCTAGCAATGAAAATATGTTCTTGCTTTGTGGTTTCATTGTAAAACTATTTAAATCTCTCTGTCCTGGATACACTATTCATTAAACATGTAGTCCAGAACTTAAAACTGCTGGAATACAGCAAATATGTTTGAATTGACTTTTTGCAATGATAGAATTGATGTATATTTATTCTAGTTTGCTAGGCAAAATGTGCTTTCATTTATTAGAAAGCTTGAAGCTTTGTGTTATACTATAAAAAGCACAGAAATATTTTGCTCTTAGCAACCAGTCATTTTCAAAATCCACCTGCTACTTTAGATTTGTAACGAGTAACACACACAAATATTAAGATGAAGAGTAAGAGACAATTATTTATAGGGTAAATGAACTTATCAGAAGCCACTACAGCAACAAGGGGTTTACAAGCAAGAACTGGCGCAAATTTTAATGCTTTTGGTTTCTGCTTTGGCAGATGACCAGACTGTTTGGATCCAAGCATTGCATGGTATTACTATGAATGAGAGACATTTCTTCTGTACTGTTTATACTTAACAGGATCTATATGTGATTTTTAATGCCAATTACTCTATGAAAATAGTGTAGTATACATAGTCTAGACATACTTCTGGAATCTCAATGCTTTTGAAGGTTATTGAGCATGTTTAGGTGCTATAACAATCAGGTCTATCATGGCATTTTTCATGAAAGAGCTGTGTCAAGCTATTATGAATGAAGGTGCTAGTTAAACAATTTTGCCTTTAATTTTAAAATTCTCTTAAGAAATAAATGATCTTCCTATATGTTTTAATGACAACTAAGGCAATTAAAAGAAATATATCTGCATGCTGCAATTTCTGTAAATAACAGAATGCTTGTTCTCTGCCTTCAGGAGCATGTCAGTACACCTGGAGCTGACAGGGAATAAGACCATGTAAATCTGAGGCTAAGTAAATGTAAATGATATCAGGATGTTAACACCTCTATGCAGCTGAAGTCATGATCAGTTAATATTTTAAACTTTCCCGTGTAGTTACAGGGTGATGTTCTGGCACTTCATTGTTAGCAGAGTATGATTCAGAGACTAAAAGAAGATAATGTAGGAATTAATTTAAAGGTCTATAGTTTTCTCTTGTTTGGCAGTCTCAAAAATCCATTTGGAGTGTGTTCTGCAGTAGTGGAGGTACAAAAGAATTGGTCTTTGTAGTGCAATACTATTGATGTGCTTTACAGATTTGAAAATAATAGTTCTCATAGTTCAAACTGTCTTCTTTAAGGTGAACAATAAAGCATATCTCAAGTCCAGTTAAGCTTACAGCTTAAAATGATGTGTGCGGTCCAAATTATGTGTCTCAGTGTATGTTTGGCTGGCTACAGTATCACAGAACTACCAAAAAGTTTTGGTTTTGGTTTGATGACTGCTGATGACTAAAGAAATTAAGTTATTGGGGTTCAAAATACCAAGACATAGCTGTGGTGGTTTGCATAGCCCATAGCTGCAGAACAGGCATGAGTCAATGTTATCTATACCTCACAGTAAAAAAAAAAACAACAAAACTTTTTTTTTTTTTCTCCATACAATTATTTTCTCTGTGTATTTTAAAAGTTAGTTGTGTCCACTGAGATGGATTGTTTTCATTTTTTCCTTACCGTGAAATAATTGTTTAAATATAAAATTAAATACCAGTGGCAAACATGGCCTCAATTCTCAAATGAGCCCTCCTTAATACACTTCTTGCAGCTCTTTCTAATAAATAATGGGAGACTGCACAAGCTGTGAATGATCACAGTAGTCTTTTCTTTGTCTGTAGCCAGAAAAACTAACGTACATTAACTATTGTAACTAATACACTGACACTGATTTAAACTGTGCTGAATACTATGAGGCAAAACAACTCCTGTAAAATTATTTTGCTTTTCTAATATATTGTGAGAAGTTACGAAAGAGTGAAGCAACCTACTATTTTAAGTAATTCTGATAAGAACAAAATAATTGTTTGCAAAATATATCAGATGCATTAGATCTTCATTGTTATGCCACAATGATGTTAGCAGAAGTAGCTGTTACGCATGAAATCTGACACAAGAAACTCTAAGAAATTCACCAGCAGCTAGTAACTTTCATTTCTATTTGCATATTTATCAGAAAAATTTGGAAACAAAAGAAGTCTTCTCTTAACCTCTTATGGCCCATCCCTGAGATTTTCATTCAGAATTTGCTTTCAGCCTGTCTCAGATTCCAGATTCCAGATGCATTTTTTCCAGTTGAATGTAAGTCTACTAACCATAATTGTGTCTTTACCTTTGGTAGATCTCACAGACTACTGCTAGTGGTGTGCCAGCTACCAGTAGAAAACAACTCCATGTACATATAGAACAAAGAAAGGGGAATCTTTATGAGAAAAATACATAGTGTATGCTTTCTATATACGTTGGTGGAGGTTATCTAAATGTGGTGTTCAATGCAACAGAATAGTGTACTTTAGGTAGATCTGAGTAATACCAGGAAAGTCTTATTTTGTTTTTTTTTTCGCACTAGTCTGATGGTGTTAAAAATATTTTAATTAGGTGACTTTCATGGCACACACAGGTCTGCCTACCTCAGAAGTTCTTTTCCAACATCTTAGCTTTACAGTAGTATAAAATTTATAAAAATATTATATTCTCTTGCTCCTACTTCCTGATAATAAGCCTTTGAGGAGAGACACAGTGTCTGTATGTTTGTTAATGTAATGTTTAAATGACATGAATATGTTAGCGAACAGAGCTTTTACAATTAGTTTGAATGTCTTGTTCTGAGCATGGAACAGATGATCTCTGCTTCTATCCCACTGCCCATGTGAAACATTGAAAGACTTCCAGAAATGTAAATCACAAATATGAAGCACATGCATACATAAAAAGAACTATAAAGTACAGTAGTTGTCTAGCTGGAATGATGTCTTTAAACTAAAAGGTTACTTGTAGTGCAGATAATACAAAACTACAAACTTAATAAGTTGTGCGGTATGTCATTTTCTTTCTAGATCAAAACTCTTATTTACACATGTAGTTGAGTCACAACCACCTTATCCATCCTACAACGGAACAGGCAAGTACCTTAGGAAAATCTTCTTGTTTAAATCCTACAAGTTAGAAAACAGAAGGACATACTTAATTTTTCTGTCCATCTGTCTAGTGGGACACCCCCCTCCTCCCCCCCAAAAGGGGCTAGTGGGTCTGTTCCTGAAGATCACTCTACATCTTCCCCTTTTAGTTTCATACTGTTACTTATAGTTAAGCTTGTACCTATGGCACTAGTGATTTCATGGTATACTTGGTAATCATATGCTTCAGCTACTTACAGACTTTTCCCATACTTTCGTCATAGTCGCCAGTTAATATTTCATACCTTTCCTCACAAGTGAAGACTGAAGTTCTCTAGATGTTTTTACCTTGTTCTCTCACTTTGATTTCATAGTTTCTTTCCTACCTATGTAAAAGAATTGATTTCATGTTTTCAAGAGCAGTTACAGTAACTATGTTGAGTAGATAACCCTACTTTGTTGTGTGCTACCTTCATATGTGAAGACAAACACTTCACAGGGTTTCCTTATTCTTTCTGTTTAAATACCCATCCAGCATGCTGACGAGATTCAGGCTTGGGGAAGCTGCAAGAGAATGAAGACCTTAGGAAAAGCTGAGAGCATGGAGAGTAGACTTGATGGAAAAATAAGCTGTTGATATAACAGAGTCTTTAGTGTTTACTCTTTGCTAGCTATCCAAAATAAGGGTCTGTCCTGAAAACAGGAACATCAGTACAGTCGAAACCAACGGCACATAGTAGTGAGTAGTGCATTCAATAGTGCTTTTCAGCCTTTGGCATGATAAACTATAGTGCGCCCAGAATTCAACAGAAACACATGCTTGGGATTAAGATGACAAACAATTGCATGTTTTCCCACTACATAGCAACAATACAGCTGGTTTTGTATATTGTTCTGCATTTGCAAAACTTGCTGGCTGGGACTTTTAAAATCACCCAGCACTAGCTTAGCTCTGTTATTCTTGAAGTTAAGGTAACTTTTATTGGGTACTTCTGAAAATCCATCCCACCACCTTCATTTAAGTTTGACTATTAGTGTAATAGTAATACAGTGCTCTTTTTGTAATTCAGTGTGAAGCAGATGGCTGGCATTAAAAGGAGGCCAATGTTAAAAATCCAGCCCTAAATTTTAACAATTCATTCCTATTCTGAGATACCAAATGTATTAACACAATGTATTTTTAGATAATATTTTAAAGTTGCACTAACATGAAGCAGCAATCAGGTATGGTTTCTTTTCTTTTTGGTCCAGGACTAAAACTGGATCACAGTGTTGCTAGTAGGACTGTAGTGGCTAGAAGGAGCAGAACAGCTACACCAACACTGCATGTTCCAAGTGCCATGTGTTAGGTGTTATTTAAGTTACACAGAGTGCCAGGCAGGAGAAGTCAGACAACAGCTGTACAAGGTCTTTTATACCTCACCAAGAAGGAAAGGTGCTCTAACAAAACAAAACCAAAAAGTTTCCAGTTAAAATAATCACAAAATCATGGGAGTTAGATCATCTTTTCCACTACCCTGTCAGTCATTGCTCCAGTCTAGTTCTAAATGACTCAAGCAAAAGAATTTCCCTTAATAAATTATTCCACTAGTAGATTTCTCAGGAAATATTACTTGAATTTTAGTTCAAGTTCTTTTTTTCAATGAATTTTTTTACACAGTTCTCACAGGTTCTTTCCTTCATTGTTTACACCCCTCAAGATCTTTCATGGGATTGTCATATTCTTACTGTGCCCTTATAGTTTATGGTTTCTCTAAGTTTATCTATACCTTCTATTCTAATCTTCGTGTATGTGATTCACTTAACAATTGACTATTTTATGCATCACCTATCCAGCTTGTTGCTCCGTTATTAAGAAAGTTATACCTATGCATAATTTTAAAGAATAATGTGTATTACACCATAATGTAGTGAACTATTGTTTCTGCCTGTCAAGTTGTTAAAGCAATTCTGAGTGTGCAACACCTTTTTAAATAAATTAAACCTGTATTTATTATAGTGTTTATTCACATAGGTAAAATTAACTTAGTAGGTTTTTCAGCAAATTTTCTTAATAGTGCTGGAAATACAGACTGCACGGGTTGGCTGCCTGCTCTTTGCATGTTGTAGATATTACTTGCACACTTTTGTGGTGGCAAGGTTTGGAAAACAGGTTCTGGTAGATGAAGCTACGGAAGAATGATATGTATCTAAGCAAAAAATCTGAAAGAATTTGTTTTTTAGAATGCTTACTTAGTTCAAATTCAGTGCTCCAACTGTTTCATTGTTGATATACCAACATCTTGCAGTCAACTTCTTATATACCTAATAGTAACAGTGAAATAATGAATTGAATGCCTTCTCAGTGAAGTGACTTTTAAAGTTAGCATCTGCCTGCTACACAGTAGGTAAGCAATGATGAAAATTATCACTCTCTTGTGCTTGTTCATTTATAGTGGAATACATCAAAATTTTAGCACCTTATCTATGAATGAATCTAGATCTTTTAGTCCACAGCCCGACATTAAACTTACGTTGAAGTGAAATTTCAGAACTACATTTCTAAATTTTGAGGATTTTATCAGTGTTTATCTCCCCATGACGACACCAATTTTGCTAGTCCAGAGAATCCACTCTATATTTAACACCTTCACAGTGTATCCTTTGCACAGTTTCCATGTAGGAAAGTTGACTGCCAGCTAAAAAGCTAACCTGTTGGAATGTCTCCCGTTCTTACAACTTCTGCACACTTGTACAAAAAAATATATATCTTTTTCTTCCCCTCTGTAAAATTTAATTGTAACATATGTACTGAATGGTTGTATGAGTAAAACATCTGGTAACCCAAGCAAGGAAACTAAGGGTGGTTTCTGAGCAGCAATTACACCTACAGCCTATTTTGAATACATCATGAAAATAGAGAAAGCTTCATCACATGTGATCAAAACCTTCTCATTGTCTCAGATATATCAGGTGTCCCGTCTCATCTGGGGCTGTGTAACATGGTGTCCTATTAATAATGGTAAAGTAGGGGTGTTAGGTGCAATAAAGGTGCCAATTTGGCATTAATGCAGCTACACAACATTTTAACAAGTTCAGCCTAAGAAAGCTGAACATAGGTTAATTTTAACACAGGTGACTTCACAAAAATGTAATAATGGAGAAAGGTCAAGAACTTCCTAATTCCAATACCAGTCTAAGTCTAGAGAGGAGCTCAGGAAGCCACAGGACTCATCATCCCTATGCAAACACAGTGATGATTTACTGACAGTGGGGGCTGCTGATGAGATACCAGCCTCAGAAGTATGTGTAGTCAATGTTACCAGATACAGTGTTTCTGAAAAGCTAGCATGCATACCTTGTATAAGTTACCAGTGACAAGACTCAACATATGTGCACCCTAATTTTTTTACTCATGAAAGAAATTATTCATTTTAGGTCAGTAAGTAAAACTGCTTCCTGAAACCTCAACTCATAAACATAAAAGCCTACTGTAAAATCTGATGAAGTATCACGAGTTTTCGTTTGCTCTATTGGAAAGAACTTTAACAAATGCATTTTAAAAATCTAGATTTCAGAATTCAGATTCTGTGAAATTTTTGCAAAATAAATATGAATGATCCAAAATATTCACAACAAATTTTAACTTCATGATTAAACAGCATGGTGTATATCAAAGTGAGGAACTTGATTTCTCCCCTTGTCTTTGTGACTTACTTACTTTTGTAAGATATTATGAGACTTAGTTTGCACGTCTGTTTCTTTTTCAGAGTAGAATGGACTTCTGCAGTTGGGCAACTTTAGGAAGAAGAGCTTTTTTTTTTTTCTTTTTTTCTTATGAATACAGGAGTAACTGGTCAAATTTCTAATGAAGGAAAGTCTATAAGGAAATTTTAAACTATAAGTGCATAAGTTTCTAAATTAATAAATTATTTCCCTTCAGACATGCATTACAGAAAAATGGATGATTACTGTTCTATCAATATGATAGATAGAGTAGGTGCAGTTCTACAGTGTTTGGCACCACACTAAATAATAATTAAAAAAATCTATTTTCCCAGCTCTACTTTTGAGGAGAATTTGGCATGAATTCACAGACAGTATTTGATTTGTTTTTGTCTAGATGTTAGGGATTTATTGTGTTCATCCAGGCTAGTACTACAGGATATATGGAGAAAAGGTTTAGGTCCTTCATTAAAAGCAAGATTTTTGGTAGCACATATGGTGATATACTTATAAAGCATCTTAAGAAATAAAACTGTAACAAATTGAGATTAATATCCTTTATAGAGCTTCTTGATCCCCTTCCACCCTTTATGGGGTTGGGATAGAGACACAGGAAATACAGAAAATACATAATTGCCTTAATTACATTAAGATGTCATGGCTTCACTTGAATAATACCAGTATTCCTATACTTTTCATTACCTTCACTAATTCCTGGGAAGGATTGGAATATATATTCACACCACCCTCTGCACCTTAGTAGATTCATTGACAGTTTATTTTCAATTTCTCATTTTAGAGCTATATTAGGGAGAACTGAATGCAAAGAAGGAGCAGACAGGATTACATTTCTAAATAGACCAAACATGTCTTTTAGGAACCAAAGATGACTCTTCTCCAGGAATTTTTACTACTCATGACTCCTGACAATTGATCTTTTCCAAAGATATGCTTCTGTGTTTTCATGAACTAATTCATATAATATATATGTCTATTATTTTGTCCACTTCCAATAACCTTGTAACAACAATGCACAACTGCAACATTAATGTGAATGAGAGAACAGACGTTTTCAGCTAGGTCATAAATAGACATTTTATTAGAATATAAAGAACAGATGAAAAACACTTTACTACTCATGCTTTTTTTAAAGATTTTCTGGTTATCTGTTGAGGTCCAGTGACTTTGACAGGATGCTGAGCAAACCTCAGTTAAACCTCAGTTAAACTGCAGGAACATAAAGAATAGGTACCAAGCTGAAAAGAAAGAATACTTCGTCTCTTCAGAGAAGATGTAAACATTACCTGATTTAGTAAATGATGTCATGAAGTCACAAAACTATATCTAGTCCTTCAATTTAAATAAGAAAAAGAAGTTATCAGTGTTTCTTCTAATTGCCTATAATAAGTAAGTATAGAAAGTATTTTTATTGATTTCTTAAAGAAATCCTAGGTCTTTAAACTAACTATACAAAAGTTTTAGTTCTGCTTTATTTTATTTTATTTTATTTTATTTTGTTTTATTTTATTTATTTTATTTTGTTTTAATTTATTTTATTTTAATTTATTTAATTTATTTTCAATTAGGGAAACAGAAATAAAATGGCTGTCTCTAACCAGCAATGTTAGCATTTAAATTGTACCAAAGAAACTCATTAATACATTTTTTCTCTCTCTGATGTTAGAAATACAGAAATAATCATAATTTGCCTTTTTGTTTGTAGATAGACCAGAGTAATTATATTAAATTGCTCAAAATCAAATGCTACTGGCATAAAAACAGCTCCCAAAAGGATGAATTAAAAGAGATGACCCATACGTACTCCGGCCAATCTACACAGCCTTCATTAGCAGTGCTAGAGCTGTCAGTAGTTCAGTGAAACAGTTTGCTAAAGAACCAGATGCTGCTGTTGGAAGGATATCAACAGTGCCTCATCCGTATGGCCCTGGGCAATGAAAATGGAGACGAGGCAGCAACTAAAGAAGAAGAAAAAAAAAGGAAAAAAAAAAAAAGCTTCCTAATAGCTTTGGTCCTGTTGAGAACTGTAATTCAAATGAATTCAAATGACAACAACAGTTAGATAAAAACAGGGTCATTGTTTTCTTGTTCTGTATACTTAAAGGATATTCCACATGGATTAAGAGATAAAGATCATATTCCCAGAAGTTTTTGTATTTTGAAAAGGTACGGAATGAGAAATTAAACAACTACAACTTAATTTCTGTGGGTATGGCAACATATTCCCAGCTCTTGCAAAATAAACCCTTTCAAAGATCTGACTCAATGCATAATTCAGCAATGGTATTAAGCCAAAGACACCACATTCAGCACCAATAAATTGTACCCTGGAGTTCTTTTTTATGCAAAAATGTTAAATCAAACACAGTTTCCTGCGAGGCTGGCTTTATTTGCCTCTCTGAGTCGTCCTGACGAATCTCCTTATATATATCTAAAAGAAGTGGATGATACATTCAGAAATTATTTCAGGAAAGAGTTTAGGGAAACAAAAACAAAAACAAAAACAAACAGCAACAACAAATTGAATGTTTCATTATATATTATAGTCTGTGTTATAAGGCAGCAACTTGAGACAATACTAGAATTTAAAAAACTGTTCTACTCATTTAGAAATGGTGTCTGCTCAAAATAGCTTTCAGATGTAGAATTACTGTATGTAGGTAAATTCTGGTGCATATATATCTCAAAGGTTTGTGCCAGATTTTCACAGAAAAATTAGGGTATTGCTGAGTTGTAATGCTCTGAACCCCAGATGACTGGGTTTTGTCGAGGCAGATAGCGTAGAGCTCTGTTTCCACTGGTACACTGCACAGTGCCTGCTTGTGTGAGCTGTCAGCATCCTCTTCTTCTAATCCATAAAGGCAAGCATTCAGACAGAAAAGGAAAGCAATGACAATTTTTATGTGGAAATATTTGAAAGAGTCTGGTTGCTACAGCAACATGGAGGGCCAGGGCCTCCCCATTTGCTTCATAGGCCAGCAGTAGCTCAAATAAGTAAGTGGTCATTAATGACTGTTGTCCTTACCTTCTTCCTTTTCAACTCTGTGTGTGTCCTCTATGCCTTGCTAGGCACTCATCCTTCAAAACTGGCAGGGGAATCTCTCACTTTTATCATCTGCTGCTGTTCTGAGGTGCTCTGAGAAGGTCAATCAGAAATCCTGGTGTACCAGAAAGTTGGCATATTGCAGATTGTTTATTTTCCTTGTGCATCATTTGAAAAATACAGATTGGAAAATTTGGCAGTGAATATAACCCAGCGTACTGGCAGTTGCTTTCTGACTCTTTTGAAAGAGTATGTGTGATTCTCAGGAGGCCTGATCACTCTTTATCCACATCAAGATGCATTTTGCTGGGTGCCTCATATTTCCTGCCTTGCCACAGGCTTTAGCCAGGAATGGTACCATAACTAACTAACATGACTTTCACAAGTAGGAAGGCAATGTGAAACCACCTCACAGAGTCTTGAGCGGGACAATGTGTGCAACACAGCAGGTGCATAGCAATGTGTTCCTACATCTACTGTGCCACGGTCCCTGTGCATACCCTGCCATATCACTGGTTGCAGCAAGAATACTACTTGTATCAATTGTTTCAGATGTGGATAATAAAAGTGAGAGGAGAAAGGCAGAGGGTTGGAGAAGCTGAATGCAACTCGTGTTTTGGATATCATGTTTGGCACACATAATGAGAGAAGAGAGGATTAATCATTTCGAGAAGTGTAGCATGTTGTAGATTTCACAGTTTAAACAAGCCAATAGAGTTGGCCTCCAGGAAAATGAAAATTGTCAAAATTGCTTTTTCTAGTGTAATTTAGGATCCTCTGTCTGCATTATGTTTGGAAGTCAATATTCCTATTTCTGGGTTTGGTATCTAAACCAGCTCTGCTAATTTAGAATTATATAGAAAAAGAAACAAGAGGATAGTCTCACTTCTTTGTGGTAATTTTGTGTCTGATTTATTTTCCTTTGGAAGAACTTTCCTGAAATTTCTTTAATGCATGATCTTGATCAGAGTTTCAAAATGCATTTCCTGTTCTGCCAGAGAAGTGTCTTACTTTGCAGTAAGTAACGGACCACTCCAATTTAATTAAAATGAGAATGTTTATTAATTTATAAGATTCTTTAAGATTAAAAATCTTGCTGATTCTCTCTGATTTCAGAATCCATTCAGCTGCCCCTGCCTGGGCTCCAAATCTAGGTAATACAGGCCTTCCTGCTGCATCATGCAGTAATTGACATGGCATACAAGAGCTTTCAGGAAAGTTCATACACACCCCAAACAGTGCCCATATTGTATTTTCTTATTGCACGGGTTCTTCCTATAGTAGGAAGATATTATAGGCTTCTGCAGTGAATGGGTAGTTAGATAAATCTCAGGAAAGTAAATAAAGGATGACTTTCTATTTTAAAATGTGGTAGGAAAAGCACTATACTGTTAAATCTCAGAACTTCTTGAAATATTAAATCCTCATTCTCCTTTTCTAATTAGGAAGAATCTAAACTTGAAAAACAAGGTGAGTTAGTTAACCAAACACTTGATCTCACATCTTTTTTCCTCAAATTGAAGTATCTCTATGGATGAAGTTGACATTCATTTTCTTCTTCTGACATAGTTTTTTATGCAAAACCATTTTATTAACCAATTCTTTAACTGAAGAATAAATCAGGTTGGGCATGTACAACAACAGATTTATATAAGATTATTGAAATTAATATACAGGTACTTCTACACAACATTGGTAGAGACTCTTTAGCAGTGTCATTTTTGTCCTATTTGAATTAGAAATTTCAACTGAAAAACATCTGGAAAGCCTCTTAAGTTCTCTTCAGATGCCTCAATGCCCTATAGTGGTAGAATGAAATATTATATGTTCTCTGAAACTCATTTGGCAAGTGAGAGAATATCCTGACAAATGTTGTGTAACACTTTTGCATCAGTGATTTTTCCCATGGAGTATTTTATGGTATTATCTACTATGTAATCTCAGATATTAGCTGGAAGCTAACTTTTTCTTTCCTCTATCATTTTTTTCACAGCCTGCTGTATCTGAAAGCTAACATTTGCAACTGATGGTGATAAATTCTCAAGAGTTGGTGGTTGTGTTTGTTTTTCAGTAATGACTTTACACACACTCACACGCATGTATACATTATTATAATATTCCAGTACACGGACAGAGTTTACAGAGACAAGTCAAACAGCTAATGAGATATTCCTCCTTCAGCTATGTAGTAACAAAGCTTCTTTCTTGTGCATCAAAAGAGTGAAACAAGAGGTGATCACTTTAATTGTGGACTGTATAAGCAAGCACTCATATATTTCTATAATGAATTCTTAGCAAAGAAGGTACCACATATCCATTACTGGTGAAGCATCTGTAGAATGTTCAGGGCTTTCATAGCTTCCATATTTCTTCAGGCAAATAATTCTCCCTAGGCTTCTAGTAAAATATATAAAGCAAACATATTAAAGGACATTAGGTTTACATGAAAACAGAAAAGAACAAGGTATTATATGGGCAAGTAATATGAACTAATATCGCTAGCTTTTGTTTTGTGTTTCCAAACTGTCTTTACTTTGAGGTGCAGTTCTAAACATTGCACATTCCTCTGCACATCTATGCTTTACACTATCATAAAACAAAAATAGATCATCACAACTAGATGGAAGAATGCCTTAAATTATAAAGAGAGAAAGAAATGTTACACCCAAAGAGTGTAACATTTACATAAAAGAATCCATCATAGCTCTAAATAAATAAATAAATAAAAGGCAGTGCTACAAATAAACACAACAAATTAGGTTTAAAATAGAAAGTTGAAGGGGTGTCACTGGCTTAAGTGGAAAGTGAGAGAATAGCAGAATAAAATAAAATAATAATAACAATAATATTATATAATATTAATAATATTGTTAATAATATTATATAATATCAATAATATTTATATTAATATATAATATTAATAGTATTATATAATAATATTAATAATATATATAATATCATATTATTTATATATTATATATGATACAATATTAATTATATAATTAATTATATAATATTATATTTATATTATATTTTATATTATTATATATTATATGTTATATTATAATATTATATTTATATTTATATTTTATAATATTATATTAATTATTATGTAATTATAATATAATATTAATTATATTATTAATTAATTAATATATTAATATTATATGATAATATTAATAATATTACATAATATTAATAATATTTTAATAATAGCAGAATAAAATAAAAGCAGAATAGGTAGTGAGATGTTACCTAATTGTAAGGATTATCTATGGAGCAACAACAGTTTTTCTTTGTTTAAAAAATGATATGCGTCTGTTGATATTGGCAAGCTCTTTAATTAGTGCTGGGAAATAGTGAAGGATGTTTTGTGAACCTCATACCTACGCAACTTCATAGGAAGTCAATAAAGAGAGAAAGATCACTTTTGCTAAAACTTATGCCACTATTTTATTTGTGGGGAGTGAAATGAGTGTTAGCTACTATTATTTTTATAGGATGGCTATAATTTAGTAGAGCGTGTCTATTGCATAATAAAAATACAAGGAAATGATAATGTGTTTTTTCCTTTATCTGTATCTAAGCTGTCTACAGTTCATGTAAAACACAACTAATATACAGAATTGCTGTAATATACTCCTTGAATCTCTGTGAACAAATGAGAGAAGAGCTTTCTGGGAATGCATTTCCAAAACACAAATTCCAAATTCCAGAAGTAGGATTCTTCAAAACAATTATTGGTTATTTATCAAGAATTATAAAAAAAATAATATTAAACAGAAGTTGGGGAAGGAGTTTACCCCTTTCAGCTCTTACATTCTATTAGTTTTTTCTTATCCTTACCACAGTAATTAACTTTATGGCACTAGCATTCTTTACATATATTTATATGACAGAGTTTGGTCTAAAATAATTCCTCCTCATTGAATCTCCTAATCATTCTGCACTAATGTAAGTTCAGTTGCCTCAAGCATAGCAAAGCGGGTCTTCTGTGGCATTCTGTATTTCAGAGTACAGCACTTCTGCAGGAAGTAATTTGGCAACAGCAGCCAAGTGAAATGGAACAGCATCAGAAGATTGCCACATAGAGTGTTTGTAAACCACAGTGACATTCATCTCTTTTGTGAACTTTACCTTCATGAATTTGTTTTACTTCAATATATAAAACTTGATGGAAATGCTAATACAGAATCTGGTATGCTGTGCCATCACTGATTTTCCTACATAGACATAGTCTCATATCAAATATAAAGCACTCATTATGTCAATGTAGAAGAAAATGATAGAGAATACCCATTTGATATAAGTGCTACTGTCAATGAAGTCATTTTTCGCATTGAACTTAGTAAAACTGATTTACTTTGTCTTACCTGTTCTGTGTAGTCTTCCTAAAATTCTTTCCATAAGCAGAAAAGAACAGAAATACGTTTGTGAGAACATACATGATTAAGCAATTTTAGAGTCAGAATGCACACCCTAAGGGTATAATGTTCACAATTCGGATGCTCTGAAAACTATTGTTGAAATTCCAAGCTATTTGGAAGTATTCAAGCCAGAAAATGACAATTAGTACACAAGCCTCAGAACTAGAATAGAAGCCAAAGTTTCCCACATTATTTTGCTTTTATGATAGTCTCTAGAGAACCAGTGGAGCAATGCAGTGGTTGCAAACCTAACTGCCGATTGTAGACTCAACTCCTTGTTTTCGTAGTGACTATATGACTACAACATACCACTGCTACATATTCCCAGTTTCTTGGTCAGTTATTCCACTGTGAGCTACATACCAAATTCTCAAGACTGCTTATATACTATTTTAACTGGTGATAAACCAAGTTACTTTATGGACTGTGAAATCATATTCTGTGTGGGGTTTTTTGAGCACCTCACACCATCTTACCGGAGGACCCCAGCGACTGAAATTGTGGTATGAAAATACTATCACAAAACCATCATACTGTTAGTTACAAGTTTTACATGTTACACTAAACACTTATGCCACAATAAATAGTGTTCTAATCTTGAAAAGGAACTTTCAGAAATGGAAAAAAATGCCAGAAGTTATATCATCACATGCAAACTTCCCAAAAGGTCTGCAAGTTGTCCTTTGATTTCCAGAGGCCTTTAGTCTTTACTTTTTTCTGACTCTGACAGTTTAAGTGGTTCTGAATTTCATTACTGCATATGTTGAAATAATATTTTTTTAAAAAAATGTCCTTCCTTAGGCTGAATTTATACTCTTTTAACATTGAATTTGTCTTGGGATATAAAGTGGGGCTTATGCTTAAAAAAATAGTGTATTTTTCATTACGCAGAAGTAGACTGATATTTTGAAACCTTTACTCTAGCCTGCAAAAGAATGAACAGTTTCATTTTTAGAATTTATTATTGAAGAGTGTTAAGTAGAGGTTATTAGCAGCTGTTACATTAATGATAGTTCACATTTTCTTCTGGGAAATGAGTCATGTTGGCATTTTTAATTAAAACAAATGCTGATAAAAATCCCATCAGGGCATCCAGAAAAAAATTAGGATGGCATTTATGATTTATTTTGTTATCTAAACCAAAATATCCTTATTAGAGACAGAACTCTGAGAAAGATAGTTTTAATTTTCAATCTAGAATTTGCAATGCTCTTTTCTTCTCACAGGCTAATATACAGTCCTACTCTCAATGAAATTTAATTTTAAATATATGTTAAGATCTGGGGACCCCATCCAGTATTAAATATTCACCCCTTTCTCAAGTTGCTCATGTTTCAGGTGGTCTAACTTCTAGAGGTAGTGGAAGGTAAACTAGGTGCTGTATCTCAAAAAAAAAAGAAGGGACAAACTGTATTAAATTTAGTTTAAGTGGGAATACTGGTTTGTCTGAGACCAACAAAAGTAGATAAATGGAAAATTGTTTGTGAGTGCAGTGGCCACTAGTTTTCAGCTCCTTCCAAATACACTCACAGTGACAGTTAAGTAAATGGGTGGTATAGCTTCGGTGGACGAAGGGAGACCACTTCAGTTAGAGGATGAGCTACTGGTATGTCTCCCACCACTTCACCAAATATATTCTCAAGACTGACAAGTTAGAACTTTTAACATCAATCTATTGACTGTATTTATGCTAAGCAGAAAGCAAGTATATCAAGTTTTATGCATATTTAACACTGAAGTAGAAATGATTGTATATATTTTTGATGCTAAAATACTCTTTTGTAATACCGATGAGAGTTGTGTGCTTCTGTCAGTGACAAATATTTGGTGTGGAGTAACCTTCCCACTTCCCCTACCCAGGTCTCCACCCCACTATTTTCCCTAAGGGAAGGGTGATGATCAGTTTAAATTTTTATAAGGTATGAGACTGTGGCATTCAGACATGCTTTTATCTGCTGGTGTATTCAAGATTAAATGCAAATAGATTGGGTTTATCTACTTCCCTTGTAAGCAATTTACTTTCTTCCTGCATGCTCTCTGTAGGTGAGATTGTTCACCATTAGTACGGACAACTTATTTATACGATTTCTGTTGAGTAAGATGAGGATAAATGTTCCAGGAACACTCTAGCAAAATAACACTCTCATTTCACTTAACCCCTTCCCTCCCCCATACTCTCATCCATGGTAATTTTATTCTTTATTTTAATTGAAAATCTTTTAATACTTTTAATGCTGTAATCATAATAGTGTGAAATTTTGCACATTCTCTTAAGAAATCATCAGTTTGCAATATGCTGGAAACAGTACTGTCAAATGAACAGTGAACTAATTATTCTGGTAGACTAGTGGCACCCTTTGCCTGCTTTTCCAAAATAAGCATAGGTAAGGTTTTAGAGGACTGGGACGATTAGTAGATGGAGCGGGAGTACAGGTCGTGCTTTCCTCCATCCCTACAGTGGCAGGGAGGGGTATAGAGAGGACTCGGAAAGCCCACCTGATAAACAGGTGGCTCAGAGGCTGGTGCCAATGCAGAAATTTTGTTTTTTTTGACCATGGGGTGCTTTACTTGGCACCCGGCCCACTAACTGCAGATGGGTCCCACCTGTCTCAAAGGGGAAAACAGACACTAGCGCAGGAGCTGGCAGGGCTCATTGAGAAGGCTTTAAACTAGGTAGGAAAGGGGGTGGGGAGGGAATAAGGCTTGTTAGAGGTGTGCCAGGGAGAACAATGTCAGGTCTGGGGGAGCAGGCAATGGCCCAGCTGAAGTGCATCTACACTAATGCACGCAGCATGGGCAACAAACAGGAGGAGCTGAAAGCCATTGTGCAGCAGGCTAGCTATGACTTGGTTGCCATCACTGAAATGTGGTGGGACTACTCCCATGACTGGAGTGCTGCAATGACTGGCTATAGGCTCTTCAGAAGAGACAGACAGCACAGAAGGGGTGGTGGTGTGGCTCTCTGTGGCTCAGAGTGTTTTGATGTTGTGGAACTCAAGGCTGAATCTGGGAATGATAAGGTTGAGTCCCTATGGGTTAGGATCGGTGGGAAGGCCAACAAGGCATGCATCCTGGTGGTGGTCTGTTACAGACTGCCAAACCAGGATGAGAAGACGGATGAGGAATTCTACAGGCAGCTGGCAAAAGTTGCAAAATCGTCAGCTCTTGTCCTTGTGGGGGACTTATCCTGGCAAAGCAATACAGATCGCAGGAAGCAGTCTAGGAGGTTTCTGGAGAGCGTGGAAGATAGTTTCCTGGTTAGTGAGCCTACCAGGGGAGGTGCCCCGCTCGACCTTCTGTTCACAAACAGAGAAGGACTGGTGGGAGATGTGGTGGTCGGGAGCTGTCTTGGGCAGAGTGACCATGAAATGGTAGAGTCCTCTATTCTTGGCAAAGTCACGAGGGGGACCAGTAAAACTGCTGTCTTAGACTTCCGGAGGGCAGACTTTGAGCTGTTCAGGACACTGGTTGGCAGAGTCCCTTGGGAGACATTTCTGAAGGGCAGAGGGGTCCAGGAAGGCTGGACACTCCTCAAGAAGGAAATCTTAATGGCTCAGGAGCGGTCTGTCCCCACGTGCCAAAAGACGAGCCGGCGTGGAAGAAGACCAGCCTGGCTGAACAGAGAGTTGTGGCTAGAGCTTAGGAAAAAAAAGAGGGTTTATGATCTTTGGAAAAGAGGGCAGGCCACTCAGAAGGATTATAAGGATGTTGTAAGGATGTGTAGGGACAAAATGAGAAAGGCCAAAGCACGTCTGGAGCTCAGTCTGGCTGCTGCTGTTAGAGATAACAGAAAATGTTTTTATAAATACATTAACACGAAAAGGAGGACTAAGGAGAATCTCCATCCTTTACTGGATGCGGGGGGAAACTTAGTGACGAGAGATGAGGAAAAGGCTGAGGTGCTTAATGCCTTCTTTGCCTCAGTCTTTGGCGGCAAGACCAGTTGTTCTCTAGATACCCAATACCTTGAGCTGGTGGAAGGGGACGGGGAGCAGGATGTGGCCCTCACAATCCACGAGGAAGTGGTTGGTGACCTGCTACAGCACTTAGATGTACGCAAGTCGATGGGGCCGGATGGGATCCACACGAGGGTACTGAGAGAACTGGCGGAAGAACTGGCCAAGAAACTTTCCATCATTTATCAGCAGTCCTGGATATCAGGGGAGGTCCCAGTCAACTGGCAGCTAGCAAATGTGATGCCCATCTACAAGAAGGGCTGCAAGGTAGATCCGGGAAACTCTAGGCCTGTTAGTTTGACTTCAATACCCCAGAAGCTCATGGAGCAGATTACCTTGAGTGTCATCACGCGGCACTTGCAGGGCAAGCAGGCGATCAGGCCCAGTCAGCACGGGTTTATGAAAGGCAGGTCCTGCCTTACAAACCTGATCTCCTTCTATGACAAAGTGACACGCTTGGTGGATGAGGGAAAGGCTGTGGATGCAGCCTACCTTGACTTCAGTAAGGCTTTTGACACCGTTTCCCACAGCATTCTCCTCAAGAAGATGGCTGCTCTTGGCTTGGACTGGAATACGCTTCGTTGGGTTAGAAACTGGCTGGGTAGCCGGGCCCAAAGAGTCATGGTTAATGGAGTTAAATTCAGTTGGAGGCTGGTCACTAGTGAAGTCCCCCAGGGCTTAGTACTGGGGCCAGTTCTCTTTAATATCTCTATCGATGATCTGGATGAGGGGATCGAGTGCACCCTCAGTAAGTTTGCAGACGACACCAAGTTAGGTGCGTGTATCGATCTGCTTGAGGGTAGGAAGGCTCTGCAGGAGGATCCGGATAGGCTGGACCGATGGGCTGAGGTCAACTGTATGAAGTTCAACAAGGCCAAGTGCCGGGTCCTGCACTTGGAGCGTAACAACCCCAAGCAGCGCTACAGGCTGGGAGATGAGTGGTTAGAAAGCTGCCTTGCAGAGAAGGACGTGGGAGTATTGGTTGATAGTCGGCTGAATATGAGCCAGCAGGGTGCTCAGGTGGCCAAGAAGGCCAACGGCATCCTGGCTTGCATAAGAAATAGTGTGGCCAGCAGGGCTAGGGAAGAGATTGTCCCCCTCTACTCAGCTCTGATGAGGACGTACCTCGAGTACTGTGTTCAGTTTTGGGCCCCTCACTACAAGAAGGATGTGGAGGTGCTCGAGCGAGTTCAGAGAAGGGCAACAAAGCTGGTGAGGGATCTGGAGAACAAGTCTTATGAGGAGCGGCTGAGGGAGCTGGGATTGTTCAGCCTGGAGAAGAGGAGGCTCAGGGGCGACCTTATCGCACTCTACAGGTACCTTAGAGGAGGCTGTAGCAAGGTAGGGGTTTGGTCTATTCTCCCACGTGCCTGGTGACAGGATGAGGGGGAATGGGCTAAAGCTGCGCCAAGGGAGGGTTAGGTTGGATATTAGGAAGAACTTCTTTACTGAAAGGGTTGTTAGGCATTGGAATAGGCTGCCCAGGGAAGTGGTTGAGTCACCATCCCTGCAGGTCTTTAAAAGACATTTAGATGTAGAGCTTAGTGATGTGATTTAGTGGAGGACTCATTAGTGTTAGGTCAGAGGTTGGACTAGATGATCTTGGAGGTCTCTTCCAACCTAGATGATTCTGTGATTCTGTGAAATGTTTATCAAGATTTTAACGGTATCTTCCAAGTTCCTTGCAATGAGATTTGTCACACTTTAACAAAGTTCTGAGATGCTTAGTCACTGCAGTTGGTTTATATTGCTAACAGGCACAGTGTTCGTATGCCATTATGAAGAACATATGTGATTCTCATATATTCTCACAATACCTGGCAGAAATATTGATGTGAAACCTTTCCCAAGTTAAAATCTTTCTGTTCTTAAAAGTAGTTGGATTCTTCAATAGGTGTGTTCTAGGTCAATGAGATAAACTAGGTTTATGAGATAAACTTAAATAGGGACACCATGGATAAATCCTGGCACATATTTGAAGCTATAAATGATGTTTATATGTGTCTATAAGAGCACAACACCTGCACATAACAAACATAAAATGTCAGCATACCTAGCATTAGAAAGCTGTAAATTAAGAGTGAATGTCAACTGTGGTAACAAATACTCATTCTGATAGCTTTCACAAAAGCTGGTTATACTTAGAGATGGATTTGGCAGCTAGCTTAAAATGTCATTGTGTAAAGTAGGTGAAGGTTGTAAACAAACCAGTTACGGTGAAGGTGATGCACATATTACCATTACCTGTCTTTCTTACATTGCAGTCACTAACAATATACATGAAAATCCTCTTATCTGAAGCTCCTTGGAGGGTCCTTTGTGTTTCCTTCATTATTACATGGATGTGTTAGATCATGTAGGGACCCTTAGATATATTTTTATATGTGTAGTATGATGAGTTCCTGGTTTCACTCAGAGTTGTAGGTAGGATATGGACAGTAAGCATAGGTCCATATCCTACTCCCTTCCCTCCTCCCTCCTCATATTTATAACCTATAATTGCGTTTCAGGAAAGAGTAAATAAGACACATTCAAAGGCTGTACGAAGTAATGTGATATAAAAAGACTTAATCCAGCTTTACAAAATTTTGTGAAGTTTAGTTCAGTACCATTCATGCTTCTCTACTTAAATCTGTTATAATATGAAAGTCCCCAGTGAATATACCTTACATATTCAACAATAAATTATGTGCAAAAGTCATAAGCAGATATGTATCTAAACTCAGTCACTATTAGTGACTGTTAGTGACTGTTAGTGTTATTGCAGCCCATTTTTTCTTGCCCATTCATTGTTTTTTCTTTATGATAATCATAAAAAAAGATGATCAAATATTGTATATTGTCAGTGTTTTGAGTTTATGTATGTATAATAAATTTTAATTACAGGTTCATTTAGAAATCCTGGAATATTTTATCCAAAGGAATATTGATTTCCAGAACTATTAGCAGTAGCATTTGTTGCTTGTGAAATATTACAGTAATTCTGTTATTAAAGTAACAGTAATTCAGCAGTGTGCTGCAATCTGATGTGTTTGCAATAGTACGTTTCAACTACATAATTTAATTTTACATTAGATTTCTCTGAGGTGTTTTTTATTACAACACTAAATTTTTTCAATTATATGGCATTGTATTGAGCTTCTACAGTCTTACATTAACTTCAGGGGTACATGGGAAAGCAAAGCAACATATGTAGAAGTTTATGCAGGAATCAATCATGGCTCTTGAATTCAGGTTGAGCTGAGCTGTGTATGTATGTAAAGCAGCTTTTTTATCTTTTTGATCATGTCTGTTTAAAATGTATATATACACACACATCTCATTCATACATTTTGACATAATCAGTAGATACATATTTGATGAAAATTTACAAATTATTTCTGTAACTAGACTGAGTTCAATCAAGCAATTCTCTTAATAAAATTAATAAAATCTTGGAGACCCTTTTTGTTCCTCAAAATAGCATAATGGAGATTTTGAATGTTCTTGTCAAGTTAAAACACAGTAATGTCTTGAGCACATGCTGTTCTTTAATCCTAAACAAAGGAATTCTTTAAGGCTGCTTTATTCTCTTATTTTTCTTTTAAAGCAATCCTTTTCCCCGGTGGAAACTAAAAAATAACCTTTAAGAGACATAACAAAGATCTGATGTCTGTCAAAATAGCTGTTTTCTTTTTTAATTAAACTCTGTCTTCCATAATTCATGCCTCTGTGTTACCTACAGCCACTTGTGTACATACATACATTTTTTCAAAGTACGTGCAAATGAAAGTTACCTTTGAAAGAGAGTACAAAGTTTTAACAATGACATCCCTGGCTTGTGTGGTATGCTACAATGCTGTTTTATATTAATCCAATCTGTGGTAAAACAAATTAAAACAACCAGGTTTGGATGACGCTATTGGCATTTATTGGTATCTTCTGAGTACAAAATGTACACAGAAGTTTTATTATGTAAGCTCAAAATATGAATGCTGCTGGCCTGTTTCAAACGGATTAGAATCTAGAATCCACATTTCTGTAAAATGTTTCTGCTGAGTAGCATTTGAAAAATGTCTCATTTTCTGGATTCTTCTTGTGCGAAACTGATTGCTGTATCTTTGTCTCTGGGACAGAGGAAGGACTGGACTGCCTGGGGTTCTCATTGTTTTGACTATCCATAATTGGCAGCTGTTCCACCAGGGAATTAACTGGAGTCTTAACCACTGTCATTATTTGTAGTGTTATTGGAAGGGAATGGTAAGAGACACATTTTTCCTGTTCCAGGGCTGGTTACAACATTTCAGGAGTGCTTTTCAATGCATTATTAACATTATTCTTACTGCACCTTGCTCGCAGGTTATCAATTAGTTTAAGTAAGAATATATTTGAATTGGCAAGGGTCTATTTTTGTTTGAAAATACACTACCATATTTTGTAGACATTTTAATTAAAAAAGAATTCTGTTTTACCTATTAAGAAATAGAATACACACTGGTGTTCACATTTCTAACATTTTACAGCAGTACGACCAGTTGAAAAAGTTCTATAGGCTGGCAATTCTGACCTGTGAGTGGGAAGCAAGCATCAGTTGTTCTTTTTTTTTTTTTTTTTTTTTGTAAATGTTGATTAAAAATATTCACAAATTTTATTGTTAAACTTTTTTTATAATCATAAAATTTTTGACCCTTCTGTTAGTACATAGCACGTCTTACTGTTTTTGCTATAAATTTTGGTATTTTAAACTTAGAATAACGTTTGCTATGCTTACATTTTCTTTCTTGTATTTTTTGTGATATAAAGGTTTCATTACTAAGTTATATGTGTAAAGGAAAAAAAAAAACACAACATATAAATAGGAAATTATTTCAGGCCAAGTCTGTTTCTTTTTTATTTTTACCATTGCAAAATAAGAACAAATACAACAAGCTATCTGAAGAGAACCATATATGTTAAACTGTCAAAAGACAATCTGGGCATATATGTACTTCAGACTGTTTAGTGTTTTATGTTTATGCAGCTTCAATGTAATTACAACATTGTTTTTGTTTCCATTTTCAATAGACTGGCAAAGTTTTGGAAAGCACTTTAGCACAAGCTAGGTAATTAATTACTAATCCTTTAGTTGCCTTTTGTTAAATTAGTCATTTGGATGAAATCTCTGCAAAGTCAAAAATGTAGCATCCTCAATGACAGGTGACTTGTGTGCTTATTCTGCTGGAAAACTGTAATTGTGACAGCAAACCTGTTACATGCTGTGAGGTAAAAAAGGACATTGGTGTAGATGCCAGGTATACAATAGGAAGAGGCTTTTGGGGGGTGTGGATGAGGCCCCTTGAAAAAAATAAATAGCCGTTCTAATAATCTCAAATGCAAATTGGTAGCTCCACCAACCCTTATTACTGAGCTGTTTGAGTAATTTGAATACCAGAATCAAGTTGTTCATAAAGATAGTCTAAAGGCAGTGAGGTAGTTATTTACTTACTTCTGCTAAATTTCTGTTTGTTTTCAGCAAAAATAAGACATTCTTCTGACATTTCAATACAAATGTTGGAGATTTGTTTTCTGTTGGTTGTACCATATAGGTGCAGTTTTTGTATAAGGCCGTCTTGAATTCTTTGGCTGATTTTGCCCTCTCTGGACCTTCATATGACTTCAGTACAGCAAAGACCTTCACTGACCCTGACCAGCTGTGCAGGTTTTGGAGTCCTGTATGCTACTGCAAATTGTATTCCTCATTCCAAATACCTCTGTACGGGAAGACTGTGGATTCTACTGGAAGACCCTGTAGCTGGTAACCTGTCAAGCTTGAGAGACTACAGGATCCTCTTACTGGCAATTACATTGCTTTTTCCAATGCACAGATGACCCTTCTCAACATCTTTTTCCCTCCTATTCTAGAATAACAGGTCAAAATTGATTTTGTGACCACCTGTTAATCCCTACCCTTAACTGGCTTAATCCAAACTCAGCCTGTGTTCTCCTGATGTTAGAGTAACACATTGCCTACAGCAATGCTGTGAGGAGTGTGTCTGTTTAAATTCACCCTATCCAGACTCTCCGCAGTATTAGGACATCCTGTTCATCAGAGAACAATGATCCTCTGCTGTCCAAGGCAGGCTTTGGAATGGAAACTACAGCACAGAGTGAGGAAAGAGTACTTCTGCTTTAGTAGTTAAGATTCAAAAATAATTACACTACACAGCTGAATGAAAAATGACTAGACAATGGTAGTCTGTTGGCTTAATAGCAGAAAGATAGCCTGAACTACTTTTTTTAAGAGATACAAAAAAGTGACATAACAGAAAAAAAGTTAGCAGCAGTGAACTCTTGTGATTTTTATCACAGTTCTTAAAATAGTTAATGGAATCAGAGACAATGTAAGTGTGTCAGACTTGGCTGAAGGAAAAGATAAAGAAGAGAAAATTGCTTACAAATGGGAAGTGAGTACCACCAAAGTTAGAAGTCCAAATTTTTTATGTCTGTAAAGAATACTTCTAAAATTTAAGGAGGGAAGAAGGTTTAAGCTGCTTTTTTGGCCTGTCATTTGTGTTTTCTTTTAAGCCTTAATAGCTTTTTAGTCAGTTGAGCCCTGAACTGGAGCTAAATAACTCTGCTCAAGAGTGGCATTCAGTTTAAACACATCACTGCATGTTTTCATGATGTGAGCTTTTGTTTGCATGTCTAGTGCAGTATGGATTTTTACTATGCCTCTTGTGAATGAAGAAACACTTGTTTTAGGTTTTATAAGGCTAAATTAAATTTTATTACTAATTTCTTGTGAGATCCTTTTACATATTTTGCTGCATTAATATTTAGTGATATAATATTATCACTATTTTATTGCAGCAAAATGTGTATCTGTACACCCTGGGGAACACAAAATCTTAATGAAGTTTTAGCATGGTTTATAAAGACCCCTTGCGAAAGCATCAGGCTCAGTGTTTTGTTACCCTGATGTAGACCCAAGGCAAACTGGGTGATGTAGTTTCCAGAGGGGATAATGAACCTGGAAGCCAGAAGTGCAACCTGTTGGAAGGTGCAAATACTAAAAACGAAACAACAAAATATATAGTCCTTCATAGTTACAGTTGAGGAAATTTATTGTTTTGACAACCAAATTCATGTAGCAACATTTATTATATTGAAGGCTGTTTTTCTTCCATCCTATCTTTTTCCCAGATTTTCACAGGTGATAATAAATTGTGTAATAAATTAATTTTTAGTTAGTGCTTTGAGATTGTGAGCAAAAACAGTTTTCTTCTACATGCAACCTACCTTTCACATTAACATCAACCACTTCCAGCATTTACAGTGGCAAGAGTTTGCTAAGGTTTAGGACGCATTCTTGGAAAATAGTCTCCATTGTCTGTTAGTCAGATGTGACTTTATGTTATACCAATGCATTTTCATCCAATGAACTTAAGTTGTATGAGGTGAAAATGTTTGTTTCTATGATAAACATAAATTTTAGGAGGTTGACAGGCAGGAAAAAAATGGTTCTATGACCTTATTTGCAGTTGACTGTGCTCAAATTTCACAAGCTGAAACTTGGAAATATAAGTGTTTCCTGTACTGCTGTCCTAATTCATTTCCATTTTAAAACGTGCTGACTGAAAGATGAGCTGCAAGGGTGAGAAGAAGAGGAGAGGATCCCACATTGTGGTATCAGACAGTGATTTCCCATCCTGTGAAACGTGCCAGGCTGACTCTGGCTATGCAGCAGGTGCAGAGGTGGGCAGAGCTGTCAAGGCTTTGGAGATCATTCTCTGCTTTTCTCACAGAAAGTCTGCAAGGGAGGTGTATAGGGTTTTTACCTCAGGCTTTGCCACCTTGCGAGGGAATTTGGATAAGGCAAATGAGCAAAGTCTGTTTCCTTGTCTTTATTCTCTGTTGTGCCAGCAGGTAGTGTGAAAATATTTCTTTTAAGTAATAAATGTAATAATCATCAATTTATTGCATAGAAAAATATATAATTTTCTGGAAGTATTATGATAATAATTACAGTTTATTTCAAAAAAATGTAAGGCTACTGTAAATCATGGTGTCATCAACATCAGCCTGAAGTCTTTGACAGCTCTAACGTAGTACCAAAAGTTTAATAATCTGGCATCTTGCTTGGCAGTGAAAGCAATTCCCAGGATGGAAGGGCTTATTGGCAACTATTTCTGAATGAGTACCTTTACTGGGCTGTTAGTGCAGTTGGCTGGCACAAGAAAGAACAATCTTTGCACTGGCCATGACTTAAGCTTTTATGCTTTAATCCAGAAAGCAGTATCATTTTTTTTTCTTCAGGGAGATCACACCATATAAATCAAGAAATATGTCTTTCGTATTCTCTCCTATGTCTGTGAAAACTAATACAATTCACTTGTATGTGTGTTTTTTAAGGGAAACTGCATTAATAAGATCTTCATGTATAATAAAAAATTACAGTCTGGAAGCATATTACTGAAGCAGTAACATTTAGCTTACTCAGTAGGATTTACCACAAAATATTAATTCCTCTGTTATTGAGGGGAAGAAATGTATCTCCTTCAGCTGAAATAATTAAAAAAAATAGTTTTAAACAATAAACTTCTCATACACTCTGTCACTATTGTATATACACTAAAAGCAAGGTTTCTGAACCTATTTACTAGAGCTATCCTGCTAGAAGCAATAGCAAATGTCTTTCAAGGTGTGGGGTTGTGGATTAAATCATTGGCATTGCTATGTTTATCTATTCTGCTGGAAATACTTTCTCTTATGTTATGGCTGAAATTGTTGTATGAAGGAGTTCGTGCTGGCCATTTTTTCATTAAAAAGAAAAGCAGATTTGAGGCCAGTTCTGCTGCTTTTGTTGATGCTATGTGTTTTCTTGGGACTGGCTTTTGGACAAGCAAACTGACATCAGCGTGAAAATGAGGCAGAGCATGTATATCAAGGCCATTATACCACCCATATCTCTGCTGTGTTGACTGAGTTTCTGAGATCTGTAATTCTGATTTACGTCTACATGGATAACACGGATGAAAGGTGTGGCATCTCAGAAGTACCCTGTAGTTCAGACCAGTGTCAGAAACTAAAACACTTGCAGTACAATATAGTAAGTCAGACTCTGTATGTTGACCTTAGCAATTTGATAAGGTGACATTCATGATATTAAGGAATTTGGCTTTCTGCAAGAGAAATATGAAAAATAACCATACTTGTTTTGCAACTCTTTAGAAGAATTTTCCATGAAATGTCGCCTCAAGAGATTAATGTAGCCTAAAAGTTTTAGGGGTGCTCATTTGATGTGACCACATTAGGTTAGGCAACCATCATAGCTGGTGTATTGAAAACCTTCTATATTCCCATCATTTGCGTCTCTGAGCGAAATGGAGAAACACATGACACATTTACTGGATTGTGGTTAAAGTGGTTGCCTAATTTACAAGTGAAGAAGTCATACTTGGTTTTGAAGGGCTTTCAGGATGAGTTCGACCTTACCCTCCTGTATATTTTATATGAAATAAACTAGTCGAGGAATATTCTATGTAGTTCATTAAATATATTGGTACTTTTCCTTCCTTTGTTCTACCTATTAAAGGAAGGTGTATAACTTACCTTAAATTAAAGTTTTTAGAAAAGTATATTCTTTTAAGAAACGATATATGATTTGCTTGTTTGATGAAGGAGATGTTTAGTATCTATCAGTAGTCATCTATGTTTAGAAGTAGCTGCATGTGTGTCTGAAAGCAACCTGGCAATCTTCTTGTTTGAACGATGCAAAGTTTCCTATTCTGGCTCTGCAAAGCTGTGAGTTAAGAAACGTTTCTGTCATGTTGCCTGTTTTAAATTACAACTGTTTAAGCTATTTATGAGTTTAGAAGCTTGTTATCTGTCACCCTGGAGATGGTGTAGTGGGCACAAAATAGGGAAAACAGCTGCAAAATTATCAAATGATTTTGTACAAGATTGCAGGTGACAGCTGTGTATTAATTTATGTGTACCTCATAGCATGCCTGCAAATGTATCCAAGGAACATATCTTTTAACTTATTTTAGGAGATGGAAAAAAAGGCAGTACACTCTCAAACTCTGGCCATACTAGGTTCTAAACTTGTACTGATGATGGCTTTAAAAGTATAGCTCTCCAAGAGCACAGCTCAAATGTTTGGGCTCGGGCTACAGAGTTGAAATGCTGTCTTTACTAAAAAACTACGTCACTCCTCTAAGTACCAGAAGTTGCTAGTATGATGGCACTATGGATATTGATTGCCTGTTTCTTTTGACTTGTGGTGAACAGCAAAAAAAAAACAGTAATGAGTAGTTGTTTCCTGCCTTTGAATTCAAACATTTTCAGGTGCAGCAGAGGTATGTTGTATGCCTGGATATTAGCTTATCCCACCCTACCCCAGACTGCACTTTGTGTGTAAGTGACGTAGCACAGTATTACTTTGCGAATGGATGTTCAACGTTTACATGTGAACACCTCTTCAAAGCCCCAGCTGTTATTTTCTCAGATGTGTAAGAGATGGAAACACGTCTGCTAAAAGTTACCTATATTACCATGGCATCAGCCATGTCGTTTTATATATAAAATCATTTGGATGGGTTTGCAAAATGACTTCCCTGGAAAAGATGACTGATTATTTTACATAAATACACATTCTCTTTGCTAAGTAATTAAAAATAAATAAAGAAAGAAAGAAAGAAAGAAGCTTTAGCTTAACATCAATATCAAGCAAGTTTGATAGTATGCTTATAATAATGATGGGAGTAACCACAAAATATGTAAGGTATTTCAAAAACATTCAAGTTTTGCAAACATTTCTTGTGGATAAACAGCTATAACTTCTCAGAAAGTAGTAATAAATACAAATACTCCACGCCCAATAACATTGTTGGAACTTATTTTAGCTTCGCACGAGTTTCAAAAGCTAGTAAGATTTTTCTTAGAAACCATAATTCATACACAATATAAATTATTTCTTAACATTATATTTGCAAAAGGAAGCAGTCTCTTAGGGCTTCAAATACTACTGGGAATGAAAGTAATTTCTCAGAAGTAGTGTTTGGTGTGACCAAACCTGGGGAGTTTCCTAAATTTCTAAACTACAGTATTCAAGAATTCCACAAGTGTACTTTGAGTTCTTGAGCTATTTCACTTATTACAACTGAAGGCATTATTACAAAGATAGCTAGTTTTTGCCTCTAAGTTATCTACCAGTAAATTTAATTTGTCTGACTATTCACCAGCTTTTCAAAGAGCAATTTAACATTATAAGTATTTTCTTAAGGTTGGAAACCTAGCTTATTGCTAAGGTGAGGTTAGTGTGAACTTCTCAATTTCTTAAAAGCCTGCTATGTGTCTTTCCTTGCCCTGATTATATCAAATCTCACTGCTGATGATTTCTTCATTTGGGCTAAATATTATAAGCTGCATATAAACACTATTACAGTGGGAGAAAGGATACCATAGGAAGCTTTCATTTAGTTTTTTTTACTTCCCAAATCCACAAGACTTCTTTCCCCAACACATTCAGATTGTCATTTACACGCTTCCTCTCTCTTCTTGTCTCCCCAAATATATCAATTTTCTTCTTTTTTTCCCATTTGGTCCTGATTATCCCACCTTTGTGTGAGGAGGAGTGGTGCACATTTCACAGATTCAGTCCCTCTTCTTGAAACTCTGCAAGTCTGAATCAGAATCTACAGCTAAGAGGCTCAAAAGCAACAAGGCTCTTCTACAATCCTATTTTGACTCTACTGGGTTTCTGACAATAGTGCTGAGTGCTTCCATATTATCTTAGGCACAGTCTACACTGATGATAGCATCTGCCTGAAAGGAGTTTTAAATATTTCGTTATCTTCAAGATTGTAAGGGTCTATTCCCTACATCTTGGGACTATTAAAACAAAATTGAAATAAAAAGTGAGGAAAAGGTGAGCCAGTACTATCTATTAGTGTTCAGCACAATGATCCTGGGCCTGTTTAAGAGTCACAAAATGGCTGAGGTGGGAAAGAACCTCTGGAGCCCATCTGGTCCAACCACCTTGCTCAAGCAAGGACACCTAGAGCAGGCTGCCCAGGACCATATCTGGAAAACTAGAGGGAAACACTCTAGCTTTTATCCTCCAGGAAAATACTAGCGTGGGGGAAAACAGTCTTTCCATCACACACCCTACCCCTGCATTAGATCAGTTACAGGCTAGTGCCAAGTCAATATGCCAAAACTTCAGATTATTGCAATAGGAGATACCTGCCTTCTGAAGCCTGTGGTCCAGCTGACAGGTGGCTTTTGTCTCTCTGTTATGGTGATGAGTAAGGACTGATACAGAGACATGTCAGTGTCTCTGTCTTCACATGGAGCATGTTGTGCAGCTTTAGCAAGGTCTGCCTGAGGGTCATCAGGAAACCCTTTAAGCCTGTCCCCGTGATGTGGAATCCCATACCCCACTCACACTGTGGGGGCTGTGGCCCTCTTCTGTGTTCTGCTGTGCAGGATTGTGCCTAGCAAAATACCAGGGTTACAAATTACATTTGGAAGAGTCAGGAAGAACATTTAAGATGCTGTGCTTCATTCCACAATTAATTCCTGTAAGCAAATTTATTAGGAGCACTTTTTCATCCCTTTCAGTCCTTTGTGAATGTACAGAAGCCTTTTTCTGGACCGTTTTGCAGGCTGTAACTGTTGATACTATAAACAAAGTTTCCTTAAGACAGATGTCTATGGGACTCCACAAAAAAAGGAAAAAAAATCCTCAGATTCCTCAAGTATGTCTTAGCAGCTGCAGTAGTTGGCACAGACTATGAGAGCTGTGCAACATTAAATTTTATGGTTTTCTAAGCATTTCAGGTACCATTTTATACCATTCCATTGTATCAAGCTTTCCATTATTTTTGGCAGTACATCCTAAGGAATGTCTGCTTCATTCAAAAGTAGTGCTTGTGCCAGTCTCAAACTGGGGTAAAAAAAAAGGAAGATGGGGGTGGGGGGAGCTGTGCATGAAAAGGATATCACGTTCACAAGTCACCCTGTGCTTAAAGCGATGTTCACCACATTCACAAAAAAACTCATTTTTAAGGAGATCCTGATTCTTACAGCATTCTGAAATCACTTGGGAAATTCAATGACTTTATTTGCCAGAATTAAAGGCTTTTCAGAAAACTTCATTCACATAATTGCTTTGTTTTTCTTTGCTGGCTGAAATACTTGTAGGAATCTAAGCATCACTTCTAGATGGAAAGCTGGCTTCACTCAATTTACAGAAATAAAAAAAAATAATAATCTTAGAATATCTCTATTACTGAAGCACCTGTTTTAGGCAAAGTTGCATAATGTTAGATTTTGGCTTAAAATGTTTTGTAGCCATCTAAACTGTGTTGGTTTGGATGATATTTAAAGAACTTCTTTAAAGATGTTTCTTAGTTTTATGTCTAGACTTCAGCTCTGAGGTCACTAAGCAGCTGTGTTTAGTAGCTGTTGGCACACTTTGGTATGTTGGCAGAAGTCTGAATAAGGAAAACGGAAAGTAATGTGCTGCTCGCACTGCTCTCAGACACTGCTCCGTCAGTTAATAAGGGGTTAATTGTGAAAGGTTTGTAGCTTGTGGCTGTAATCCTGCAACAAGCTATGCAAAACCTTCTTCGGCTTAGTAACACAATTGCCCAGGTAGGAGATGGGGAAACTGAAGCCAAGCTCCTGGTTTCTGGTCCAGCAGTTCTCCTGGGAGAAACCAGGAGCTGTGAATGCTTGCACATACTCCAGGCTTAAGGAGGACATCAGAAGGTACATTTGGGTGGGGAACAGGCAAGAGGGGGACACATAGCTCAGGCCACAGCATGGTGGCTGTTGCTACCCAGAAGGGTTCCTATTTTGCCTTCCTCGTGCTAGCTATTTGTGTACTCCAGGAATAGTCCTGTTGAAATCGTTATGACTGTTCATATGATTATGGGTCAGCTTGTGTCAGTATGCCAGCACCTGGCCCAAAGGAAAGAGAAAAACATCAATGAGACATTTTTCATTCCAGTTATGGGTAAGGAAAAGGGTGTGCCTTGCAGTTAGACTACAGTAAGGTCTGCCAGTAAAGTAAATAAGGGTAATGCTGATTATTGCCTGGTGAGGGCTGGCTCCTCATCACCTGCAATGGACTGGACAGACCCTAAATAAAGGACAGGTGGGATGAACTCTGTTGTTTCTTATATGAGCTCCCCATACTTTACTGGTGTTATGATGATATGAGGTGGAAATGCATTATAAACTGCTCTCTTTTAAAAATCTTGAACATCCACTTGATACACACAGAGAAAAATTAGCAACAATTTGAAAGAAACAACATGGATTTGTCACAAAAGATTTACCTGTATTTTTTCTATGCATAATGGTTATTCACCTAATTAATTGGATTTTAGGATCTGAAATAAAGACCTTCATCAGCTCTCCTGTTTTAATTTAATCTTTGAAATACTGATTTAATTTTAAAATTTTAAATATTCAGAATAATTTATTTTTCATTCTGAATAGTATGGAACTGTGGAGTTTGACATATTGACATGTTTTAAGTGATTATTCCTTTCAGAGTATACATTATCGCAAAAGAAGTAATTTCATACAAAACTTTTGCCCTCAAAACATAATATTTATGAAAAATATTTATTTGCTCTTTATTCTATAATTTATGAAAAAAAATCTTTGAAGATATTTCATTATTATTGCAGAATTTGAGAGTGTCTTTTAAAATGGCAGTAATCTGAATGCAAATGCATTGATTTAGAAATTCTCCTCTATTATCTTATAAATGAAGAATGTAGTTCCCTCATTTAATGTCTCTATTTTCTTTTTTATTAAGAGTTCTGTGTATAGATGTAACATTATATCTCCCACTTGTGATGGCCAAAGACTTTGGTGATGTCAGCTTTCCTGTTCATGAGTATAGAGGGATGAAAATAGTGTAGAAATATCATTCCATCATACCTAGTTAAAAGAAGTTGGTACTTTAACCTCTGCCAAATTATTTGAAGGTATATTCAATAAAAATAGGGGTATAATTTGTAAATATTAGCAACATTATCTGAAGGACAAAAAATGAGAATATGCTTTTTAACAACCTTGCTACTGTTAGCTCAGAATTGGAATTTCTAGAAGTCTTACTAATGTACTGACACATATCTTGTGCTTCAATACAGTGCTATTGGTAAAATACAGCACACTAGTATTGAGCGTATAGAAGAGAATTTTCTTGATGCAAGAGTTTATACCTTGTCACCATTCAATAGCCACTTGTTTGAATGATGGTTAAAGACGTAAAACTGCTTTAGTCATCATGAGTGATATCCACATGCATGATTGTATCTGCTTTATAAAGAGTAGCTACTTCAAAGCTTTTGGCAAAAGTACCAACAGATAGCATGACACACACCTGAGGCTACACAAGTTATAACATTCCATAATGTGTTATGGTGCATAGCAATAGTAGATGTTGAAGGGAAGTGCCTCCTTACAAGCTCAGACTAACCGGCTAAAGAGCTGTGTGTATGTAGGTTTCTCTGTTGGAAACTGGTAAGTGAATTACTGTTTTTTTCTACCTATGTGTAAAAGCAAAGTTTTAAGGAATAAAGTCCTTGAAAACTGGAATTTTGAATCCAATTATTTTATATCTGTGAGTTAAAATTATGTTCATTAATAACTTGTCCCTAATTTACTTTAGTTTGCAATTTATTATTATTTTTTTAAATATGTCAGTAGATATAGAATCAAATTTTGGTAGTATTAATTAAACACAGTCATTTTTCAGATTTATTAGGCAAAGGTACTTGAGCTTCACTTAAGGTGGACAGTTAACAGTTTCTGGACCATTGGCTCCCAAATATTTTGCACTGAAATCAGTCTTTAATTTCAGTATTTTTCATGCATCAATGTCCAACTTTACACTTCAGCTAAAAGTCAATTTAATTAAAATTTAAATACTTTAAATTCACTTCAACAATTAAATGAGATAGAAACTTGTGGAAAAATCTCTTTGGCAACCTGTAGCAACATAATTGGTGGTCTTCACATGCACACAAGTTCTTTTCACCGCTAGGTTCAAACCCATCAGCATGTAACCAGGGGTGAAGAAGTAGTAGGGACTAAACATGAGCTGGAATGGGGAATGCATTCTTAAGGAGCTTTGCTTAGTGGCATTAAATGAAGCATGATTTCCAGATGCTTCTTTCAGTCCATGTTCCTGGTGAGCCAGACTCTGATTTGTCTAGCAGAAGAGAGTCATTCTGCCTGCCTGGTTTTCATAATTCTCTTGGTTCAGGAACTGATATGACTTGTTCTCTGGGATACATCCTTTCCTGCTTCAGACTTCTCATATAATGTTCAGGACAAGTGCTAATAATTCTTGTCAAAAACTGTTTCAAGCTAGTATTGTGTCCATCTTTGTCAGGACGATATCTCTTGTTGGTCAGCCTTCTGTGCTCAGGAATTTTTCTGCCAAACAGCTGCAGAAACAGTGCAATTTGTTTACATGGCTGCAAAGGTAAGACAAAGTGCAAGCAAGATGAAATTCAAGGGAGAAGTTTAGTTTTGTTTTTGAATGAAAATTTAATTACAATGTAGAAGTGCTCAGATGTGCCACCCTAAATTCAGAGGACATTCTTAGCCATATTCCTTTCCATTCCATACAGACAACTATTTTGATACATAACAGAAATACTCGTATTATGGAATGGAGGCTTAGCTGACACTTGTATATTCCAGGCTTGAAAGAAGGCATGAGAAAACTATGGAAGGTGGCAAGGTCAAATGATTGGTAGATACTGGTTGCCTTTTGCTGGTGATTCGTTTCATTCTGTTCTACTGTTTATGCCAATCTAATGTGACTTCAAAGTTGCCAGCTAGGCAATGTACGAAAGGTCTGTAATCGGTTACACAACTGAGTTGAATATCTGCTCCACTGTGTGCATTTCACCCATTCCAGGGGTTCCAGTTGTCTTTGTTCACTGTATTGCTCAATGTCCAGCAGTGCACTCACATGCATTTAGCATATGTGAGCATGTTGAAAAGCACTCAGTGTTGCTGACTGTAGAATATCTGACATGCTGATTTCAATGCCGTCCACAAGAGCAACAGTTACATTACACAATATATCCATTAATTTCTTTTAATCATGTGAGATTTTCAGAATTTTTACCTGTGGGGGAAAAATGTGGGTTTGTATGTCCCTGTATTGTTTGCTTGGTTTTCTTCTTTGTTGAAACTGAAGAAAAAAAAATAGAGGTCATTTTCATATTGATTTACAATAAAACTACAGAGAACCTGGAATAAATATTGCATATCTTATTCTCTACCATTGGAGAACTAAATTAATTTATTTGGAGGTGGGAAGAAAAAATTGCTTCTTACAGGCTTAGAAAACATTTTTGCCATCTGCATTTTTGTTTCCTGCCAGAAGGCAGAAACTGAGTTTTCAGTTTGCAACAAAAGAACAAACAAATTTGTCCTCCCCAGAATCTGTCATAGTCTTTTAAGCTCTCCTCCTTCAAATTAAAGAGGAGTCTCATACCAAATTCCTGGCCACATGTTGAAGTCAGTAGCTGACAGTTAAATAAATTTACAAATTTTAAATATGTGATACATCTTAATTCAGCCATCGACAATGTAATCTACATCACTAATTGCATGTGTTTCCGTGGCTCCTGCATATGACAATCTTCTAAATGAGTAAGTGGATGGCTGTGTGCTTTTTAGGAAAGACAGGCCAGGAAGGCAAGGTGGTGGAGCAACTGTGAGAGGGCAACTGGAATGTATCAAGCTCTACTAAGGGTGGATGAAGAGCAACTCAAGAGCTTAAGGGTAAGGATTAAAGGGCAGGCTACCCTGGATGACGCTGTCGTGAGTGTTTACTACAGGTCACCTGATCAGGAGGGAAGTCAAGGAGGCCTTCCACAGACAGCTGGAAGTAGCCTCACAGTCACGGGCCCTGGTTCTTATGAGGGACTTCAACCACCCTGGTATCTGCTGGAAAGACAGCACAGCTGGGCACAAACAGTCCAAGAGGTTCCTACAGAGCACTGACGATAATTTTTTGACACAGGTAGCAGAGCCAGTGAGGAGAGGTGCGCTGCTGGACCTTGTATTAACAAACAAAGGACTGGCTGGGGAGTTGAAGGTTGGGGGCAGCCTTAGCTGCACAGACCATAAGATGGTGGGTTCAGGTTCCTGCATGTGTAGTGGGTTTTCATGGCAAGGTTTTGGTAGCAGGGGGGGCTGCAGGGGTGTTAGTGCCCCATGTTAGGTAAGGGCCAGTTTCAGTCAGCTCCAAAGGGACCCAACACTGGCCAGAGGCAAGTCAGTAAGCAATGTTGTTTAAGTAAATAAATAAAATAAAATAATAAAATAAAATAAAATAAATAAAATAAAATAAAATAAATAAAATAAAATAAAATAAAATAAAATAAAATAAAATGCTGCACAACAGCAGCTGGGAGAGAGAGGAGTAAGAACCAGCCCTGCAGCCCCCAAGGTCGGTGCAGCAGGAGGGCAGGAGGTGCTCCAGGCGAGCAGCAGCAGTTCCCCTGCAGCCCGTGGAGAGGCACCTGGTGGAGCAGGCTGTCCCCCTGCAGCCCATGGGTCCTACACGGAGCAGATATCCACGCTGTAGCCCGTGGAGGAGCCCCCCGTGGAGCAGGTGGCTGTGGCCTGGAGGAGGCTGCGGCCCATGGAGAGCCCCCGCCGGAGCAGGCCCCGGGCCGGAGCTGCAGCCCGTGGAGAGGAGCCCACGCAGGAGCAGGGGGTCTGGGGGGAGCTGCTGCCCGTGGGGGACCCGTGCTGTAGCCATTTGCTCCTGACGGATGGACCCCGTGGTACAGAGCTATGTGGGAGCAGTTAATTTGTCCCCTACTTCTTCCTGGACCTTAAATTTATGAATAGAGAGGATAAGATGATGGGAGAGGATGAACAACCTAATTTCTCAAGAGCAGGTACAGTAGGTCTTTCAGAGAAGAGCTGGTTAATCTTCTGCTCTCCCCATGCAGCATTTCCAATTCTTTTCATACTGTCTTTTGTGCTGGAGAGAAATGTTTTAAATTAATATTTTAACTAGACCACAAAACTTATCCATCTCTCCCATGTTCTTCCATGTCCAATTAACCAACTTTCCTCTACCTCTCAAAGAGAGAACATAGAAGTAGCAAACTTCCAACAGATAAAGTAATACGTAATTAAAGTGCATGTAGAATAAGGAAAGAGTAAAGAAATGTTACAGGAAGTGGAGAAATATATCATAAATACAAATAAGGTTAAAAATAATTATATACGGGACAGCATTTTTTCCATAACTACTGCTTGAAAAAAAAAAAAAAAAAGACTATAAATTTCTTGCCAAATATTTTTTCTTCAATTCAAATATATATACTATGTTGAGTTTTCACTGTCATTTTTCTGCATCTTTCCCGTAATTACTCTGCATTATTAATCATGTCTTTGATTTTTCTGTTGTTGTTGTTAGTTTTCTTTCATTCTTTATTTCTCAATTTCCTTTCTCTGTGTTCTAGATAATCTAGATTATCTGTGTTTCTAGTCTTCATTTCCTTTGCGTCCATTTGGTGACTAGTAAACAGCCTAACTGAAGCAAAAGGGAACAAGTTATCCCAGTTGTGATATAGTACTGTTAGGAAGGATACCAGAGACAAAGTTAAGGTATTTAACTTTATAATTCTATATCTTTAATATTGTACTTTTAAAAGGTTGAACGTAAAATAGCGATAACCTTTCACTAGCATTTCAAAAGGCACAATGGTAAATGCATTACTATGAATAGTTCATTACAGTAAAAGAAGTGTCAGTTTGCCCAGCCATGAGGTTAAGATGCTGTTCATGTTTGAGGATACATCATAAGAATATGATAGATAAATGAATGACTTAAATTAATCTGATAGATTTTACGATTGTATTAGGAAGGTGCTGTCTTCTAGTTTTTTTTCCATAAACGGTTTTGAAATTGCCTTTTCCCCATATTTTTGTGTTTATTTTCCTCTGGAAAGACTGTAAATATTTATATTTTCAATGGCTTTTTTTCTGCTCAACAACAACAAAACAAATCAAACAAACAAACAAACAAAAAACAAACAAACACTTCTCTCTAGTTCACTGCAGCAGAATGGTACCTTACTTTATATTTTTGTATTAGACTGTATCCCTCTAAACATCAATATTGTGATCTCTCACCTTACTTCATTATGAAAAATGAAAAGAAATCAGAGTAGTACTACTAGCGTATGCTTTTCAATCACAGTTAAAAAAAAAAAAAAGGTAGTTGTATCACTTTCCATCCCTGTCTGTCTTGCAAGTAGAGATTATGAAGTGTGTTGGAGAGAATTCTCCTCTCAGTGGCTGGCATAAGCAAAGTGTGTTTGAGGGGGGGGGATGGGTGTTTCCAGATACTGATGCTTCTTACTGGATGAGCAAGCTTTCAATAACTCTTAAGAATACTGTAGTAATGCTCTTTTAAAGAAAGATTGAAATTATCTGCTTGCAATAACTTTGTGCCAGCTGATTTTTTGTGTAGAAATGCTGAATGGTCTATGACATGCTATGCTGAAGTTGGTATACAAGATCCTTTCTTAGCAGGATTTAAATTTGACTATGGAGTGGATAGTGTGAGTTTTGATTATGGCTAGCAGAACTTGCAAGAAAAATAAATAAATCACACATGTACACAACATGTAGCTGCTGCATACCTGCATTCATACCGTATAGTGCCTAATACACCATGCCCCACTGGGGCTGTTAGACCATGCTTCTTCTCCAGTGTCATCTGTTCTACTCCCCCAGTCACAGAACACAGAACACTACCACCAGATTTGGCATGAATGCACACAGATGTCTGCAAGTCTCAGTGGAAATACCAAAAACTCAAGTAATGAAAAATAGACATTACAAAGTAGTAGAAAATACTTAATAAGGAGCAATTGTACATTGGCATAAAAAATGGAATAGATGGCCTAATCACTTTTTTATTTCTTTTTATTTTACTATTCATTACAATTGCTACTCCACTACTTTTTGAATGGCACTGAGTCACTCTGTTATGACCAGAAGTGGGCCCTCTGGAGCAAGGCTGAGTCATGTGAGCCAACTGGTGTGCAGGAGCTTGGACTGAGTTTTAGCGTTGCTAGGGCTTAACGAAAGACCAAGGTCTCCAGAGCTGTCATCTTGACCCTTTACAAACACAGTTAAAATTGTTGTGATACCACAAATTAACAGCATCTATTGTTCTATGTAGTACCAACGTTGTGGTTCTACATAGAACAAGTACTTTTGTAGCCTCCACTGAGTTTAAAGTCCCCTTCTATAGAAACAGTGTTTATGTTTTGAAACTGATAAATGTGCAAAACTATAGCCTAGCTATAGGGCTATATGTAATTGCTCCCACCCATGGTCCCAACTCAGCAGTGAAGCACAGCTCTGGTGCAGGATTTGAAGGTGTTCATCACCACCCCAGGTAGTGCAGCAGCGCTCCCATTGCCCTCACTCTCTCAGCTGCTTGCAAAAGTTCAGTCCCTTGTATTTTGATTCTTTGTATTCCTCAAAATTTGTAGTTGACTGTGCCTTAAGAAAAACATATTTTAGGATTATGGAACACTGAAATGTCAAGGTAATATGGAGCTCTCTCTCTCTCTAAAACAGATGGTGAGTCAAGCTATCAGCATTTTTTACACCTACGTAGACATAAGAGATAAAAAAACTTACGAGCGTTTAGTTCAATGTTACAAGTAACTTACTGCTACTGGAAATTACTGCCTAGAAAGACCCCACACCCACACACTTAGCTGTCTTCAGTAAAACTGAAGATTCGGGATTCTTCTCTGTGTATGCATTTTTCTCTGCTTAAGTTTATGTATTCAAGACAGTTATTCATAGTTCCTGAATTCAGTTACTGGAGACAGAATGCACTAATGAAATCTCATCTGAACTGGCTGTGCACTCACTATCTTGGATGATTTCAAGGTCAGTAAGACAGAAGTGATAAATGAGTTACAATGACTCAAAACCAATAAATCCTGAAGTCCAGATGGGTTTTATCCAAGGTTGTTAAAAGATACTATGAAAGAAGAATGTAGACTGGTGGCAGTAATCCTGGAAAATTAAATTATTGTGAGGAGGTTTTGAAAGCTGCAAGAGAAAGAAGGCTGACATACAAAAAACATACAAAGCAAAATAATACAAATTTACTTAAAATACATGCAAAATAAATGCAAGCAATTTGCACCTGGTATGAACACGCCTGTTAAACACACAACTGGATAATAAATAAACCCTTCCAGGAGATTAGGCTTAGGTAAGGGCACTCAATGGCAGGCATCCCACTCTGAAAAGTAGACTCTCTCTTGAAACCCTTACCCCCACTCCCACCCCCATTTTCAGCCAAGATCATCAACAACAGCTTCAAGAATAGTCAGTTCAGTCCTGTCAGAGACTGAAAGCAGGCTGACTAGGGCCTTTCAGGATATCTCCAAGAAAATACATCAAGTGCAGGAGGAGGACCATTGCACTGCTGTTTGAAATTGTCTCTTAAATGATACTGGATTTCTAGGAAAGAGCATTTTAACAGTTTTAGAAGATTGTATGTATTCTAATATAAATAAGGCATAAGAAAATTACCGGCGAAGACTTTTTTTTTTTTTAATGTGTCACCTATCATATTTTGTTCTGTAGATTTTAGTTGATCTAACAGCAATATGATTGTGCATTTTTTAATGTTTCTGATTGTCTCTGATAACTATTTTCTATAATCTTAGGAAAAAAAAAAAAAAAGAAAAAGAAAAAAGAAAAAGGAGACCTAGCAAATTACAGAGCAATTCCCTGTTTAGTCACTCACCTATAGTATGGAATGGCAATCCATGAAAGAAATCACATGAAGGAAACTAACAAGAAACCTCTAATCACTTGGGAGGAAATAAAGTAGGTCCTGGAAATATTGGGACTCTGCTGTCTATGGGCTGAGTGATGCTGAGGAAAACACCTTTCTCTGAAGTCATTAAAGAGAGTCCCCAGCTAGTAGAAAGAAATGTGAGCAGTCAGGCTTTTTGTTTGGTTGGTTGGTTAGTCGGTTGTTCTTTGTTTTGCTTTGGTGGTGGTGGGTTTTGTTTTGTTTCGACTGATTGATTGTTTTGCCTTGCTTTTGCTGCTTGCTAAATTTTATTCTGGCTTTATGTAAAATTCTGTCATTACCCAGGAATATCTCTCTTATCTCCTGAAACAAGTATCCTTCAAAAGACCAGTCTTGCTTGGCAAAGCGTTGCTTTCAACATCTGGCTGCTGTTTTTGTCTCTTAATGTGATAAGAGACAGATTACACTGATAAAAAGAAACACAGTGAAAATGGGCAGTATGGAATATAAATTAGATATTTAGGTAATTGGCAATATATGAGAGAAGTTGCTTGTATTAATGAAAATATTTACGGCAAAAGCTAGAGGTAATAGGAGGAAATGTAGATTTCATTAGTAAATAGAAAAATCCTGGCAATGTTATAGAAAGAGTGTCCTTTAAGGAGGAAAAATAGAGAGGATATGCAGGTATTATTCATTCGAACAATAACTGAGGAAATATGAATTATCATCTACTAAAATTGTTTTTCAAATCAGATGTTTCAGAAAAGATGTGCCTGAAAGTTGCCAAATGGTTAAATTTGGTAGTTTCTGGTGCACTGATACAGTGGTGAAAGTCCAGCTGGGGGGATGAGAGGTGGAGGGAAACATGTCAGTACTGCTAAAAGGTCATCAAGCACATGATCCAGAGGACTATAGGATTAACCTAACTAAAAGTATGCAATTTAATAGATAATACAGATTTCAGATAATGAATCAGATAATGAATCAGAGATAGCAGTAATTCTAATGAATGTACTTAGGTGGAAAACTTACTTTCCACTAGCACTGTAGTTTGCAGAACTGATGGATAAAAGTTACTGTATGTGTAAAAAGTTCCAGTGTCTGCAAGGCATCTGTTGCGATACTGTGTAATACTGACTAAAAGTTAAAATATATCATCTGTAAAACATACTATGTGGATTAAAGTTGGCCAGCTGAAGGATCTCAAAATTCAGTGTTACTGGGAGTTTTCTTAACTAGTATTACTCTGATGTTTATATTTTTCTAATGAACCCCCACAAAGACAGGTACCTACTAAAGACAGGTATGGATATTTTCATGATCAGAAAACAATCCAAATTCCATGTGATCAGATGCTGTCTATCATCTCGGTACAAAGAATCTAGACCGTAGAGCAGGATGAGAATTTCACTTAGGAGAGCAGAAATCAGAAAGACCGTGGGAGGCAATTACATCAACACAAAGTTTCTCTGTGAGCCTACAGGCAAAACTGTGGTGAAATTATAGCACTGCTTGAATGGCCAAGCTCAAGTTCCAAAGATATTTTACAATTTAAGCAGCTTAGCAAATGGAAAACTGAGACAGAGAGGAAGGAATCTTGTTAGTGTAGCACTGCCTAATTTCACTTTATAAAAGATAAGAGCATAGTGTGTTCAATGGCACTAGAAGTTTGATTGTAACTGATATAACTCAAAGAATGTTACAGCTTTGGGGAGGAAAAATATCCCATGATAGAGGATAACTTTCCTTTTGTGAGGTGATAATACAGGTTATATTGTGCTTGTTCAAACCGTCCATGAGTTGATGTTTCTGTCCTATGGGCTAGTTACTTTATCTTCTGGATATTGAGTAGTCAATGTATTCACTTCACCATAGTTATTTTTCTCTGGTATAGCTGCAATATTTTAATGTGTTTAATTCAGAAAGAATAAGATTAAAAAAAAAAATGTTATTATAAAAACACCCCCAAAATAGCAGAGATTTAGGAGTATTTGTAATGTCCGAAATTCCATTCAGAACATACTTTGAATATATATTAAATCTTATTGTGTTGAAAGAATGTAACTACCAAAATAGTTCAGTACAGATAAAGTGTATGACGAATAGGTGGAGAGTGAAGGATGAATCATATTTAAAAAAAATACATGGAACGTGAATAGATTTGTAATTCCTCAAAAGAAGTCTGGTGACGTTATTTGTCTGTCATGGTTAGAACATGACTAACATTTATTTTGTTATTTTTAGTTTAAGAACATGATATCTAACACTTGAACAGCAGCACCCATCTGTTTCTTAGGAAAGTCTTGCCAAGCTAAAAGAACCTTGTCTTCCCCACTAAATGAAGTTTTCTTCCTGTGCAGTATTCCAGGTCATTGTTACTAAGTGATTGACAGGCAAATAGAAAAAGTGATTGGCCTGTCTTCCTCTACTACAGGAGTAATAAAAGGTAAAATCATGACATTAACCCTACATTTGTGAATAACAAATGCAGAGCTATATTAGCCCATGAACTTCTACCAAGAGGATGAATAGGTTACTCTGGATACACTTATATAGGGATGGTTTGTCATCCCTGAACTGTATAGAAATCATTAAAATATAAAGCTATGCTGTCAAAAAAGTGCTGTCAAAATCATTGACTTTATACTTAGACAAAAAAAAAAAAGTAAAAACAAACTACTATTTTAAAGTTTTTACTAAAGCAACAATAAAACAATAAAAACAATGAAACTTTAATAAGAGCTAGCTGTCATTTCTTTATGTAATGGTCACAGAGCATTATAGAGTTTATAGAGCTCAGGTTGGACAGGAGCTTAGGAGGTCTCTGGTCCAAAGTCCTAGTCACAGCAGGGTCAGCTCTGTGGACAGTTCATCTTGCTCAAGGCTACCCCAATTCAGTCTTGGATCTCGGAGGGATGTAGCCAGCACAACCCTCTGGACAGCATGCTCCATCGTTTGTCTATCTTCATGGGGAAAAGTTTTTCCTTGTATCCAAATTAGGGATCAAAGCCCCATTGTGCTAATAAACTGAATGCAGATAAACTTTGATCTGGAAAGCTTTTACAGCCTGCTATTTTAATTCTTACAGTGAGTGTAGTACGTGTTGTCTCTGAATGCAAAAGACCAAAGCAGGTTATGCTGTTTTGGACAGAAAATGAGCACGGTAGCAGAGACAGCAAGGCTGAACCTGCAGTTCACACATGTGGTGGTAGCGCAGTCATCTGGGTATGAGCTAAAATACATGTCAGGGATCAGAGCCTTGGCATGCTAATAAACTGACCAAAGATGATCTCTGGTCTCAGGCATTCTTGTGGCCTGCTACTGCAAAAGAGATGAGGAAAAGATGGTAAATTTGAATATAAGCCTTGATGGGAAGCTAATAGTGGGGACTCTACCTTTTGAAAGGATATGGCATGAAGAGGGAATCATTTCCTTCTCTTGTTTTGTAGAACTCTCAGGTCTTGAAGGAAGCAGACAACTGTGGGCATCCTTAGTTCTGTATAATGATTTTCATTGATACATTCTGAATGAACACAAAAATATTATCCACCCTGATATAAATATTCAGCTTCTTACTCATAGGCCTAGAAGAGTTCGAGTTAGCTTGGCTCAATCTGTCTTAAAGATATTTCAGTTTATATGATGGTAATTTGTTGAGAATTTTATCAAAAGATTTCTGTATTATTTTGATTAGGATGATAAAGTTGCCCAAAAGAGCTGTCCAGGCTTTTGCAAATAGTGGATCATGATTCCATCAGGACTTCTCTTACTGCCCTTCAGCTCTTTTTCTGTGCATGAAGTGTCCTAGACATCACACTGTTTTCAGGTACCAGTGTTTTCTTACAAGTAATTTAGTAGTCTGAGTTCAAACTCAATATAAAGGATGAAATTGTGAATTCAAGACACTAAATATATAGTTCTAATCAGAAATAATAATTGAATATTATCAGAAAAAAATATGATGTTACACTAGGGGAAAATCTGAGGAAATGATTGGATACATGTGTATTCTTATATTGCTACATAAGCAAGATGATTGAATTGTTTTATAATAGCTAGTTATTAAATTTGCAATGGTTAGGAAAGGATTTTAATTTTTTACGTTGTTTATATTGCCATGCTGCCAAAATCATAAGGAATGATAATATTAGGGTAAAGGGGTGAGGAATTTTGATTTGAGTTGCATTACATCAGCAAATGAAAAAGGCTTTAAACTACTTTTCCTTAACTTACCACAGATTTAATAATTCCATTAACTTTAACAAGAGGTAGGCCTGTGCAATCACACTTGCCAGTTTCTCCAAAATTAACTCAGGAGTAATTCTAGTATTGAAGAAGTTTTTGTTTTCTCAGTTAAACAGTTTATCCATAGCTCAATACTTTTCCAGTGAATATGAATTAAATGTCTACTGACTTCTCTCAGCATGTTTAACACTTTTGTTCCCCATGCTCCACCACACCACACCCTTCTCTGTATTTTCCTCATATGGATTCCACTGGCAAATGTGAAAGAAAGCAATGAGAGTAAGTTGAGTCATCTGGATTTGTGCTAGTTTAATTAAGTGAGGTTCTGGGATAGCTAAGATTTTTAGACATTTTAATTTTGATGAGAATATGTAGAAAGAAAATTATTCTTTATGTGAACTGTGATTTAATGGATTTAACTTTTGATGGGAAATACATCCACTTTATAATACTGGGAAGACCAAATTCTGACTGTTTTACTCTTCTTTTATAAAACAAATCATTGAAAGTAAGAGATGGTATTCTGCATGAAAAACTGAAAAGTCTCATGCAGCCTTTATCACCAGTATCATTCCGTAGTGCCTTGTATGGTAGATCATTGTAACAATTGTTTCTGGAGATTAGTGTAAGTTTGGTTCAACCTAACAGTGTTCATTAATGTGGGCTGTTAGTTTTTGTGTTGTTTTTCTTGTTTGTTTGTTTATTTGTATGGTTGTGTTTTTGGTCTTTGTTTTTTATATTAGCATTTAGCTACTTCTTGGTGAAGTAAACCAAAAGCTCCATGAAGTTTTAAATTACTGACTTTAAATAGAACACATTTAGAAGAATTCATTAGGTGCTGGTATCATATTTTTAAAATGCCAGGAAAATCTGGAAATAAAATTAATGAAGTTTTCCAGAGAAACATGCTGCATTGCTATTACAAGAAGAAAGGAAAATAATTTATCCCTTTGTACTCATTTAATTAAATGTTTGAACAGTAAACCTTGAATTAGTTTGCTGTTTGTTTTTTTTTTTTCCCCAAATTAATGGAAATGTGTGCAGTGACATTTTACATCTTTCTTGATAACTGCATAAATACGAAGACAACTGTTTATGCCACAGTTGTTATACGTATTTACTGATGTAATGCTAAAGGTATAAAACTTATTTTCATCACTATTATCTTGAAAGCAAATTAACAGAAAAAAAAAAAGAAAAAAGAGCTGCATTCTTGCTTTACTCCTTGTTATCTTCCAATTTCTCTACTGAGATACTTTGCTAGATGACTGATATTATCCATGACATAAGGAGAGGATTCATCCGCTCTTGCTCAAGCAACAGGAAAGTTTATGTATGTTAGACTGTAAGTTAGTAAGTTAGTATTAAGTTAGACTGAATGCTAAGAGAGGCAAAGAGTGCAGGGGACAGGGAGCAGGGGACTTTTCTATGAGAAGTCTCTAAGATCAGAGCCAGGAATTGGTCCTTTATTACCAAACAGAGCATAAAGTTTAAACTGGGCATCTGACTTTGAAGCTACATAGCTAAACTTACAATATAAATTTGTATTGCATTCTATCCTTAAAGTATCTTACATTCTTGAAACTCATGCATAGACTAAATTAACTTCCTAATAACCACTGCAAGCTCTTCCCTAATGCAGTTGTTAAAATGTGACAAGAGAATTTGGACTTCATAAAATCATAGAATGGTTTGGGTTGAAGGGACCTTAATAACCATTTAATTTCAACCCCCTTGCCTTGGGCAGGGACACCTCCCACTAAAGCCCCATCCAGGCTGGCCTTGAATACTTCCGGGAATGGGGCATCCATAGCTTCTCTGGGCAATCTGTTCCAATGCCTCACCAGCCTCAGAGTGAAGAAAATCTCCTTAATATCTAATCTAAATCTACCCTCTTTTAGTTTAAAACCATTACTCCTTGTTGCTGTCACTACACTCCTTGATAAAGAATCCTTCTCCAGCCTTTCTCTAGGCCCACTTTAAGTATTGGACAGTACTGCAGGTCACACAGGACCCACAGATGTATCTCATCAGGTTTCGTTTACTTGTGCACATTCAGGTTCCTTAGCTGGTCTCAAACCTGATCCTCTCCTACACTGGGCACTTCTTCATTCTTCCAGTCCCTCCCTTTGCCTTCTGGGGCCTGGGCTATGTGGCTGGAGCTCTTGTTGGTGAAGACTGATGCAAAAAATTCATTGAGTACCTTCAGCCTTCTCCATATCCTGGGTGACCAGGTCTCCCATTTCCTTCCAGAGAAGGCCCACAATTTCCCTAGTCTTCCTTTTATCACCAATGTACCTATAGAAGCCATTCTTGTTGCCCTTGATGTCCCTGGCCAAATTTAATTCTAACAGGGCTTTGGCTTTCCTAACCTGATCCCTGGCAGCTCAGACAATTTCTCTGTATTTCTCCCAGGCTACATGTCCTTGCTTCCACTCTCTGTAGGATTCCTTTTTCTGTTTATGTTTGGAATTGTTTATCCACGCAGGCCTCCTGGTGTTTTTGCCCAACTTCCTCTTTGTTGGGACGCATCGCTCCTGAGTTTGGAGGAGGTGATCCTTGAATATTAACCAGCTTTCATGAGCCCTTCTTCCCTCCAGGGCTCTGTCTCATGGTTGTCTACAATGCAGATTTCTGAAGAGGCCAAAGTCTGCTCTCCCAAAGTCCAGGTTAGTGAGCTTGCTGTGCTCCCTCCTCACTGCCCTCAGGATCCTAAACTGCACCATTTCATGATCACTGCAGCCCTTGATCTTCACATTCCCCACCAGCCCCTCCTTGTTGGTAGGAGTGAGGTCCACCATAGCACCTCTCCTCATTGGTTCCTCTATCACTTGGAGAAGGAAGTTGTCATCAATGCATCCCAGGAACCTCCTGGATTGCCTATGCCTTGCTGTGCTGTCCCTCCAAGAGATGTCAGGGTGGTTGAAGTCCCCCATGAGGACCAGGGCTTACAAATGTGAGGCTGCTTCTACCTGTCTATAGACGGCCTTATCTGCTTGGTCTTCCTGATCAGGTGGCCTGTAGCAGACCCCCACTATAATGTCCCCTGTCCCTGGCCTCCCTGTAATCCTGACCGATCAGCTCTCAGTCAGCTCCTCACCCATCCCCAGGCAGAGCTCCATGCACTCCAGCTGCTCACTGACATAGAGAGCAACACTCCCTCCTAATCTCCCCTCCCCATCTTTCCTAAAGAGCCTCCATTCCAACACTCCAGACATGGGAGCCTTCCCACCACAACTCTGTAATTCCAATGAGGTCATTAGCCCTGCAGACATGCATACATCTCTAACTCCTCTTGTTCATTCCCCATGCTGTGTGCATTAGCATAGAGACATTTGATTTGGGCCCCCATGAGGCTGGCTTGCTTAGTAGATGCAGTGGCTGGAATTCCTTTGTGCTGCTCTTCAGGTGCTCTCTGCTGACCTGTGACCGTTCTCCAGGCTCTGGACATCTATCACTCACACTGGCATCAAGCTGTGAGGAGTGGGATGGATTGAGGTTCCCCTCCTTGGTAACTCTAGTTTCAAGCCCTCTTCACCAGCTGGGCAAGCCTATGACCAAAGAGGTTCTTCCCCTTCTCTGACAGGTGGGCCCCATCAACCCCCAGCAGACCAGGTTTCTCAAAGCAAGTCCCATGGTCTAAGTAACCAAACACCTGTCTGTGGCACCAGACTTCTGCCAGAATCAATTGGCAATCAGTCCCCTTGTCTTTGACTGGGAGGACTGATAAAGAAGTTTCCTGCGCTCCTGAGTCCCTAACTGCTGCTCCCAGGGCTCTGTAATCCCTCCTTGTACTCCTCAGACTGCTCTTGGCTGCATCATTGGTGCCCAGTGTGAAACAGCAGCAGCAGATAATAGTCCTTAGGCTATACAAGGCTTGGCAGTCTCTTGCTAACATCCCTGACATGAGTCCCTGGTAAGCAGCAGACTTCCTTCAAGAGCTGATCAGGTCAGCAGATGAGTGCCTCTGTACCTCTCAGAAGAGAGTGTCCTACTACTATCTGTCCTGGTTTCAGGTAGGACAGAGTTAATTTTCCTCCTAGTAGCTGGCAGGGTGCTATGTTTTGGATTAGAATGAGAAGAGCGCTGATAACATGCTGATGTTTTAATTGTTGTAGAGCAGTGCTTACACCAAGCCAAGGACTTTTCAGCTTCTCGCTCTGTCCTGCTAGCGAGCAGGCTAGGGATGCAGCAGGAGCTGGGAGGGGACAGACCCAGGACAGCTGACCCCAACTGGCCAAAGGGGTATTCCATACCATCTGACGTCATGCTGAACAATATATAGGGGTGGCTAGCCGGGGTGGGGGGGCCGGCTGCTCGGGGATAGGCTGGGCATCGGTCAACAGGTGGTGAGCAATTGCATTGTGCATCACTTATTTCGTACACATTATTACTATTAATACTATTATTATTATTATTATTATTATTATTATTATTGTTATTCTTTTTCCTGTCTTAATAAACTGTCTTTATCTCAACTCACAGACTTCACTTTCCCGTTTCTCTCCCCCATCCCGGAGAGGGAGGGGGGAGGGTGAGCGAACGGCTGTGTGGTGTTTGGCTGCCAGCCGGGCTAAACCACAACAGTCCATTTGGCGCCCAACGTGGGGCTCGAACGGTTGAGATATCGACAGATTTGACCAGAGTGTGTTAAACTAAAATTGGTATAAGTATTCGACTTGCTTAATAGTTGCTAGTCACAATGTTGATTGCTTTAATCTCAAGTCTGCTGTGCCTGTTTCCCAAATTGAATTTTATAGCAAGTTACTTTCTGTATGTGCTCCCTGTCGTGCTGTTTACCCTTTCCGGGCCCTGGTTTAAGATTGTTATGGTACTGTGTGGTGTAACGATGGCTTATGAAATGATGAGATATCTGGTCATGACTCTAACCTGGTATTTGTACTCAGCACTGTCGTCGACTCTATACTTCGGAAACCATATCTCAGAAACTATTAGCAATTACACCTATTGCCTTTTTTCATCAGGGAGTCAATCTGTGGAGGGGACGGGGGAAGATATTTTTTCCTACCTGTTCACTCTCCCTTCCTCCTTCACCACCCTCTTATCCCCCGAGCTAGTTACGGTAGCTCTCCAAGATGTTGAATATCCTTGGGATACTCAGACCAGCATGTTCTTGTTGTTATGTCTCCTGAATGCGCTTCAGGTTTTGTTTAAGGTTAAACAACTACTTAGGAATCTCATCCGGAGATCTGTCTTGAGGCGGGATATTTGTGAGTGGCAGGGAGTGTGGGAGGATATGGGCAGGTTTCTAGGGCAGTGGGCACCTCCAGTGTTTTGGACATTCACCCCTGAACAACTGCAAAATCCTAAAAAACTGGTAGAATGCTTGAAAAAAAGGTGTCATGACTCTGGCAGTTCCAAAGTGACACAAATCACTGTGGCGTGCTGGGGTCTGGCTTGTGCCTATCGAGCTGCAATTGATGCTACTATCAACCTAGTGACAGACCCCGCAGCCGTCCCGGCTCCAGCTCCCGCAGCCGTTCCAGCCCCTGCAGCTGCTCCAGCTCCTGCAGCCGCTCCCACTCCTGTGGCTGGGTCAGAGAAACGAACTGTAGCAGTGCAAGTTGCCCCTGCAGAGGGTACTCCAACCCCTGTGGCAGACCCTGTGGCTGAGTCGGAGAAACGAACTGTAGCAGTGCAAGTTGCCCCTGTAGAAAAGGTGAAAAAATGGTATAGAGACTCAGGTCGTTTAGAACGCAGAAAGTCTTCTGCTAAGTCTGGGTGTGGAGAAGATGAGGCTGGGCCATCAAGTGTGCAGGAGGATGAAGATGAGGATGAGGATGTCAGAAAATCAACAGTAACTACCCGAACCCTATACCAGCGTGAGCTACGAGATGTGCGAAAAGATTTTGGTCGCTGTATAGGTGAACAGCTTGTCACCTGGCTGCTCTGGTGCTGGGACGCTGGAGCCAATGGTGTGGAATTAGAGGACAGGGAAGCCAGGCAGTTGGGATCCCTTGCTAGAGATGCAAGCATTGACAAAGCAATTGGAGATGGAGCACGATCTCACAGCCTCTGGAGGCGTCTCCTGTTAGCTGTGAAGGGAAGATACCCCTACAAGGAAGAACTTGTATGTTTACCAGTCAAGTGGACCACCATGGAGAAGGGAATTCAGTACCTGAGGGAATTAGCCGTACGGGAAGCAATTTATAAGGACCTAGACGACGCACAAACATCCACAGATCCAGATGAAGTCCAGTGTACTCGACCCATATGGCGGAAGTTTGTACGGAATGCACCATCAACATGGGCCAGCACATTGTCAATAATAACCTGGAAAGACGGTGAAGATCCCACAGTGGGTGACATGGCTAAACAACTCCGGGAGTACGAAGGAAATCTCTCCTCTTCCCTACAGGCCTGCGTCTCGGCTGTGGAGAAACTCTCTGAAGAGTTCCACCAACTTAAAGAGAATTTATCTTCCCCCCCACCTGAACAAACCAGTGGCCACCAACTAAAAGAGAATACTTTGGAGAAACTTTTTGAAGAGGTCCACCAACTTAAAGAGAGTGTATTTTCTTCCCCCCCTGTACAAACCAGCGTCTCGGCTATTAGGGGTAAGCGTTCATCCGTGCAAAGAAGACAATATGGTGGGTACACACCCCGCGCCACCCTGTGGTTTTACCTACGTGACCATGGAGAGGACATGAGAAAATGGGATGGAAAATCTACTGAGACCCTAGAGGCACGGGTACGTGAGTTGCAAAAGAAAACAATCGGGAGAAAGGGGTTCTCTGAAAAGTTTGCTGCTCCAACTTCCAGCAGGCAGTCCTTTAAACACAGAAACGAAGATTCTGACCAGGACTAGAGGGGCCCTGCCTCCAGCCAGGGGGAGGAAAGGGACAACCGAGTTTATTGGACTGTGTGGATTCGATGGCCTGGCACGTCTGACGCACAGAAGTATAAGGCTCTAGTAGACACCGGTGCACAATGTACTCTAATGCCATCAAGCTGTAAAGGACCAGAGCCCATCTGTATTTATGGCGTGACAGGGGGATCCCAGCAGTTAACTGTATTGGAAGCTGAAGTGAGTCTAACCAGAAATGAGTGGCAAAAGCACCGTATTGTGACTGGCCCGGATGCTCCGTGCATCCTTGGCATAGACTATCTTAGAAGAGGATATTTCAAGGACCCAAAGGGGTTCCGCTGGGCTTTTGGCATAGCTGCCTTAGAGACAGAGGACATTAAACAGTTGTCTACCTTGCCCGGTCTCTCAGAGGACCCTTCTGTTGTGGGGTTGCTGAGGGTTGAAGAACAGCAAGTGCCAATCGCTACCACAACTGTGCACCGGCGGCGATATCGCACCAACCGAGACTCCCTGATTCCCATCCACGAGCTAATTCGTCAACTGGAGAGCCAAGGAGTGATCAGCAAGACCCATTCACCTTTTAATAGTCCCATATGGCCAGTGCGAAAGTCTAATGGTGAGTGGAGACTAACAGTGGACTATCGTGGCCTGAACGAAGTCACGCCACCACTGAGTGCTGCAGTGCCGGACATGCTAGAACTCCAGTACGAACTGGAATCAAAGGCAGCCAAGTGGTATGCCACAATTGATATTGCTAATGCATTTTTCTCCATCCCTCTAGCAGCAGAGTGCAGGCCACAGTTTGCTTTCACTTGGAGGGGAGTCCAATATCCTTGGAATCGGCTGCCCCAGGGGTGTATCACATCCCTTATCATGCACCAGCCTCCGGGAAAGTTGAACGATACAATGGACTGTTAAAGACTACACTGAAAGCAATGGGTGCTGGGACATTCAAAAATTGGGAAACACATTTGGCAAAGGCCACCTGGTTAGTCAATACTAGAGGATCTGCCAACCGAGCTGGACCTGCCCAATCAAACCTGTTACGCACTGTCGAAGGGGATAAAGTTCCTGTAGTGCACGTAAGAAACATGCTGGGTAAGACAGTCTGGGCTACTCCTGCCTCAGGAAAAGGCAAGCCCATTCGTGGGATTGCTTTTGCCCAGGGACCTGGATGCACTTGGTGGGTAATGCAAAAGAATGGGGAGGTTCGGTGTGTACCTCAAGGGGACCTAATACTGGGTGAGAATAGCCCATGAGTTGAATTGTAGTATGTTAATTATCATATAACACTGTATGTCATCACTACCATGGTTGCTATATATCATAGATGAAAATGGTGATTAATTAGAAGGTATTGGAAAGAGTGTAACCTGAACATGACATAAATGGTATGGAATAAGGGGTGGATATCTGTCCTGGTTTCAGGTAGGACAGAGTTAATTTTCCTCCTAGTACCTGGCAGGGTGCTATGTTTTGGATTAGAATGAGAAGAGCGCTGATAACATGCTGATGTTTTAATTGTTGCAGAGTAGTGCTTACACCAAGCCAAGGACTTTTCAGCTTCTCGCTCTGTCCTGCTAGCGAGCAGGCTAGGGATGCAGCAGGAGCTGGGAGGGGACAGACCCAGGACAGCTGACCCAAACTGGCCAAAGGGGTATTCCATACCATCTGACGTCATGCTGAACAATATATAGGGGTGGCTGCTCGGGGATAGGCTGGGCATTGGTCAACGGGTGGTGAGCAATTGCATTGTGCATCACTTATTTCGTACACATTATTACTATTAATACTATTATTATTATTATTACTATTATTATTATTATTATTATTATTGTTATTCTTTTTCCTGTCTTAATAAACTGTCTTTATCTCAACTCACAGACTTCACTTTCCCGTTTCTCTCCCCCATCCCGGAGAGGGAGGGGGGAGGGTGAGCGAACGGCTGTGTGGTGTTTGGCTGCCAGCCGGGCTAAACCACAACACTATCACCCATCGCCTTCTCTTAGTGGGACTGGCTGTTACACAGGGAGCAGACCAGGCTGCCTTACTCAGCTCCACTCCCCTGCAATGCGTCTTTCCTTCTCAGTCTGCAGACAAGTGAAGTGGTTCTGCAAGGGTACCTCAGGCTTTGGTACCCCTGCTGGTTCGTGTTGTTGCCAGCTTCCTCCGGTGTTATTGGCCTCCCTCCCTTCTGTGAGTACTCGTGAGGGAGTTTGGGGCAGTTTGGCCGAATATTGATCCAGTTGAGAATATGTTGAAATAGCAAATACAGTCATCTTCTCAATCTTAAGATAGTTCAAAAACTTTAGTTTGTTTAAAAAAAAAAAAAAAAAAAAAAAGACAGAGTATGATCAATAAACATGAATCTTCAGACTTCCAAGATTAAGATACCGAGATGACATGAAATAAAATGCACTCTCTAGCCCTCCAACATCATTTTAAAAACTCAAGCTCCATTTCTGTGTTACTTATTTTTCCACACTCTGTCTTTTGTCTATAGATTGTCTCTTTTCCAAAGAACTGAATGCATAAACTCCTTTTTGATTCTACTCCCCTCATTTCATGTAAGTCTCTGCCTCTAAATTAAATCTATGCCTGTTTTTCTGATTTGCTGTCTTGGAATACATGCTGTTAGCGCAAGGATAAAAGAAATCTTAGCTGCATGTTTCTCCCATCTCTTTTCTATAGCCACTTTGAGTGGGATTGCCATCCTGTCTGTCATTCAGGCATGTACTCTCATCATCAGTGGCAATTTGCATCATTTGCACTGCATATGATGTTGCATCTGTAGGACTAATACTCCTGTGCTAGTTGTCATCTCACATGTCAGTGACGACATCACTCTTTGTCTAGTGCTTTGAAATGCAATGTACATCCAGATTGCTAACACAAAGATAAATTTCTTACATTGCTTCACTGATTTGGCATTCTCTATTATATCAAATATAGTTTATGTAACCTTCCTTTTAAAGACTTGCTGTCACTCACTTTTATTATCTCTCATTTGGGATCAAGAGGCTGACTGTTGCCTGGCCTGTGATACAAACCTTCATGGACATGCATGCTGGAAAACTTGATATATTGCTGCTTCTCTCCTAATCTTTTTCTCCTTTGAAAAAATAATAATAATAATAATAAATAAATCCTGAAGTTATCTGCAAACCTTTTTTCCTCACTCATATCTCTCAATAATATTTAACCAATAGCTATGCCATGTGCATAATGAACCCACCTATCAAATTTACCAATATTTCTTCTGTGCTTCCTAGACAACCTCTGATGCTTTTATACGGATTGCAGTATTTTAGGATCAGGAAACTCTTCAATTCATTACAAGTACGTTTACACCATGCTTGTAGAACACAGTCCTGATCCATTAATAAAGAACCCAGATGTCACTGTAAAAATATCAAAAGGACTAACAGTTGTAAATAGTGGCAAATTTGTTTTACAATTAAGGCAATCTTGAGTGACACTCCAGTAATTTAATAAACAGATATCAACCAAGGTCAGGGACTAAAAAAAAAAGACGTTTTTTAAGTTATCATTCTGTGAGAATATTACATAGAGGTTGTGTTCCTTCTGCCTTTGGCGTTATCTGGATAAATGTCTTGCTCTCTGAGACCAAAAAATAAAAATAAAAAATAAAACAGTTTAGAAAACACTTCCAGAACTTCACTGATTGAGTAAAGAAAAAATAAACTGTGAAATAGTCTAAAGGTACTTTATGACAATGAAATGTAGATTATAAGGGCAAAGAGAATCCACTGTGAATAAGTGGCTGTTCTGTCCACAACTAGTCTCTAAGTGATCTGTGATAAATATCCTCATGGTTTCTAGTACAAATTTTATTTGACCTTTAGTTAAAGACCACTTCTGTTTGGCAACAGACTTTTGTGAGTCCCCTGAGGAGTGACTTAAGAGAGGTTTGACTACACTGTGTTTATGAAAAGGAATCTTATTCCTCGTTGTTGAAGCCTAGGCATCACTAGCCAGATCCAGGACTCAGCGTGGAGGATGAATGTTTTGAACAAAGAAACTGTGTTGAAATCTGCCTTCTTTCAAAACTGGAATGTGATGTGCAAAGATGACTTTTCAGTTTGAAAAGTTTATACCATGTTCACCCAACCCAGCATATTCTGCCATTCTTCTATTATTTTAGTCATTCTCCTGTCTGGCCAGGTCTATCAATTTTCTCAGGCTGGGAAGATGGATATTAGATGTTTTCTACTGCCACATTTACATATATTTTCCACCACTGAAAGTCTCTTTAAGGTCTGTGCCAATGGAAGTCAGTGGAGAATGTGGCTTGCTTTTAGCAACTGGTCTGAAAAGCTCTTACGTGGTAGTCTTACAAGTCTTTGCTCTTACTCTGTGCAAAGCACTTTCTAGACTAAGGTAAGTATTATTAACGTTTTCTTTTCTCAGTGTTCTTAGTTGTATCTGTGATCTTGATACCAAGTCCTTCTGAAATATATATATATGTATATATGTATATTTGTATATATATAAGCTTTCTTTCCAAGCAAAGGAAAACATCTAAGGGAATAAAGCTGTTCATATTCTGTGTGTATGTTGAAAAACAAAACAAAACAAAACAAACAAACAAAAAAAAAACTGAGGCCCAGGGACTAGGTTTCCTAGATTGTTTAAAAATATGTATGTCATAGATATGATACGTGAATTGGCAAACACAGGCTTTGGTTTTTAAAATTTCAGTGACAAGTTAAAAACAGGAGAATCTGGTCAAAGAGATCTATGACTGTTTTTCTTTGAATGCAAAACACATATGCAATCTGTGAAATGTTCTACCGTAGGCAGTAGGGGAAAGGGGTGTAACTAGCATTTCCTTTTCAGTCTGAAAATTTACAGGAATGCAACAGCACATCTGTATGGAATTAGCATGGCTTCTCTCCCTAATACATTGAGATTCATGTGACTGCTAAGCTAGAGTCAATAATCTTGAGTCCAGATTTGTTTTACCTAATAAAAACATCAGGACTGATTGTACCTTAGGGTCCAATAATTTAAAAGGATATATATATATATATATATATATATAACGTAAAAAATAAAAATAAAAATAAAAATAAAAATAAAAATAGGGAGTTTCATAGTGTTTTTCAGCCCTTACATCTTTAGACATCTGTTAAAGAGGCTGTGCTTAGCTAGCTATATACCAAACTGCGTACCTGTGTTTACAGGCACTACAGATGAATTTGAGACCATCTCAAAAATTCATATTTTTCGTAAGCCATGAACAAACATTTCTGGTGACTGACAGGTTTCTTATGGCATTTGCATTGGGATATCACCTATCCTTTCTTCCATTGTTCTACATGAAAGGTTCACTTCTGAAATAAGTTAATGCAAAATTTGAATTCATCCTAGTATGTGTAGTACTATCACAAATTACTGAGGCATTCTGTAATGACTGAAAAAGTATGATACTTACTTCCTGTATGTATTTTGAGCACAGGCTTTTTCTAAATCTCAATGAACAATGTTCAGAGTTTTATGTATCAAGATCATACTGATTTGAACCCTACATAAATCTGGCATTTGTCTGCTTAAATTTGCATGTAAATGAAAATTTCAAGCTTTGTTTTTCATAGGTATGTGCCTATATAAAGGAACTGCCTTGACAGCAATTTAATAACTTTTTTGTATTACAGCATGAAAGGAATCAGTCTAGCCATATATTCCATAAAGCTATTTCATTCTGGTAAAAATAAAGTAAAACTTGGTTCTAGTATGCAAAAGCAGTTATCTCATGTCAATCAGAAAGGAAGAAAGCACAAAAGAAATACAGCAGAAAACTGACTTTACTAAATTCTTGTTAAGAATGATTTTTCCTTAGATAACACTACTGCTTAGTTTGGGGCTTACTGGAGACTCTTTGGACTGTTGCCAAGAATGCTTTAATTTTGTGATTCCACAGACGCAGTATTATTTATTAAAAAGGGAGAACATAGGCTTTTAGCAGTGATACGGCCAGTCAGCACAAACTGCACCATTGACAAGAATGGTGGAATTCAGGTGAACAGATAGTTGGCTGCAGCTCTTCAATATTCTCACAGTTCATCCGTCTTGTCTTTAGTTTAAACTTTATCTCCTATGAGCATGCAGAAGCATCATAGAAGGGATCATGACAGACACAACCTCTGCTTTTTTCAGATTCCTGATTTGTGGTGCAATGCTCATTTGCTTATAGCTACAATTCCTAGAACTTCACCACTTGTTTAAACAAAGGAAACTGCCTCAGAGCACAAAGTAACTGTGGAAATGTTGTTAGCACACTGTGTAATAAATAGAATATATGCTTTTAGGTAAATAAATGGGTAGGAGAATGGAGATTTAAACATGTGGTGCCTTCTCAACGAGATTTAGTATACTGGAATCCTTTTTAAAGATGTTGTTAATGAGAAGCTGAGTCAGCAAATAAAGCTTAAAGGGACCTATAAAAGAACAATCATTTAAAATCAAACTGCCATAAAAATATTAATGCATTTAAGTAATTAAAGCCACATACTCCGAGGTTTAATGCCAGATGAAATTTCTCTTGAATAACTGAGCCCTTTTATGTGCTCCACCTACAGACTCCCTGGGGTAGATTTTCTAGAATGAAGACAAATCAAAATAATTATAGCTATAGACCTCTTCCTGAAATCTGGGAAGTACCACATCAGCTACATGATTTCTTCATAGACAAAACACAATATCCAAGAATCTCAGTTGTGTTTTTATATTTTATATAAAACTTGACTCATTTTATAATAGACACTGAGGTGTCTGAGCTCTAGGAAGGGATGACTTCAATCTCCTGTTTCATTGAAGACATATGTAAAAATCTTACTTCATTCACTGCTGATTCTTGTACATAAAATCTGGCTAACCTTTTCTGCATCTAGGGAAAAAAAAAAAAAAAAAAAGTAAAAAGTAAAAGGGCTTCATCTTTTGCTCTTTTCTTCCATGTTTTTTCCATTTGATGATAGATTTGGAAGTTTTAAATAAAGAAAAATCAGTGTACAGTGATCCACCCTCCTCCTCCCCCTGCTACACAAACAAACAAACAATACAACAAGGGGATTTTATAGGTAAAATAGGGGATTTTATAGGTAAAATAATCACATGAGTCCTGGAAGGATATGCTAAGATAGTCTGCCTTGTTTACAGTTTCGTTTCTATCAAAAAGGTAAAATAGCTGCCATCTTAAAGTTATGACTAATTTTCTCAAGAATTAGTCATTCAGAAATAGGTTATCTTTTTATAGCTGAAGTATTGTAGCATTGAAATATTTTTTTTGTTTAAATGCATGGAACACTTCTCTTATGAAGTGTTTCATTCCTCAGTACTGTGATGGCTTTTTTGCTTTTTTCAAATTGCTGCCTTCTCTGCCTAAATGTCTTTCTGTTTTTATTTTAGCCTCACTTAATGGTTTGACTTCATCTTTTCAATATGCATCATTTAATGCATACTATCTTTTTTATATTTTTCATTTGCAGTGAAAGCATTGCTTTGAAACCACTGCTAAAACAATTTTGAATTTTCTAGATGGCAAACCTGAAGGTCTGCAGGATGCTTGATGCATATGTTTTATAAGTGAGGGAGTTTTTGTTGAGGGACAGTACTTTAGGTCCCATTAGTAGAGCAACTACGAGTGAATTAATAAAAAATATGAATCAGGAATAGATCTTAGATAGTCATAATACCCTCTAAAAGCAGAAAATTAAAAAAATACAGGCATAGAAGAGATTGTACCTATTTACTGATTTTTTTTTTGATTGAGAATAAATTCAGGGTTAGAATAAATCAATGTTCTCTCATTTTGCTAACTAGACTTTATTCATTGTTACTAAATTATGGGCAAATTTAGAGAAGAAGAAAGGAAGTTAGGCTAACTAATCCAATTCTCTGGCTTCCTACTTCCTGAAAAAATAATGAAAAAAAAAAAAATTCAAGCAAGTATCTATGTGAAAATAACACCAGGAAAAAAAAAAAAAAAAAAAAAAAAAGCTTGTCGAAAGCAAGCAAGTTTCAAACAGATTTTATGTAATAAATAACAGCACAGATGGATGAAAGAAAGCAAAAAAGAAAGAAATAAAAAAGAAAAAGATATCCTCTGCCTGATTTTAGTAATGCTTCTGAAATAGTCTCAACTAACATTCTTCTAAGCAAGACATCACAGTCTAGATTAAACTACCAGAGAGTGAGTATGTAATACATTAAAGAGTAATTAGAATAGTTATTGCTTATTGCCAAGAAGGTAGCTAGTACTATGTGTTTGTTTCACACAGATGCCTTGGACCAATTACTTTTCAATATGTTGTTGTTGTTTTTTTAAAGAGCAGACGATTTATTCCATTTGCAGACTAATGCCAACCTGAAGGGAATATAGGAGAACAGTGTTAGAATCGCAAAGTGATGCAGTAAGGTAGATAAGTGGCGAAACAAACAAACAAAAAAAGTATGCAGCTCAATTAACTAAAATTTAACTGTATTTGCTTTTTATGCACGTTTAGAAAAAGATAGGAGTATTATAGTACACCATAAGTTAAAATGAGTCAATAACATCATTCCTGATTTGAAAAATACAACCACCCTATAGTCTATACACACTATAAACACTATGGACTGTAAGATAAATTAGTAGATTCCTCCACCCTGGTCAACTTCGGCAGTCACAAGTAGAGAATTGACTTGAGCTTTGAGTACCTCACTTGATAAAGAAAGGAGGTCAGCCCAGGAAAATGAATCAAGGAAACAAAAATGGGTGAAGATCTGGAAAGATACAGTTTTAGTCAAGACCTGACCAGGAAAAAATGGAACAATATTCTCCAAAAAAGAAAAGTGTAAGATTCTGGAAATAAAAAATGAATTGGGAGAGAGGTCTTTAAAATGCAGGATATAGGATTCATATTGGACATTATGAAATGCCACTTTTTAGCAGTTGGTCCATGAAAAACAGCAATTATGTGTCACTTGTAGTGCTGTGTAGTGCTGTAGTGCTGTGGAGTGCTGTGGAGTCCCATACCTGAAGCATAAGTTAGATAGCCAATTTTTATTACGTGGGTTGTAGTCTATTTTTTTTTTCTTGGCTTACAGCAGAGGGGATTAACCAGATGACTTTTCAAGGTCTCATCCAGCAATAATTTAAAATAATGTAATAGTATCTATGGTGAAGATACCAGAGAAAGATACTAGCTGAAAATTTGGTCCTGTCTGAAAATGGTGGGGAAAGGGAATATGCATTAGGTGCAGTGGGGAAGAGGGTACAGATCAAAACAGTCAGAGAGAAAGCTTTTATAATTAGAGATATTTTTGTCGGTAGTACCTGTAGTATCTCAAACATAAGGTAAGGTCAGAAAAAAGCAACAATTAAGGAAAGAAATTCCACACAATCTTTTTTTTTTTTTTTTTTGTCTGGATAGACGTCACAGCTTGAACATGTGATTCAGGCAAGAGAGAGCAAACTTAGTAAAAGATGAGAAGCAAGTTGCAGTACCAGGCAACAGAAATTTTCAAGATTGTTGGGTTTGTGTGTTGTTTTGTTTTGTTTTGTTGGGATGGGGGGGTTGTTCTTCCTTTAGGTTCTTCTCCCTACAGAAAGAGAAAGAGGAAGAGGTAGACTGTCTAAGTGAAAAAGTTCAAAACCTTATTTTTTACATATGTATTTTAACATGACAGCTAAGCATTCACAAGAAGACATCAGAAAGACAGGATGACATCCATCAGCATGCAGATCTCCCATGCAGATCTCCAAAGGCCTTGCTCTGTATACTTGGGTGCCCTAGCTCTTACAGCACCTGAGTTCCACTCTGGCCAACTTTCCATATGACTTAGAGCCTGGGAGCCTAGAGGTTATTGGGAATCAACAGATTCACTTAATTAAAAGAGGAAACAGCCCAAGTGGAAAGAACAGTCTGCATTTCACAGGCATTCTATTCAATACATTTATAACTTCACAATTTACCATTTTGCAGTATTTTGCTATTTCCCAGTGTGCTTCTGCCACATTTAGAAAATGTTTATGTTTTGAAAGCTCCAAAAGATTCACAGTAAGAAGAAAGGCGAGAATATCTGCAATCCTGTCACAGTAAGGTATACTGAAATAATATTGAAAAGGTGTTTTAAACTAACAAGTAAGGAACTTGCATTTTACGGAACAGGTCAGTCATGTAGGCAGAATTTGAGATGTAATTAGAAAAGGAGAAAGAAAAAGCAAAATCCCTGGACTAAAGTTTTCTATTTGATGCTGTTTCAAACTGATTTTCATGATTTGAACCACTTTTACCTAGAATAAAATGTCTCTCTTGAAAGGATAATTTCAAGCACTTTCTCCATGGAAGAAGTGGGAGGTATTGTTAACGGTGCCCAAAACCTGAAAGTCTCTTGTTATCTTTGATACAGGAGACATTCAGATCCATCCCTTGCTACCAGCATATCTGGTGGAAGGACCAGCTGAACTGCATTCTCCACCTGTATATCACAGAATCATGGGATCGGAGAACTGTTTGGGTTGGAAGGGACCTTAAAGATCACCTACCTCCAACCCCCCTGCCATGGGCAGGGACACCTCCCACTAGACCAAGTCGCTCAAAGCTCCATCCAGCCTGGCCTTGAACGCTTCCAGTGATGGGGCATCCACAGCTTCTCTGGGCAACCTGCTCCAGTACCTCGAAACCCTCAGAATTAAGAATGTCCTCCTTGTATCTAATCTAAATCTGCCCTCCTTTAGTTTAAAGCCATATACTTAGATCTGTAAGCTGGTGACTCATGTACTTTCAATACTTGTAATGATCCAGGTGTTCACTGTTGGCTGCTTTTGATGATTTCAGGGTAATGAATAGGTGAGAATGTTTTTAATTGTCAATCAAACGTGGCCCTTGAGAGACATCCATTTTTAGGACTAGAAGAAATTATTTACAGATTAGAAGTCTAGTTTACCTAGATTCTGCTTTAGCAAAGCAATAGCATAACAACCTGCATTTTATCTTTGTTCACAAATGTCAAAATAACAGGAGTGCCTTTTACTTAAAAATAACTCCCAACCTTGTTTGGAAACAAAAACGTCAACTACATCGGAAAAATGTGGACTCCAAAATAATCAGCATTAAAATAAGATATTTTCTCTGGGAATATTTTCTGTATATAAATGTACAGTTATATGTTTCCTGAATATACACTATATATAACACTAGGGCCTATTTTTATTAGAATTGTTCAGACTTGAAGTGTAACATCAGCTAGAGCAATTTAGACATCATTCATCCTTCTGCATCACTCACTTGATGTCAATACATCCTGGTATTACCCATGAAAGATATTATCCATGAAAGATATTCATACCATGAAGGTATTATCTATTTTCTAGCTATTATTATAATATCTAGGAAATGGGATGGGAGGGAATCTCATCAAATTCACATGCTTATTAACAGTTGGCAGACAGTCTATGACATCTTTCCTAATGTAATTTAGTTTCATCCTAAAAAGTACTTAAAGTTTTAGGTTCTACATTTTCTAATGCAGAGCTGTATTCCTGTCTTATGTAAGAAAGTATTCTTATTGTAGCACTAATTTGAATTATGGTCAGTTTATACTATTTTTTTCTTCAACTATTTTCTTTTTTTCCCCCCTTTCCTCCTTTCCTTGTCTTTCTTTCTTTCTAAGAGAACTGCTGCTAGCTAAAGAACCCAAACTCTTTTAGCAGTGGGTCTTCTCTTCCCTTGACCATGCAAATGACTTCTTTACACCACTCTTCTAGTTTCAGCACATCTTTTTCTAATGTTACTGATGAGAACATAATTGCTATTTTAGATGATGTCTAATCATTGTCTCACACAAGTAAAAAATACTAATGTTTCCCTTTCTAATAAAAACAGCTTTGTTGGTAAGTACATCATTTGTATCCATTATTTACATGGATCTCTTATATCACAATCTTTTCAGAGTCAGCATTCCTTGACACTGAATATTGTGTAGTTTTGTGTTCTAGAACTAGTGTTCCTTGCAAAGTTCTAGAAAGACATTACCTGGTCTTCTGGTTTGAGTGCATCAGGGTCTTTAAGCCTTAGGTACACATCAGTTGTGGCAGCTGACCAGTTGTTTTTGTTCTTGTGCTCAGTATCTACAGTTTCTTAGTAAAAACTAATACAAAGTATGTACCTCTTGGTTTTGAACTGTAACTATTTCTTTCCTTAATCCCTACTGTGTAACTGGTTCACTTTGTTGTTGTTTTCATTGTTATTACTATTTTTAAGATTTTCTTGTGTCATTCTTTTCAAGATGTAGCTCCGTTTAACTTTGGGGAATTACTTCTTTATCTCTGTGCTTCCTGACACCCAAGGCCCTAAGCTTATCTCAGATTGGTCCTTTCCTTTTTATTCTTTGTAGGCTATCTGCCTATTCTTTGCATTTTTCTTGAGATAGTTATTCACGCGAGCAGGCATGGAATCCTTCTCTCTCCCTGCCTTTGTTAGGAGCACCTCATTCATGACAGGTTTAACAGCTTCTGATCTGAGGAAATTCCAAACATCACCTATATCCTTGAGGTTCCTGAACTCTTCTTTCCAGTTGTCTTCATTCATTTGTTCCTTCATTAAATTGTCCCCTAATTAAAGCTTTACCTTTAAAGACTCAGACCCCCGCAATCTTACTTTTGCTAGCCTTCCAAATCTGAACAACAACAACAAAGAAACATATTCTGGTCAATCAGAATACAGATCTGTACATGCAGCCACTATGAGAGCAGCTGGACTATCAAAGCAGGACAGTGACTTGAATAAGCGGATGGCTTTGTGACCTCTTAGCTGGCGGGTTTAATTTCAGAGATAACAAAGCATGCTTCTGTTCCTCATTCCAGAATTAGAAGTGCCAGATAACATGCATCCAAAAGCAGCTGCTATTTTGTTTTGTTTGTTTTGCTTTAAAGGGAAAAAAGAAAAAGTGTTTTGTGGCTGCTGCAGTAGCCATGGCACGGTGAGGTGCTCAACCTCAAGATGTAATTCAAAGAGATTAATCAGCTCAGATAACAAAACCAGTTGCGCCCTGTGGTTATCGGAGCGGCCCACAGGGAGCACTCGGGGACTTTGAGCAGGGAGGCGCCTGCATTGCTTGTGCTGGTGCCTAACCACCCTGAGCATCTAGGTGCGTGCATGGTTTTGGCCTAAAAAGAAGTCACGAGGAAATTAGCCATTCTTCTTCTCATTCATTTTAAGATGCTCATGTAGGGAGAAACGGTGAAGGGAAAACAAGTAAAATTTTAACGGAGTGAGCCCGAGAAAACTACCAAGTATAGGGCGAACTCAGTGCAAACCCTGGCAGCCCCTGGAGTTCCCCAGGGAGCCATGAAGCTCCCACCGGGCTCCAGCTCCCCGGGGGCCCCGCGGAGCACCAGCCTCCACCCGCGGCCTCCACCGGGCCGGGCCGAGCCCCTCCGCCTGGGGTCTGGGCCTCGCCTCGGCGAGGCTCCCCTCGGGGGACGTTGCGGCGGGGCCGGCCCTACCTGCACCGCTCCCCCTGACCGGGCTCCGCGGGCCTCCCTGCGGCCTCCCCCCTTCCCCTCCCCCGCCGCCCCCTCCGCCCGGCCCCCGCCGCAGCCCCACGTGTGGGGCGGCCCCGCTCCCCGCGCCCCGCTCTCCTCCGCCCGGCCCGGCTCGGCTCGGCCCGGCCCGGCCCGGGCCCCTCCGCACCCCGGCGGCCGGGAGGCGCCGTCCCGCCCCTGTCCCCGTCCCTGCCGTGGGGACCCCCGGCACGCCGCCGCGCACCTTTCCCCGGGCTGCGCTCGGCGTTAATTAGTAGTGGTGACGGTATCGGTGTGTGGGGGAGTTCAGCCCGGTCCCGTTGGATTTCCCCTCTCGGAGGGGAGCGGTGGAAGGAAATCCCAACCGGCTCGGCTTTTTCTTTTTTTTTTTTTTAAACTTTTTATTCCCCCACCCCCCACCCCCCCCAACCTCCATTCCCGCCCCCCCCCGGGAGAGAGAGGAGGGGGGAATGCAACGTGGACCCCGCTGCCGGTATCACCGCGTCCCGCTGAAGGCGGCAGGGCAGCCTGGGGAGGAGGAGGAGGAGGAGGAGGAGGAGGAGGAGGAGGAAGGGGGGGGGGGGGGGGGGGGGAGGAGGAGGTGGGGGAGGTGGAGGAGGAGGAGGAGGAGAGAAGGAGAGAAGGAGCCGCAGCGGCTGAAGCCTCCCCGCGACGAGAAGCGGTGCCCGCTGCGGGACCGGCGCGCCTCTCCCCTGTCTCTCGCCGCTCTTCCTCCGGGGCAGCATCCGCAGCATGGGCCGGCGGCGGTGGCTGTGCGTGCAGCCCTGCTTCCTATGGCTCGGCTGCCTGGCCCTCTGCGCGCAGGGAGCCGCCGGGCAACAAAAGCCGCCGCCGCGGGTCCGCCCTGCGGGAGGAGCGGGCGGCAGCTTCCCCGCCGCCGCGCACCGGGAGGAAGGGGCCGGCAGCGCCGGACGGGTCCGCCGGCGAGGACAGCAGGACGTGCTCCGCGGGTAGGCACGGCTGGGCTCGGCTCGGCACGGCTTGGCTCTGCGCGGCACGGCTCGGGATGGAGTCGCTGCCCCGCGCAGCCCCGCGCCTGTCCCCGGTAGCGGGAGCCCCGCGCTCCGCTCGTGCTGCGGGTTGCAGCAGCGGGGCGGCTCGCCCGTGGCTTTGTTTTGTGCTGAGCGGTTTTCTATCCGAGAAACTGTACAAAAAGACTTTTTTTTTTTCTTTCTTTTTCTTGGCGTTTTGGGGGAGTTCTTGTTAGCTTGGTTTAGTCCATAAATCTTTACGAGCACTCATCCCCCTTGTCCTGTGTCAAACGCAGCACAAAGCCAACTTTTATAGGCGGACTTGTGACACCGCGCGTGAGCGCGGAGCCAAGCTCATCCCCGGCGTCTCCTCCGTGGTTCCCCCAGGGATGAATGTGGCCTGCTCTTGCCTTATCCTGCCTCTCCTTTTCACACTAACCAGTCACACTGACCATTTCACTAATGTGAAATAAAATAGCTTGGAACTCCTTGTTGCAGAGGGAAGATGTATTCATTTCAGGGAGGATTTTTTTTTCTTTTAGACATCTTCTCCACATTTTTTTTTATGTGTTTTGTGGTTATATTTGTGTTGGTAGATTTACATTTCTTCCCCTCTGATAACATAAAACTTTGGGTTCTGCTTGCACAGATTTATATTTTTATATATGCCTGTATTTGTCTGTGTTGCAGGCCAAATGTGTGTGGCTCTAGATTCCATTCGTACTGTTGCCCTGGATGGAAAACGCTCCCTGGAGGAAATCAGTGTATTGTTCGTAAGTGTCTGACTTTAAGTTTCTACTGCCCTAAGGGTAATAAGAAGAATAAGTGTTCTTCTGTGAGTTACTGATCCATTTAGTATGTGAAAAGAGAATTCTTACAGTAATTAATTTGGCCAGTTCTGTCTTTTGCCTTATGTGTGACTTTTTTTCCTTAAAGAAAAAGAAAAAAATAATAAAAAAAAATAATTATGGATTTACAGGTCTGTATTTCCTGTAATTGAAAGATTGGTGAATTGTTGTGTTTTCTTTGGTGTTGTTGTCAGAGGCACGTTTCCACCAATTTTATTTTATTTTTAAAACAACAAGACAGTGAAGGGAAAATAATAATAATAAAAAATCTTCCAGAAATCAAATAATCCACCGTAATAACAGGAAAAAAAAAAAAGCTGAAAAGGTCTTGATGTAAAGCAAATGAGATCTGAAGTTTTCTGGAACTTTTGTGGTAGGCTTGGAATTACAGTCCAATGGAAAACTTTCTTACCTCTGGAGTGCTTATTCTCCTGCCTGTCATTTTTAGTTGTATTTTTGTAGGTATAAAGCATGTAGACTGTGATTATTGCTGGGTCATAATAGACATTGTGCTGACAGATGTGGCTGTTGACATGGCTTGGCAAAAAAAGAAAAAAAAAGAAAAAAAAAAGAAAATCTGCAGAATACTCTGTGTAGGAAATGTCTACCTAGAAAGGAAATACAGTATTAAGTTTCTATCTTTTAGATAAAACTGATATTAGACACTTGTTTGTTTTTTTTTTTTTAATGAGGGGCTGTTCCCATTGATCCTAGGCAGTTGTCATCCCTTTTCCTAATAAGTATGCTCAGCTTCAGAACTCAGGTTAAAGAATGTGCTACCCTTTGCATAAGCAATGCAAGTCTTTGTAATATTCAGTCTAATGAACTGCAGACATCGAGGACTAAACTGGAGAAGGAGAGGGAGGTAAACCAACACCTGTGAAACTTAAAGGTGACTTTTGGGCTGCTGCCTGATGACACAGGACTTGTTCACATCTGTTCATTTTGCATGAGTAAATTGGCCTTGCTAATGTTTCTTATAAGTCTGCCATGGATTGCTGATTTACATCTCAGGTTGACCATAGCATTTCCAAGCAAAGATTAGCTGCATCATTCAGAGCAAGGAAGATGATGGTGGCAATACCACTGTTGAGTAAAAGGAGCTTCTCAGAACATTCAGTCCACATTTATCATCTCTTATCAAGTCTCAGTATTTACTTACTTAAATGTGAAACTGAGTTTTTAAAGTGGATTTAGGCTGCCCAATACACTATTGACCTGCAATAGCTTTTTCAAAGTCAGCTGGGTATCCATCTCAGTTGCAGTCAGGGAGAGACAGTGATTTAGCTGCTTTCAGGAATCTTAATAACTTACTCTTATATTGCGATTCTCAGTGACTCTTAAAGACCTCAGTCTCAGGTGTTTTCATATAATAACCACTGACTTACAACAATTTCTATGCACAAAAGACACCTTTAGCTCATGTTTAACTTACTGGAGTTTAATTGCAGCTCTCTAACATGTTTGAAGGGTGAATGATTTTGCCAGACCAGCTGTCGGACTGGCAGTAACGCTTTCCAAGTTGTATTTTTAGTGAAAGTTTAAGAGCACAGATTTTTACACTTACATGTTTGCTGAGACAGTGGATCCTCTAACTAGATCTGTTTAGCTAGAGAAAGCCTTCTGCACAGGATGATGGAGGGGACAGTAAACTTCTTACTGGAGATGAGCTGATTAAAACCACCAGCTACAACATACACTAATTATAAAGTATTGTTTCACAAAGTGAGAGCTGTGGACTAGTGGTAGGTCAACAGGAAACTATTCTGACTTTATTGTGTTTTCAGTTGATAATATGATAGCAATTATTTGTGGTTGGTGAAATATTATGATTAAATGTGATCTTTTATCTAAAGAAAAAAAAAGGTCTGGTTGGTTTAGCTTTCTCTTTAAATAAACTGTACAGATTAAAGCATGTTTGGAATATGCTTTCAGCTATAGGGCTTTAAGCTGATAAAAATTGTTCCTCTAACAGATAATAAACTAAGAAAGTGGTTTAATGTAGATGTGAGGAGATTGGGCTATCTTGTGTAAAGATGGACTGAATAACACTATTCTCTGTGTCTGTCAAGTGCTTTAATTCAGATTTCTCTTTCTCACTTCCAACTCTCCTAATAGAAAAAGCATTTCATATCACTCAGTGGTATGCCTCTAATTCCAACTATCAAAGCCTCATAAACTCTCACATCTGCTGCCTTCACAGCTAGGGCATAGTGGTAGAAAAGGTGTTGATGATCCATATGATGTTGATGATCCACATTGCATCTTTTTGATGCCCAGAAGAACAATGTCAAACGACCACTAATGTGACTCTGTCTACTCCTCTGGGAAACAAAATGTGGCATTTAACCAATTATGTCAAGGAGGACTGAGGTGTACAAAGTCTTGTCTGGTTTGAACATGAACATCAGTACTGAGCTTTGTATTTGGTGGAGAAAGGGTAATAGCATGTACATTTTGAAGGGAGCATATTTGAACACCTTTAATGGGGCAAGAAAAGAGATTGTTTCATTATAAGAGATATTTTTCATCTATGTATGTTTTCCTAAATTGGAAGTAGAGCACAAGTGTTCTGCGAAAAGTCTTATTTCTCCTTTCTTTTTTTTTATATGTATGGGCAGGTATAGGGTTTTTTGTTGTTGTTGTTTTTGGTTTTTTATGTGTATGAATGGGTTTTGTCCCATTATCTGGCAGATATCCTTGCCAGATTATCTGCATGAGGAATGTGTGCCTCTTGTAGTCCTTCAGTGGAGATGTGCTTCCTCATTATCTGATTCTCTCAAAAAGCCTACAAATAGTTACAAAGGAACTGTGGTACCTGCTTTTTTATTTTATATATACATATATATATATTTGTTTACAAGCTGTGTCTTACAAGATGAACGCTTCTGAGGTCCTTTTGTTCTATACTTGCTCTTAATGTCTCAGGCTCTGTTATGGTTCATTTACTGATCCAACACATTATTTAGATGAATTCATTTGGATCTCAGAATCAGAACGACAGAATCATCTAGGTTGGAAGAAACCTCAAAGATCGTCTAGCCCAACCTCTGACCTAACACTAACAAGTCCTCCGCTAAACCATATCACTAAGCTCTACATCCAAATACCTTTTAAAGACCTGCAGGGATGGTGACACAACCACTTCCCTGGGCAGCCTATTCCAATGCCTAACAACCCTTTCAGTAAAGAAGTTCTTCCTAATATCCAACCTAACCCTCCCTGGCACAACTTTAGCCCATTCCCCCTCATCCTATCACCAGGCACATGGGAGAATAGACCAACCCTCACCTTGCTACAGCCTCCTTTAAGGTACCTGTAGAGAGCTATAAGGTCGCCCCTGAGCCTCCTCTTCTCCAGGCTGAACAATCCCAGCACCCTCAGCCGCTCCTCGTAAGACTTGTTCTCCAGACCCCTCACCAGCTTTGTTGCCCTTCTCTGGACTCGCTCGAGCACCTCCATGTCCTTCTTGTAGCGAGGGGCCCAAAACTTGTAGAGAACTGGCCCCAGTACTAAGCCCTGGGGGACTCCACTAGTGACCGGCCTCCAACTGGATTTAACTCCATTAACCATGACTCTTTAGGTCCAGCTACCCAGCCAGTTTCTAACCCAACAAAGCGTATTCCAGTCCAAGCCAAGAGCAGCCATTTTCCTGAGGAGAATGCTGTGGGAAACGGTGTCAAAAGCCTTACTGAAGTCAAGGTAGGCCGCATCCACAGCCTTTCCCTCATCCACCAAGCGTGTCACTTTGTCATAGAAGGAGATCAGGTTTGTAAGGCAGGACCTGCCTTTCATAAACCCATGCTGACTGGGCCTGATCGCCTGCTTGCCCTGCAAGTGCTGCGTGATGACACTCAAGGTAATCTGCTCCATGAGCTTCTGGGTTACTGAAGTCAAACTAACAGGCCTAGAGTTTCCCGGGTCTACCTTCCGGCCCTTCTTGTAGATGGGCATCACATTTGCTAGCTGCCAGTCGACTGGGACCTCCCCTGATATCCAGGACTGCTGATAAATGATGGAAAGTTTCTTGGCCAGTTCTTCCGCCAGTTCTCTCAGTACCCTCGTGTGGATCCCATCCGGCCCCATCGACTTGCGTACATCTAAGTGCTGTAGCAGGTCACCAACCACTTCCTCGTGGATTGTGAGGGCCACATCCTGCTCCCCGTCCCCTTCCACCAGCTCAAGGTATTGGGTATCTAGAGAACAACTGGTCTTGCCGCCAAAGACTGAGGCAAAGAAGGCATTAAGCACCTCAGCCTTTTCCTCATCTCTCGTCACTAAGTTTCCCCCCGCATCCAGTAAAGGATGGAGATTCTCCTTAGTCCTCCTTTTCGTGTTAATGTATTTATAAAAACATTTTCTGTTATCTCTAACAGCAGCAGCCAGACTGAGCTCCAGACGTGCTTTGGCCTTTCTCATTTTGTCCCTACACATCCTTACAACATCCTTATAATCCTTCTGAGTGGCCTGCCCTCTTTTCCAAAGATCATAAACCCTCTTTTTTTTCCTAAGCTCTAGCCACAACTCTCTGTTCAGCCAGGCTGGTCTTCTTCCACGCCGGCTCGTCTTTTGGCACGTGGGGACAGACCGCTCCTGAGCCATTAAGATTTCCTTCTTGAGGAGTGTCCAGCCTTCCTGGACCCCTCTGCCCTTCAGAAATGTCTCCCAAGGGACTCTGCCAACCAGTGTCCTGAACAGCTCAAAGTCTGCCCTCCGGAAGTCTAAGACAGCAGTTTTACTGGTCCCCCTCGTGACTTTGCCAAGAATAGAGGACTCTACCATTTCATGGTCACTCTGCCCAAGACAGCTCCCGACCACCACATCTCCCACCAGTCCTTCTCTGTTTGTGAACAGAAGGTCGAGCGGGGCACCTCCCCTGGTAGGCTCACTAACCAGGAAACTATCTTCCACGCTCTCCAGAAACCTCCTAGACTGCTTCCTGCGATCTGTATTGCTTTGCCAGGATAAGTCCCCCACAAGGACAAGAGCTGACGATTTTGCAACTTTTGCCAGCTGCCTGTAGAATTCCTCATCCGTCTTCTCATCCTGGTTTGGCAGTCTGTAACAGACCACCACCAGGATGCATGCCTTGTTGGCCTTCCCACCGATCCTAACCCATAGGGACTCAACCTTATCATTCCCAGATTCAGCCTTGAGTTCCACAACATCAAAACACTCTGAGCCACAGAGAGCCACACCACCACCCCTTCTGTGCTGTCTGTCTCTTCTGAAGAGCCTATAGCCAGTCATTGCAGCACTCCAGTCATGGGAGTAGTCCCACCACATTTCAGTGATGGCAACCAAGTCATAGCTAGCCTGCTGCACAATGGCTTTCAGCTCCTCCTGTTTGTTGCCCATGCTGCGTGCATTAGTGTAGATGCACTTCAGCTGGGCCATTGCCTGCTCCCCCAGACCTGACATTGTTCTCCCTGGCACACCTCTAACAAGCCTTATTCCCTCCCCACCCCCTTTCCTACCTAGTTTAAAGCCTTCTCAATGAGCCCTGCCAGCTCCTGCGCTAGTGTCTGTTTTCCCCTTTGAGACAGGTGGGACCCATCTGCAGTTAGTGGGCCGGGTGCCAAGTAAAGCACCCCATGGTCAAAAAAAACAAAATTTCTGCATTGGCACCAGCCTCTGAGCCACCTGTTTATCAGGTGGGCTTTCCGAGTCCTCTCTATACCCCTCCCTGCCACTGTAGGGATGGAGGAAAGCACGACCTGTACTCCCGCTCCATCTACTAATTGTCCCTGTCCCCTAAAGTCCCATTTGATAGCCTTCAGGCTTCTCTCTTCAATATCATCTTTGCCAGCCTGGACTATCAAAAGAGGATAGTAGTCAGAGATGCGAACCAGGTTAGGAAGCTTTCTGGCGATATCCCTGACTCTGACCCCAGGGAGGCAGCAGACTTCCCTATGGGTAGGGTCAGGTCGACAAATAGAGCCCTCTGTCCCCCTGAGAAGGGAGTTGCCTACAACGATCACAATTTTTTTCTTAGTGGAGGCAGTCCTGAGGCATGGAGTTGACTTCCTCGCCTTTGGCATCTTCCTGGGTAGACTGTTCACCTCATCCTCGCCCACCGGTCTCTCAAGCTCCAATTTATTTTGGAGAATCTCATTTATAGCCTGGATTTAGACTTCAACTCTTCTCTGGTTCTGTGGTTTCTTTGCACAGTAGAGTTCCCTTGGCTGAAAGACGAGTATGGCACAACATGGGGCATCGTGAGGACAGTACAATGGCATGCACAACGTCCAAATGTAATGCAGTGTGGTGGGGCTTCCCTGAGATTTGTTTAAAGTTAGTTTCACAGTGAGAATGTGGGAATATTTGAGTACAGAAACGGTATTTAGGGTAACTCCACACAATCTGGAAAGCTTGGTATTCAAACGTTGGCTTTCCACAAAGCAGGTTTGAGTAAAGGATGGATAATCTTCCAAAAGACAGCCCCTAAAATGCTTCTAGGATAGTGACAGTAAGAGAGAAGCCATACCAACAGTTAGAATTCATGAGTTATATTGTTTATAATCATTCAAATCTTGGATGCTTGCTAAATTTTTTTACAGGCCTTGTGGTCTAGAATATATAATTTCAGTAATTTTACATTGCTTGTATAATGGGCTGACATTTCTAATTAGGGAAAGAGTTTATTATCTGTATTAAGTGGTCTGACCAGTGTTTGAATATGCCATCTTCAATTCTGTTTGTCTTCAAGTTTGTCAGGGATACCAATTATTCCCAAATTGTTTGCTTTATTTAACTTACATTTACTTTTGCATATATATTAGCTGTCCTAATGAATTGAGGATTTTTTTTTTTCGTTTTCTGTGTATTTTTTAAAGAGAAGACACTAACACACTTTGATTTTTTTTTCCTGTGACTTAAGACTAAGGTTACTGTTAATCACACTGTCTTTTAAATGTGTTCTTCCTCAGCAATCTGTAGAAATAGCTGTGGTGATGGATTTTGTTCCCGTCCTAACATGTGTACTTGTGCAAGTGGACAAATATCACCTACTTGTGGACCAAAATCTAGTAAGGACTTGCTCTATTTATTTTCCTTAGAGATTTCGTTTTAAGTAATTCTCCTTAATGTGTCAACTTAAAAATACCATGTAAAACCTTTAAGAATAACTTTTCATTACTGCATACATATGTATGTCTTGCACTTGAGTGTATCTCTAGTTTTATTGATAAAAATTGATACACATTTGCATATTTACTCTGTGTGACAAACTGAAAAAAATGACGTGTTTAAACGGATAAGCGTGTTTAAAAATAAATATGTGTAGCATTAATGTTTTCCATGAGTTTGTTTTTCTAAGAAATGAAGATTGCGTGGCCTTCAAGATAATTGGAAGTGCTACGTTGCTAAATATGATCATGGAGAACGTTTTTAACTGATGCTTTTAAAATAATAGTTTACCAATAGCTGCAAGTAACAGCTTTGGTTACAGGATACCTGAGCATACCTTTAAATACACAGCACATGCTGTATGAAGTTCACGTCTGCTTTCAGATGTCTTTGTTTTTATCCATCCACACTGTGGTATTTTCCTGTAACACTCGTGTCTGTGTGTCTGTCTGGGCCCTCTGCAGCGCAGCAGTGCAGCATCAGGTGCATGAACGGCGGTACCTGTGCTGACGACCGGTGCCAGTGCCAGAAGGGCTACATTGGGGCCTACTGCGGGCAGCGTAAGTAGCCATCGCTGTGTGTCCGGATTTAAGCCCACATTGGTCCCACAACTCAGCCCTCCCACTTTAGGCAGTCTAGGAAGATAGGAGAAAGCCCATATGCAGAAATACAGCAAAATGTCTAAGAGAAAAGTGTTATTCTGGGGGACAATGTGTAGCTGGAAGTCAGTTCATGCATGAAGTGCATTTGTAGTCTCTGAAATTCAGATTAGGGATTGAATTCACTGAATAGTTTTGGCTGGAAGAACCCTTTGGGAATGATGACAGTATACATCCCACTCACCTTTATTTTTTTTTTTTAAACCAGACGATCACTAATATTTCATTCTCTTTGAAGAAGTTTCTCAGAAGAGGAGCGTAGCTGCTGTTATAGCATGTTTTTCTGTTTGACTAAAGAAAAAGATTAAATATGGTTCAAGCTCTTGGATGTTTTTTCAATTTGGCAGACAAACTAGAAAGTCAATTATTTGCATAGCTCTACCTATCACAGAAGAGTGTTGACAAGCTATACAGATAGAGTAAACAATAAAAATGACTAAAGGCTGCAGAGGTGAAGAAGGACTCAAAGACCTAGTGTATTCTGAGGGCAGCTGACTAGCTATTAGCTGAGAAATTAATTGCTGAAGGTAGTCTGAAGAAACTAGAAACACATAAAAATCACCACGCAGAGAATGCTTAGACTGAGTAATGTGGAGGAACATCCTTTTATTTTAGTCTCTTCTGCAAATGCTGAAGCAGACTTGTTTTAGTTTTAATTTTGCCTGGGTAAAACTCTCTAAAATTCTAGGTAATAATAATTGTAGTCTACAGTGTGACCCTCATCACAGTTAAATTTACTTTTAAGAGTTGCTGGCCCCTTCCTGCACATTTTAGAGTATTGGGTTAAAGAATGACTGCTCTCAGACAAGGCATGATTCCAGTAAGAAAAGAAAAGGAAAGGGAAGGGAAGGGAAGGGAAGGCAAAAAAAAAGGGAAGGCAAAAAGGGAAGGGAAGGGAAGGGAAGGGAAGATGATTGGCTATTTAAGCAGTGTCTGTAAAGCAACCCAGAAAATCTGAATGAACTTTGGAAACTGATCTCAGTGAATATTTTTATGTTCACCATGGTGTTACAGTGCATTTTTCCAACACGAAAGATTTACTGACTCTAGATTCCCAAGGTTCTTTTGTACTGGATACTCAAATATGAAACAAACCCCATTATTAATCTGGGGAGACCTGTGTAGGAAGGCAGTGTAGAAATAGAAACTAGACTGGAATCCTTTGCTGTTCAGGTGACTTGAAGACATTGGGACTATCTTTCAGATTAAATGAGTTGATTTGGAGTGCATGCTAACTCTGAACATGGTTTATAACTCCTGGAAGCAATGAGCTTGATAACAGATGGAGTTGATTAAAACACTTTAATGGTATTTTTCAAACAAGCTGATGAACAGTCTTCTTTTCAAATTGAGAAGATTTCAGTGCTTTGGGAGGATTTGTTTCTTGATTCACACCATTGATAAATAGCATGAGTGGGTGCACAGAAGATCCACAAGTGTAAAAGTACCTTCTCCATCTATGTATTCTGTGGATTTATACCAAGAAAAAAGAATTTTGTTCCTTTGGTGGATCTTTCAGGAAACATAGTTTCTGAAGGTACTTAAAGATAAGTTAAACTGCTAATTCTTTTTCCTTGCTCCAAGTGACACGCTTGCTCTGCTAGCAGTATGAATTCTGAGCACTGAGTTACCTGTCTCCCTGACTCTCCAAGAAACCCCCCTTCCTGAGAGGTTTGTTGCTGTTGTGAGTGGATAGTACAACTTAATCTGTGCACAAATTAGTTGAGTTTGTATCTGATACCTTTGGTGATGGATGTGAGTTCTTACGATTAGTGACTAGTGCTGCACAACTGTTTAAAAATACACTGAAGTTAAGTGTCTGCTAAAAAGCTGTGCTGAATATGATTAATTAAACAGCTGTTTGCAATTAAGATGAAGCAGTTGTAAGTACTAATGGAATTTGACCTGAACAGTCATTATTGTTGGTGTTTGATCTTCAGGTCCACAGAGACTTAGAGTAGTTGAAGGGAAAAATAAGTTTTGAATAGCACATATGTGAATCTGAAATATCATTAGCGTAACTTTAAAAACATTTCTTTTTGTTGTTAATTAAAGCTGTCTGTGAAAAAGGCTGCCAGAATGGAGGACGGTGTATTGGACCTAATCGCTGTGCATGTGTCTATGGATTTACTGGCCCTCAGTGTGAAAGAGGTAAAAGAAATAAATAAGGAAGAAAATTATGGGTAGTTATATGCAACAATCTGCATGTACGTGTTTTATGCAGTGTACTTGCCAGCTGAACCAGTAAGCTTCCAGAAAGAGATTTATTATTTATACTTTTATAAAGTTTTCCTTTATGGTCCAGTAGCTACACTTCAGGTTGGAAAAGCTGTCACAGTTAGAAATTAGAATAATTTAGGGTGCTTATTTTGTTTGTATGATAGTTTAAAGATGAGTTATCTTTTGCTTTCTGATACATGAAATAACATTAGAGCAAATTGCTGCTTGTGTTAGAATCACATACAAGTAACTAAATGAAGGATTGCCTTTTTGTATAACAAATCTTTTATGGGAGGAATTTGAGAAATTACTTGTTCTGGTTAATTCTGTCATACAGGAAAAAGTAGGAGAAGGAGGAAAAAAAGAACCAGTTACCATAATACGTGAGATCAGTTCCTGAAACTATTCCTATCCATCAAAACAACTTAAACACATCTTAACTTAAAGTGCTTTCATGAATTGGGGGTCAAATCAGGATTTTCTTTTAAAATCTTTTAGAGAAATTCCTTAGCTGTCTGTAGAAGGTCATAGAGATGCTGATAAAGTCAGTTTTAATGATTCCGAAAAAAACATTTTTAGTGCTACACTATGTGATTACCACAAAAATAATTTAGGCACTATGTCCATATGTAGTCATTTAGAATAAACTTATCACTCTCAGAAATCTCTACTTTTTGCTTTGTAGTAAATGGGAACGTTGTTTGTATTTTGAAACCAAGACGACTGGAGAAATATTAATGTAGAACTGCTCAACATTAGATGTAACTGTAGAAGGTGCTCTGTGTGTATCAAACTGACAAGTGTAACCCCAATTACTGTCCAGCTAGGATGGGTTTTTAAAGAATGGATATAGTGAGAATTGCTTTTCAGAATGATAATAATAATCGTTGATCCTTTAAAATGAGGTTGTCAACAATAACCAAAACTGATGCTGAATAGCTTAGCAGAAATATAATTCTTTGTCTTTCTTGAAGTTGGTGTTATTGCAAATAGTTCTCATCAAAAAGGATACTGAAGAAACTGAACAACAGCGTGTGAAATCCTGAATGCATGTATGCATTCTTATCTTACTCCTTTAAAGTATTCAATGGGTTATTAACATTAAAAAGAAGGATGGAGTCATTTACATGGACAGAAAATATAAAGTTTAGGATTACTCGTGTAATGTCACATTCTTAATTCACATCAGCAGTGGGTAAGACACCCCCTAAGAGAGAAATAGACTTCTTAGAGTCACAGAAAAATATAAATGAGAAGGGACCTCCACCAGGCCATTTAGTCAGACCTTCCAGTCAGAAGGTCTGATCAGGTCAGCTTGTTCAGGTGTGTGTCCTGTCTGTAGAGTTTTGAACACCTTCAGTGACGAGATTCCACAACATCTCTGGACATCCTGTTCCATTATTTCTTCACCCTCATAGTGAAAACTTCTACATTAACATCTAATCAGAGTTTTGCATGTTCCAACTTGTGTTTGTTGCCTCTTGTCTGAGAGCTGCGAGCATCCAGGAAAAGTCTGGCTCCAGTTTCTCTGCATCCTGTGGTAAATAGTGATAAACCCTTGAAACCTTTTGTTCTTGATGCTGGATAAACATTGTTCCATCAATCTTCCTACACAGGGCAAGAGCTCCAGCTCCTTGACCAGTGCAGTGTCCTTCCCTTGTACTTCTTTCTCCATGTCCATTTCTCTCTTCTATTGAAGAGTCAAAAATGTACACAGTACTTTAATGCAGTTTTACAAGTGCCAAATGGAGGCAAAGGGGCTCTTTGCTGAATTGGATGCTATGGTCATACCGATACAGCCCATGGGGATGGCTTTCTTTGCTTCAGGGGTGGACCACTGATGCGTGTTAAGGTTTTTGTCCACTAGGACTCCCATAATCATTTTCTCAGAGCAGTTTTGTAGGCAGCTGGACTCCACCAGTATTGTTCCATCACTTTTGTCAATCCTAGATGTGAGACTTCTGCCTTTGTTGGACTTCTTGAGATAACTGCTAGCCCATTTTTCTCAAGCTGTCCTTGTCACTCTGGATAGCCACTCTGTTCTCCAGCATACTGACTGGTGCCCCCAGTTTGGCATCATCTGCAAACTTGCTGAAAGTGCACTCTTGTACCATAATCCAGGTTGTTAATGAGCACATTAAACTGTTACTTATCCCAGTACTGATCCCTAAGGGTCTGCACCTCTTTCCTAGACTCCAGCTGGACTTTGCACCACTTCTTACAACTCTTTAAGCCAGCAGTCCAGACAGTTTTCCACTCACTTTTATTCAGCCTGTATCTCACTAATGGCAATCTCTCTATGGGAGGCTCACTCAAAACCCTTGCTAAGTCAAGCAACATCCACAGCTCCCTTCATACCTTTGTACCAGTGACCTCAGGGTTGAAAGCAGTGACATCATTTGCCCTTGGTAAACCCGTGCTGTCTGCTCACAAACACCTTCTTGCCTTTGTGTGCTCAGAAATGGCTTCTGCCATGGAATTTTATGTGGCAAATTCAGCTCTGAGGTGCTCAAAGCTGCATGTAAATCGTGAAAATATCTGGTACCTTTTTCGGCATTTGTTGATGGGGGAAATGGAAATGATTTCCTTATAGAAGAAGGAAATAACTGAACCAAACCCTGAAAAAAAAACAAAAACACAAAAAAACAGGAATTTCTATTTGCTATTCCAAGTTTGTTTTGTATACCCACTAGATGTCACAAGCAACAGAGAAATGTAAAGGATGAATTTGTTTCTTTGTCTCTAATCGCTTATTACTTTCATTCTTAAAACCAGATTTACCGACTTTTCTGTACATAGCTGTTGGTTTAGTTTTTGCTGTTACATGTTATATCCAGCCCATTCTTTCTAGATGATTCTTGTGAACTAAGCTTAAGGACTTAATTCTTTTATATTTTGGTTAGCATGGAAAGTAAGAAACGTCAGTCTGTTAAGTACTTCGTTAATATTTAGAGCTGTTTTCAGGAATCTATCTTTGTAGAATGCACACCTGTCTTCAAGCAAAAAGGAAATACTACCTGTCCATCTAGGATGGATTTTCAAAGCAGCCTGAAGGGGCTGGACAATATGAGGTTGCTTAATATTTTAAGCCTTAGTTCAGATGGAGCATACATTTATACACATTCAACAGATAGATTTTAGCTCTGGTTGACTGTAATGTGATAGAATCGTAGTATTGCAAATTAATTTTTATTCTTTTTAGTATTGACTGCATTCATATATATTTGATTTTTTTGCCAGACAACTTGGTAAGCCTTCTTTTTGTGTCAGAAGCAATCGCCTGTGATTAAGATTTGCTTTTAGTTTAGAATTTGACCACTTTCAGGGCTGTGGAATCCTGTTAATAGACATGACAGAATCTAACTGTGATGATGGATCAGAGTTTTTATTAAGGATGGTTATACTTTAAATAGAAATATTCTTTTACTTCTTTAGAAGATTCTAGCACTTACGAGTATTGTAACTTTATTTTTTGCTGTGATGAAAACATTGCAGTCTTCTTTCTTAAAATTCATTGTGAAACTTTAAACTGCATAATTTAAGCCACATAAAGGAAGAAAACATCTATAATTTGGTGTCCCTATTTCTCATCTGTCTTTCAAAGTCTTAGATTCAATCTAGAGAAACGTAATGTGTATAATATCTTAAGTCATTTAAGCTATAAAATATGCTTTTTTTTTTTTTTTTGGAGGTTGGGTTTTTTTGGTTGTTTTCTGAAAGTAAGTAGTAGGCTAAAATTGCTTCTGCTATTGTCACAAAAATATAACATATATATAAAATAAATATAATTGCATTTATAATATACATTTATAATGTCCATTTTGTAGTGGTGGACAGGATTAAATAAATTTTCTCCTAGTCTTCAGTGTTGCAGGCTTTCAGCTTAGTCCTGATATCGGGGTAATAATTAGTATCAAATGAATAAAGAAGTGTGTATGAGTTCAATGAATTTCTGGCTTTGTGATACTTATGTAGCATCAGTTGCATAGTCCTAATTTGTGCTTGCTCTTCAGTAAAACATTGTGATATGATTTAGTAACCTACAGTGCAAGATGTGGTAGCAAACTTTTTATGTGTGGTTTAAACATAATAGATATACATACATACCAAAAAACATATCAAAATATTGAGAAAACTAGTTGTAGGCAAGGCAACATATGTACTATTGTGCTTGTCAGGTTAAGCAGAGTATGGTATGCCTGTAGGGAGGGATTAATTTCTCTAAAGTAAATAAGCAGCTTCTCCATTTTTCACAGCTACCGAAGTTTTTGTTGTTGTTGTGGAAGTGTCTTAGTGCACCGAATCTAACCCATCAAATTACATGTAAAGAACCTGCTGGCCATAATGAAAATATTGTTCACCCTTGTCTTACATTCTTTGCTCTGTAGTCAGTTCTGTTATTGGCTCCTTTATGGAGGCCACCTCCAGCTTGAACATTTGTAAACACATTGGGTGCTACTGAACTTTTAGCAGACAGAAATGTATAGTCTTTCCTTCTCATTTGTTCCATTATCTACCAGATTTTAGATTTAAATGGTGTAGAACATCTAGGAAGACACTACATTTTAGACTTTATGGACACAATGTGTGCATGCTGACTTTTGGAAATTTTTCTCGTACACTCTGTATATTTCCAAATATAAATGGCAAGACATAAATATTCAAAAACAGTTACTAATTTATTGTACTATTGTTCAGTGAAAGAAAGATGAAAAGTCTTTTATATAATAACTGTAAAAAGTTACTATATAGGTTATAGTTATTTATAACTATAAATAATTGTTAATTTTTTTGTTTTACATGAGCTGAAGTAAATGACAAAAATGTAAAAGATACCTTAAAATTTTATTCTGTTCAACAGTAATTTATAATTTACACTTTAAACCTAATAAGTTCATGCTTTCAAAAAGAATGCAGAAGGCAATGATTTCTTCATCTGTTTGTGGCAATAGGTGCCCCATAATACTTTACAGTATAAAAGGCCTCAGTAGTTTAATTTTAAACTGAGTTTAGCAACAGTTCATAACTCTTTAACTAAAATTTTATAGTTTAAGGTTATGTGTACTTCCCTTGCAAATCACATCAGAGTTATAAGGGATTTTGTTTTGTTGTTTTTTTTACATTGCTGTGTTTTAAATGCATAGTTTTTATTGTTCCGTAAATTAAGTTCTTTTAAAATAGGTATTTTCTGCCTAATATAGAACATATGTAGCTTTCCTTCAGATTGGCCTCCCAGACTCAGTTATATGATAAAACGTGACTGCTTGTTCAGCTATCTGGGCTCCTAGCAGACTAATTTCCGGGCTGGAGACAGGAGGCTGAACAGTAACTAATGACTGGCATGATTACAGTATTTAACTTGAGACTTGCTGCTGGGTTAACAAGAAAGCAGAACCTGTCTGGGAGCTTGTGCTTCACTCTTTCTGATATATACAATGACCTTTTATGTTTCCTGTCAAAGTCTGCTCTTATGGTCAGCTTCTCCTCTTTGATTTGTAAACATACAAGATTCAAGCATTTGATTTTGTCTGTTTTTTACAAAAGAAATAATAATAATAAAAAAGACATTAAGATTTAGCTGTCCTACCTTTTGAAAAATAATAAAGGAAAAAAGAAGAAAAAACAAATGATGCAGATTAAAAGGCCTCATCCTCAACTGGGTGCCTAAGAGAAGATTTTGTTCTAGCATGACCAGATCTTTTGATTTCTCAAAGTTGTATGTATGTATGAGCAAATAATATATTTTTTTTCCTTTTACAAAGCCTGTACATTTCTAAACTGTTGATTTGTAGAGGTATATAGCAGGATGGAAAAGCAGCAATATTTTCTTCCTTCTTTGTCATGAGTTAAAGTGAGGAGAGAAGCATCCTGTGACTGTTGTATATTTGCCTTCATCCCCTGTAGAAGGAGAAGAAAATAGTGCTTGATTATTCTGTGCCAAAGTGGTGGGGTAGGTGCCTTTCAAGGGGGTTGGATTGAGTAGGAACGCCTGCATGGGTTGGGAAGCACATAAGTTTGAAGATGGGAGAGGACTTCATATAAAGCTAACAGGTCTGAGCAGGTGAGAAAAGAGGAAAAACAAAAATGTAAGTCGAATACAGTATAAAAGCTTCAGAAAAGGGGGATTTTCTGAGTTGTTCTCAGAAAAATTGCTGGTAATGTACCTTATCCCAGTGTATTCGTTGCACCTAGTGTTCCCAGAGGTACGTGTAGTAACCTCCCCTGTACAGGCAGCAGCGTTGGTGCCAGCTCCACTGGCGGAGAGCCAGAGGAGGGATGGCAATGGAGCAAGAGAAGGGGATGAGGAGTGGGACATTGCAGGAGATGGTGAACCAGGCTCAAGGCAGGGGATGTCACTGCAACAGAAGTTTGTTTTCTGGGTTAGGAAAGCATACATCTCATATCGTATTTGAGAGCAGTTGTCTTCATGTGACCTCCCCTGATAGTAGAATGGTCAGTGTTGGTTGTGTATCTAAGGTCAAAGAAGAGAAAGCGGAAAAACAAATGGGCTTATTCAAGCCAGCAAGAGGATGAAGAAGTCAATTAACAGTGCAGAGCTAGGAGAGAGCTAGGGTGAAGGAAGAAGCATGTTCAGAGAAAGCATTAACAATATGTAGTAACTGGGGCAGAATAGGGGAGGACAAAGGATAAAAAGATCTTGCGTTGAGCTATTTTAAAGAAATTGATTGGCACATAACTGTTATAAAGATATTTTGGTGTAGTACCCCTGAAAAACATTGAGCCTATATAATAAACTGTCACAATTTTATAACAGACTCGATGCTTCTAGAATATTATTTTATTATACGGAAAGCATACAGTTCACATTTAGGCTGTAACACTGTGGAAGATCCTTGTGTGGGCGTGGGCTAGGATGAAGAGTCACTTAGTGACTGCAATTCAGATGGAAGCAAGGAGGAAAAGGAAATGAAATTTGTAACAAATTGCACTCTGCTGTGACAGGTATGCAAAAGTTCTTGTAACTTTACAGAACTCCTTGATATGTATTATCGATAACAGGGCCACGAGAAATGGAAGGAAGCATTGCAAGTTCAGTGAGGTACAGCAAGAACTTTTGGGGACATACTGAGATAGTGTTTATTTGGTTGTGTGCCTCAAAGCTCATAAACCCTTTTGTCACTCTGGCTATGGCAGGTTGTGTCCATGTTTTCCTGCCTGTCCGTCATGGAGCACAACTGTGCAAATGGTCCTAAACAGGCCTGTGCTTTTTCTCAAGTTGCTTGGTGTATTTCAGCTGTCCCCCAGTGATTGTAAACTTTGTTCAGGTGCATAACAGCAAATATGATTTTGTGATCAGTGAGCTGTTCCCTTTTAGTAGGAGCTGTGAGAACGTGATTTTTTAATTTTGCTGCTTTTTGTTTTATAGTGGTTACTGTTAGCCTAAACTGAAATAGATATTCATTATGTGAGGAAGGATGTGTGCAGGTAAGCGGGTGCCTGCTCTGAAGAGGTAACCAGACAAAGCACGCATTATTACCCTGCCCCTGAGAAGGGCTGTGGCACCATGAGACTACTGCTTGTTGAAGGCTGAGCAGGGCAGCTTCAGCAGGCTAGCAGTGAACCAAATATCCTGAGTTTTTTTTTTTAACTAGGGGTTTATCCTTCCCATTTTGTTGAGGTTAGCATAAGACTGCTGAATTTTTTATGCTCAAGGAGTGAGTGCAGCTGAAAATGTCGGACATTTTTGGAGAAGGCAAGAAGAAAGGAGGCAATAAAATTCAAAAAAAAATGATATATTTTACTAAACGCTGTCGTCAAATATCAACCATCATTCTTCTTTTCTTCTTGCCACAGGGCCACATGTCCTGTTTCTTTTTTTTTTTTTTTTTTTTTCAGTGCACAGTAAGTGGAATACTTACCTGCTGAACACTAATTTCATTCATTTCCATTTTAGCCATTGGGAAGTGCAACATGGGATGTTGAGATATTTTCTGCATGTTTGTAAAGGACTTGTGAACCTGCTAGTTATTTTCATTATTTGTTTGAGACTAGATATCTCAAACTCAATAAATCTACTATATACCTCAAATCTGAGGTTTATAATACTTACAGTTAAGTGCAGTCCTTGTTCACTCATGAACTCCTGTTCCGTCTGTGAGTACTGTCCTGAAAATATTTGCATACGTGAACAGTTTGATAAACTATGGTAATTCTGAACAGCAAATTTAGAAAGCTGCTTTCATGTTCTGTCTTAAATACAGATAGCTACTAGAATTACAGAAATGTCTAATCTCAGTCTCTGGCACTAGATTACCTGGTTTTAGCATCCACTGTAATCTCCAGCAACAAGATTTTCAGTTTTTCCTTCTCTCCTCTTTCACAAGCTGACAAATAACCAAACCACTAAGAACCGCACATATTGTGTACACAGAATGTGTGTGTTTGTTGTTAGCAGGTATCTCAAAATTTCTCTCTTCTAGCTGTGCAAAATATTAAAAAAAATTTTAAAAAGATACAGATAGTTCTGAACATATTGTTGGCAGTAATGATTAAGAAAGTAATGTAATCCCAGACAGTATCTTCCTCTTGCTTCCCTCTTTTACTTTTCTGGGGACTTCAGCATGTGATGGTTAGTATTCTTTTTCTCTCATGCCCACTTTTCCTCTGGCAGTACTGTGACATTCAGTCAGTTAGGTAAGTGTGGATGCAGCATACAATGTCACTTTAAACTGAAAAGCTACCGATGTGTAGCACACACATGTAAATTAATAATTCTCACAGTGAGTGTAGTACATGTTGTCTCTGAATACAAAAGACCAAAGCAGGTTATGCTGTTTTGGACAGAAAAGTAGCAAACACTTTGTAGCAGACACGGTGAGTCTGAACCTGCAGTTCACACATGCAGTGGAAGCGCAGTCATCTGGGTATGAGCTAAAATCCATGTCAGTGATCAGAGCCTCGGCATGCTAATAAACTGACCAAAGATGATCTCTGGTCTCAGGCATTCTTGTGGCCTGCTACTGCAAAAGAGATGAGGAAAAGATGGTAAATTTGAATACAAGCCTTGACGGGAAGCTAATAGTGGGGACTCTACCTTTTGAAAGGATATGGCATGAAGAGGGAATCATTTCCTTCTCTTGTTTTGTAGAGCTCTCAGGTCTTTAAAGAAGCAGACAGCCGTGAGCATCCTTAGTTCTGGATGACTTCTGAACACAAAAGTTTATCAGGAGCAGCTCCTGCCCACCTCCCATTTCCAAAAGCCCTAAGAATCTATGCTGAGCAGCATAGAATGGTTACAAGGTCTTTCAAAGCTGGGACTGGGAAACGGGGGATGAGGAGGACATGACAGGACCTGAAATTTGGATTACATAATGTCCACCAGCAGTAAGTACATCGAAAAAAATGAGACCAAGTCTTCTGATAGAGAAGCATCATTACTTTTTTTGGTAGCTGGTTTTGAAACACTTGATATCTTTAACAATTTTCAGCTAGTTCAGGCATATGACAGCTAAATATTGAAGTGATACAGGGCTGTTGCACTGTGTGTTATACATGAAAGCAAAACTGTGTGCCTTTAAACTGAGTCCACAGATGGAGGATGAAAATGTAAATTTGAGTGACCTCTTCCAAAGGACTTGAGAATTTTCACCATACTAAAATGGAGCTCACCTGCAACTCAGATTCATGGACAAAACTCTTCACTTTTAGTCAGTGTTTAAAGGGGCAGTACTGCAACTACACTGTGTCAAACTGTGAAATACAAGACAATAGAAGAACTAGCAGAGTTATCATACTCTATACTTAGGGCAAAAAGGTACATTTTCTTTAAATACATGTGTTGTTTGTTTTTTTTTTCACTGTATAGGTCCTGAACTAGGTTATGTTCAGCATCTAGAGGGTTTTTTTTTGTTTGTTTGTTTGTTTTCTGAAAAAGACAAGGATCTGGTAGTACAGAGCAACAATCTAAAAAAAACGGGTGGAGAATGTGTTGTTTAGGAGAGGGAAGATGCTGTCTTAGGAAATTCTGACTAATCTTGTCTCCTTTCCTCAGTGAAAATTTTACTCTTTTTAAGATACATTAGATATGACTTTTTAAAATTAGTTAGAGGGTAAGGCTACAAGAGCTGAGCAAAGCCATGATGGCTTTAAGTTTCAGAAGAAAAAAAAAAAGATACTGATTTCAGTAACCTAATTATTTAAAGTACCTCCAGAAGAGTATGGGTATATTTCCAGATTATCTCCAGAAAAATCTGGGTGAGTTAGAGGCTGCAGTTTACAGTTTTACAGTTTAGGTGAGCGTGGGTTGAGAGACATGGAAAATACATGTAAGATGTGGATATGAAAGGCATGGGTTGCAAGCAGAGTGTGGGAAAGGCGATCTGAAATGTTAGGGAGCTGCCGTTATGAGGAATATGAAGGGCTCCCAATAGATGAGATTTGAGCTCTTAAGCGGCTTTGTAAGGAAAGCTTTTCAAAAAAAAAAAAAAAAGATAATTTGCTTCACTGAAATAGTGTACTGAAGAGAAGCAAAATAAAATGAAAACACAGCACACAGTAAAACTGAGACCCGCGCCAACAGGGACTGTCTCTCACAAAGAAAGTGCAAAGTCCCCTGAAATACTCAAGTGAATAGGAAAACTTCTGTGGAACTCAGGAAGTACTAATGTTTATTATTGCTTATGTAGGCATTGTAGTCAGATTTTAAAATAGGAAGAAAGTGGAAATAATTTAACTTAAAGAATCCAGCTTGGAAGTACTGTAAAGGTTTTTTTTTTTGCCCCCCCCCCCCCCCCCTTTTTTTTTTTGAGATTGGAAATAGATTTACTGATAAACTTACAAATACTGTGTTAGAGGAGGATTGAGAGGAGGCTTTGGGAATTCAGGAGCATTGGATGTTGTTTATTTTCATAATGCTACAAATGTTTGAAATTGTGCTTGATTTCTGTACTGTTTACAGGTAGTTGTGTTGGGTGGGAACAGGGGGGGGCCGGAGAAGCACTTGGAAAACTCTACCCGTTGTAAGATCCTGCTGAGAGATATGGTCTGAAATGCTTCTTATGTTGTGTGGAGGTTTATATTACCGAGGAACATAAGATGAATGGAAAGAAGCTCTTGAAAGTGGACTGTGCAGGAAACCGCAGAATGCAGGAGAGCTGCCATGCAGGATCAGGGCAGAGGGGCAGCCTAGCCAGCATCCCCTCCCTGTCTGTAGCCACTTGAACAGGAAAAGTGTGTGGCTACTTTTCCCAGGGTCAGGCAGCGCTGTGGTTTAGGATTTTTCTGAGCAAGTGGCATTGTAATCATTTTTAACACCTTGCCCTGCATTTTTCTGCTGTGCATGTGTCCAGCGTTGTTTGTCCCCTTCCTCACTCTCTAGAATCAGTCACAGACTCCCCGTTTCCTGCTTCTCGCTACTCACCTCTTGTTTCACTCTACAGTCTCCTGAAGAGCCTTTGGTTGGGGTCCTCTGGGAGTCCTGGTGGGTGGTATCTGCTCCCATCTGATAGGCATGCTGACTCTTTAAATAACTCCACTAGGTATATAGGCCTTGAGTTTTCGTGTACAAAAGCCGCATTGATTCTTCCACAATGCTGCATTTATCAGTATTCCTGCCATCAGTTAAGGTCTAGGTGTTGAAAAAGGAGGCATATGGTATGCTTCTTGACTCTTGTTTTTTGAAATTCAGATTGGTGTGGGAATGAAAGCTACAGAAATTCTGCAATTTATTTCTTTTTTATGTGAAGATGCATGAATTTCTGTAAACTTGGTAATAAAGTCATGCTTTTGGCTCTGTGGGGCCTATGTCTTTTGACTGTCTGACTTAATCTGCTTCATTGGGTTATGTTAGTCCTCTGGTTTGTAAATTGCAGACATGGAGTCTTTGCGTAGAAATAAATAATCTTCTTGGAAATGTTCCACCTCTTCTTCTGTATGATATATAATTTTTATTATTAGTATCAAGTTTTATAAAGAAGTCTTTAAATGGAAAGCTTTAACTGTCCTTTGAGTATAGTATGGAAACTGTTTTTTTTAGTGTTTTTCAGAGTTTTCATGTGAAGACTCTCAGCTCTTTATCGGGTGAATTAAAAAGCAGATTTGCCTCCTATGCTTAGACATTGATCTTCTTGCTGAGAGCATCCACAAAAAGCAGTCAGTGCAAATACTGGATCTGAACAGAGGCCACCACTCCGAAGATCCAGTGCCATGGGTGGTGTCCTCAGGATGCAGAAATGACTAAAGTAAGTCCGATGGCACCTGTGCTGCATGGACCAGCTGGGAGCTCAGCCCGCTCCCAGTCTCCTGCTTGCCCCCCGTGCTGGGAGAGGGAGAGAACAGGAAGGGCGAAAGCTGAAAACTCCAGGGCTGAAATAAGGACAGCTCTAGGGCTGAAACAATGAGGCACGTGCAAGCAAAGCAAAACGAAAACGAAGAATTGGTTCACTGCTTCCTGTTGGCAGGCAGGTGTTTGGCCATCTCCTGGAAAGCAAGGTTCATCATGTGTAACAGTTACATGGGAAGACCAATGCCATGAGTCCAAATGTACTCTTCTTCTTTCCCCAAACTTTACTGTTGAGCATATCATACAGTGCAGGACATCCCTCTTGTCCTTGGGATCAGCTGTCCTGTCTGTGTCCACTCCCAGCTTCTCATGCACCCTGAGCCAGATGATAGAGAGGGAAAAAAACAAAGAATGGAAGTTGCAATGCTGTGTAAGTACTGCTTGACCATAGCCAAAACACTAGTATGTTACCAACACTGTTTAAGACACAAATCCAAAATACAGCACTGTATTGGCTGCAGTGAGGAGAATGAACTCCATGCAGCTACCAAAAAGTTCCTCAGAAAATACAGGTTTATAGTGGACATTTTAAGAAAAGAAAGGAATAGAGAGGTATTTCTCCAGATTCATCTTTAATTGAAATTCACATTAATTTTGGAAATTAAAATGTAATTAAAAAAGAATAATTGCTGCAGCAAATTGAAAACAAATTGTAATGCCATCAGTACAGGATGGGTCTAACTGAAGTTTTACATGACAGTTCCATATCATTCCAACCATGTTAAGCATTGGTATTGTGAGTTGTTTGTCCTGCATTCAGTTTCAGATTGTGTCATAACTACTAATGCAATGGTGTTGTGTGCATGATTTGACATACATTTATATGTAAAATGAGTCATTGAAGAGGTGGGGGGTAAGCTTTGTTATTTCAGTTATAATCACATGATAGCTCCTAGGTAATCAGTTATCTGAAGAAAACAGGTTTCAACTGTGAGGAAAAACTATTGTTCTTACTCTAGTGAAATGCTGGCATTTTGTTCAGTTTTACAAATTTTCAAGGCTATGTGATGTGGAGATGTGCCTGTTATCTTTAAATAACTTGCAGAGTCCCCAGAACCCCAGCTGAGTTTTGCTGTAGCCAGGACATTCTCACACTCTAAATGACCTGGTGAACATTTATTTTGGCATTGCTCAATTTATGTAATTAAATAGTTGACTGCTCTGTGACTGCTCTGCTACACTATTAATGTGTTTTTTCTATGGCTGAAGTATCATAGGCTGCCTTCTCATTCTTTCACTACACCAACATGAGGTGATGCTCTTTGCCCTGAGTGAATGTTTGTCATCATTTTTATGTGTGGCCATAAAGCTAGTGTGGCCTTGTGTCAATATAGGAAATGCATGGGTAGTTCAATAGAGTTGTTTTAGTAGAAACGTGTTATTTTCTTTAGAGTAAAACCCAAGTTTTTGATGTGCTGTTTGTATACATACATCAAGGATGCTTTGACACGGCTTATGTATGTTTTTTTTTTGTTGTTCAAAAATATTTGAGTCATCTAACCTTTGAAACAGGAATAATAGCATATAACCAATTAATAACATAGAAATAACAAATCACTTTGTATATGTATACTGATGTTAAAGTTCCTTAAAAGGATTTTGTCAGTAAATCATATAGTCATAGAAATCATCATTATTTGAAAATGTCAAAGAAAAATTAATGTCGTGTTCACTGTTTGAGAAAGAATATGACCAAAACAAACAAACAAAATGTTGTACAAAGCATGTTATTGACAACCATTTTATCAAAATGATGAAAATGAATGTTTGACAAGAAAGAAAGTTGCCATGAGTCCTTTGGGAGGATGTTCTTTTCTTTCTTTCTTAGGTAGCTTAATGCTCAGGCTGGTTTACTCTGCAGTTCTTCAAGAAGAGCCAGTGCAGGTGTAGTGGTCTGGATTTTCTGGGTGTTTTGAATGCGAGGAGGTAGGGTATTATTTGCTCTAGCTTCTTATTTAAGGACTTAAAATTTTGGAAACGATAGATAGCTGTATATTTCATATGTATCCTTTGATACAGTGGAAAGCAAAGTGCTTGCAGAGATCTAAGGTAGCTTAATTTATTAGTATTAGCAAATTTGTTACATTTGATTTAATTGCATTTGATATTTAGAATCAATATTACATATATTTCTAATGAAGTTACAACTCGAATTCACGGTCTAGTAAAGCTAGAAGTAATTTGCGACGTTTTCGTCTTCTTAGGAACCTTAGTTTGTAGAAGCTTGTTGCTAGGATTTTCTTAGATGACTCTTCATAGAGGATTTTTCATTATTTAATTGCTACCTTAGATTAGTGAAGTAGTAGCCAGTGATGTGCAAAGTATTCAAAAGATGAAAAGCCTAAAGGAACAACACAGGAAAAGTCAATGGAAATAAATAAAGTGGGAGTTGAAATATTTGTTATGAAGCAATGAGCTGTTGAAAACAGTGGAAGGAAAACACAGGCAGGAATTTAATTGAATAAAAGTAGTATAGGTAAAGGGTAAAATCTGCATCAGACAGGCATTGACAAAAGCATCTTGGAAATGAAGACTAGTGCTTAAGGTCAGTTCATAGCCAAGTTTCAACACATTGTCCTTTCACAGCAGTGGAGTGCTGCACACTCTAAAGGCTATCAGCACATTTGAAAAGGTTGTAGTAAGGTATTGGCTTGAATCTTAACATGCTGCTCAACTCAGTGAGGTGTTAAAAGCTGTGCAACAAGGATTTTGGATGAACTTCAGAAGAAGCAGAAGGGAGATCAGTAAGATTAGATGTTACTGATCTTAAATATAAAGTAAATAAAAGAAGAGTAATAATAGAAGGGTAATAATAGTCCTTATAAAGGAAAACATTAACACAAAAACAAGGACTAAGGAGAATCTCCATCCTTTACTGGATGCGGGGGGAAACTTAGTGACGAGAGATGAGGAAAAGGCTGAGGTGCTTAATGCCTTCTTTGCCTCAGTCTTTGGCGGCAAGACCAGTCATTCTCTAGATACCCAGTACCCTGAGCTGGTGGAAGGGGATGGGGAGCAGGATGTGGCCCTCACAATCCACGAGGAAATGGCTGGCGACCTGCTACAGCACTTAGATATACGCAAGTCGATGGGGCCGGATGGGATCCACGCGAGGGTACTGAGAGAACTGGCGGAAGAACTGGCCAAGAAACTTTCCATCATTTATCAGCAGTCCTGGATATCAGGGGAGGTCCCAGTCGACTGGCAGCTAGCAAATGTGATGCCCATCTACAAGAAGGGCCGGAAGGTAGATCTGGGAAACTCTAGGCCTGTTAGTTTGACTTCAGTACCCCAGAAGCTCATGGAGCAGATTACCTTGAGTGTCATCACGCAGCACTTGCAGGGCAAGCAGGCGATCAGGCCTAGTCAGCATGGGTTTATGAAAGGCAGGTCCTGCCTTACAAACCTGATCTCCTTCTATGACAAAGTGACACGCTTGGTGGATGAGGGAAAGGCTGTGGATGTGGCCTACTTTGACTTCAGTAAGGCTTTTGACACCATTTCCCACAGCATTCTCCTCAAGAAAATGGCTGCTCTTGGCTTGGACTGGAATATGCTTTGTTGGGTTAGAAACTGGCTGGATAGCCGGGCCCAAAAAGTCGTGGTTAATGGAGTTAAATCCAGTTGGAGGCTGGTCACTAGTGGAGTCCCCCAGGGCTCAGTACTAGGACCAGTTCTCTTTAACATCTTTATCGATGATCTGGATGAGGGGATCGAGTGCACCCTCAGTAAGTTTGCAGACGACACCAAGTTAGGTGCGTGTATCGATCTGCTTGAGGGAAGGAAGGCTCTGCAGGAGGATCTGGACAGGCTGGACCGATGGGCTGAGGCCAACTGTATGAAGTTCAACAAGGCCAAGTGCCGGGTCCTGCACCTGGGGTGTAACAACCCCAAGCAGCACTACAGGCTGGGAGATGAGTGGTTGGAAAGCTGCCTTGCAGAGAAGGACCTGGGAGCATTGGTTGATAGTCGGCTGAATATGAGCCAGCAGGGTGCTCAGGTGGCCAAGAAGGCCAACAGCATCCTGGCTTGCATAAGAAATAGTGTGGCCAGCAGGGCTAGGGAAGTGATTGTCCCCCTGTACTCAGCTCTGGTGAGGCCGTACCTCGAGTACTGTGTTCAGTTTTGGGCCCCTCGCTACAAGAAGGACATTGAGGTGCTTGAGCGAGTCCAGAGAAGGGCAACAAAGTTGGTGAGGGGTCTGGAGAACAAGTCTTATGAGGAGCGGCTGAGGGAGCTGGGATTGTTCAGCCTGGAGAAGAGGAGGCTCGGGGGCAACCTTATCACACTTTACAGGTACCTTAAAGGAGGCTGTAGCGAGGTAGGGGTTGGTCTGTTCTCCCACGTGTCTCCCACGTGCCTGGTGACAGGACAAGGGGGAATGGGCTTAAGTTGTGCCAGGGGAGGTTTAGATTGGATATTAGGAGGAACTTCTTTACTGAAAGGGTTGTTAGGCATTGGAATGGGCTGCCCAGGGAAGTGGTTGAGTCACCATCCCTGGAGGTCTTTAAGAGACGTTTAGATGTTGAACTTAGTGATACGGTTTAGCAGAGGACTTGTTAGTGTTAGGTCAGAGGTTGGACTAGACGATCTTTGAGGTCTCTTCCAACCTAGATGATTCTGTGATTCTATGGTTCTGTGAATGAAACTTGCATTTTGAGCTTGAAAGTGAGATCAAACTTGATGATGCAAAAAGTTGGTTATCACTTTAACTTCTGGTATTTCTTATAAATACCTACAGGATGAGGACTAACCTCATTGGTAGTCATGTAAATTTCATTATCAACCTGCACCACAACTACACATTCTGTAGAAAGATGTTAAAAGAGAAAGTGTGCTCATTCAGGAGTTTTACGATTGTGGTGCAAAATTTATTTCTTTAAAAAGAAACCGTTGACTGCTTATGTGGCAGGTTATTGGGCAAATTACTGTAGTAGACACCTTGTCATCTTCAGATTTAAGAAAACATTTCAAGAGGATTGCATTTTGCCTCTGCAGCTTAATATGCAATGCAGACTTTCCCTGTATGTGCGCAGCTTTGTATTTTGTGTGTGCTTTCAGCTGATTTTCAAGTAGGTTATGGCATACATTATGTGTCCTAAACAGATGGATGATGACAAAAGATTTCCTCACTCCAGTCAGTGGCTTAATATGCACATCTACTCTCAGTCAGGGTCGAGGAGAGAGAGAAAATTTAGTGGTATGATGATGGTTGCTTCTCTGCATAGTTTTTCCTCTTAGGAAGCAGGTTTGTAACACCATTTTAATGTGAGTACAGCGTTACAGAAGCTAACATTGCTAACATAGCTACAGTAGCTACTAAGAAAGGCTATTTGACATCTGTCTTGCATTATACTGATTCTTTACTGGAAGGATCAAGACATATCAAGTGTCCTGATTTTTTCAAAGGTGATGAATACCACTTCTCTTGCAGACTTTATTAGGCACTCCAGGCGCTTCTTTGGAGTTCAGGCTGTAGTGCTAGCAGGTTTCCAAAGTACCTGCAGTGCACCATACTCTCAGTAAATGCAACTCTTCAGGGAAAAATACATTTATAGCCTATGTCCAGACCTTCTCCTCACATGTTAAAACCGTCGGATTAAGCTTCTTGTCATGCAGGAATCTTTCTGTTGTCTTTCTCTTTAGCTATAATTCTCTCACTTCAGAGAAACTCTTTTTTGACATGCCTGAAGAGAAGCATCTCCCTTCTGTCATGACATCCAGCCCTGTAGTCAGCTTTTTCTTTTTTTTAGTGCTCTTCCTCCCTAGTTATTCTCTTATGCTGGGGTAAGTCACAGCTGTTTCTGTTATCCTTCCTGTACTTTCAGCGCAGGTGTGTATTTCCAGAATGGGTGTATCATTCCTTATTTCCTGAATCTGTGTTACTGTGCATCTGTAGTCATCTTGTTTGGACTGACAGTAGGCTTCATGTTAGCTAAATTTTTAATTTAATCTATATGGCTTCAGAACCTTGAGCTGTGTCTTTCTGTCTTTTTTTTTTTCTTTTTAACGTCTAAAATTTAAAACCTAGTTTATATGTTAGATGTGAGTAGTCTTTTAACATTTTTTCAGCCTTTGTGCCTTGCAGCATAAAATACTGGAATACAAAGGGAGAATCCTTGTTAGTTTTTTACCTCATTTCAACTGTTTTAAGTGATAGATCATACTGTAATTTGACTTTTTAGACATTGAACTACCTGAGACATCATGTAGCTGCTACCTCACACCAAGCAGCCTGATGCCCAAAAAGTTTCATTGCTTCTGAATATTTGTATAATGCAAACTTAATCTGCACTATCTACAACAAATGGGAAGTTTAAGAAAGGCCTCTCAGCTAAAACAAAACCATATGAAAATAATAAAATGTAACAATAGATTTGTTGTATTTCCTAAGCAGTAGCTTTTAAAGAAAAAGGGTCATTTTCTTCTGGTGTCATTGTATTTCAATAAAATTCCTTTCTGTTAGTACCAGAATATTTTGCCTCACAGGTGTAATTCTATTGGTTTATAGAATATACTTTTATAATTCCCTCCTGTCTCTGTTTCCAGTCTTATGCCTGAAGTTACTCTGCTTACTTATTCATATAAGGAAACTTCTAAGGTTCAGAATTAGAAAGGCATAATTTCTTAAGTGATGCATACTTCTTTCTGAAATATAACAGCAGAAGAAACAGTATTTTTTTTAAATGCTTTCATATATTAGAATCATAGAACCATCTAGGTTAGAAAAGACCTTCAAGATCATCAAGTCCAACCAGTAAACTGACCTACTGAGTCCTATCACTAAGTCATGTCTCTTACTGCAAGCAATATATTATAATATGTATTATTATGTAATTGTAAGATTTTATGGGTGCTTTAAAAACATAGCTCTGTGTTGTTTTTCACTCACCCTTCCCTCACACTGCACTATAAGAAGGTGCATTAAGGTTTAAGACTCATAGACAGATTTGTGTTAGAAGGGACCCTAAAGCCCATCCAGTTCCAACCCCCCCATGCCATGGGCAAGGACACCTCCCACCAGACCAGGTAGCTTAAAGCCCCATCCAACCTGGCCTTGAACACTTCCGGGGATGGGGCATCCACAGCTTCTCTGGGCAAACTGCTGCAGTGCCTCACCACCCTCAGAGTAGAGGATTTATTCCTCAAATCTACTTTAAACCTACCTCTTTTAGTTTAAAACCGTTACTCCTTGTCCTATCACCATGCTCTCTGAAAAAGAGTCCCTCCCCAGCTTTCCCGTAGGCCCCTTTTAGGTACTGGAAGGCCACTATAAGGTCTGCCCAGAGCCTTCTCTTCTCCAGGCCCCAACTCCCTCAGCCCAGCCTGTCTTCATAGTAGAGATGCTCCAGCCCTTTGATCATCTTCATGGCCCTTCTCGGGCTCATTCTACCATGTCCATGTCCTTCTTGTGCTGGGGGCCCCAGAGCTGAACGCAGTGCTCCAGGTGGGGTCACACAAGAGCAGAGCAGAGGGGAAGAATCACCTCCCTTGCCCTGCTGGCCCTGCTGCTTTTGTTGCAGCCCAAGATACGGGTGGCTTTCTGGGCTGCAAATATGCATTGCCGGCTCACATTGAGCTTGTCAACCAATGTCCTTCTCCTCAGGGCTGCTCTCAATCCATTCTCCACCCAGCCTTTATTTGTGCTGGGGATTGCTCCAGCCCAGGTGCAGGACCTTGCACTTGGCCTTGTTGAACCTCAAGAGTATTGCACAGCCCCAACTCTCATGCCTGTCCAGGTCCCTCTGGATGGCATCCCTTCCCTCCAGCGTGTAATCCTTTCCCACACATCTCGGTGTCATCGGCAAATTTGTTGAGGGTGCACTCGATCCCACTGTCCATGTCACCAACAAAGATGTTAAACAGCACCAGTTCCAATACCGACCCCTGAGGAATACCACTTGTCACACATCTCCACCTGGACACTGAGATGTTGACTGCAATTCTTTGAGTGGGACCATCCAGCCAATTCCTTACCCACCAAGTGGTCCATCCATCAAATCAATATCTCTCCAATTTAGAGACAAGGATATCATGGGGGACAGTGTCAAATGCTTTGCACAAGTCCAGGTAAATGACATCAGTTGCTTTTCCCCTGTCCACCAGTGCTGTAACCCTGTCATAGAAGGCCACCAGATTTGTCAGGCACAACAAATTATATGCTTAGTAATAACAATGATTATGTACTATTACTCGCAAATTCTTAGACAGGAGTGTGCAAGAAAGCATACTAAAGATTTACTGACCTGCTGTACAGTTGGCAATGTAAAGTATTTGTCACCATATATACATGCATATATATGAAAAGGGTATTTTATATATATTTTAATATAAATATATATTTGTTTATATTTCTACATGCTTTTCTATAAGTGGTTACATACTTTATATCACTGCTGTCACATGGAATGATGTAGCATGCTCCTGTAAACCCATGAAGAAGGTCATAATTCAACGCAATTGATGAACTGCGTTTTTTAACTTTGGGTGTGTGTATGCATGTTCAGCGTACACACAGGTTCTGAAAGTTCAGAAGGAGTGAGAAGAGGACTTTATTATTCTTTTCTGTCTTCTTTTGAAATATTGTACCTGGGGCTCCACAGCTGCAAAACAGTAAAAGATGTGAAGTATAAATGCATTGTTCAATAACACCTGAACAGTATTTGCATGAAAATTTCACAGAGTCACAGAATGGTTAAGGTTGGCAGGGACCTCTGGAGGCCATCTGGTCGAACACCAGTGCTCCAGCAGGAACAGTCAGACTAGGTTGCCCTGGACCAAGTTCAGGTGGCTTTTGAAGATCTCCAAGGAGGGAGACTCAACAATCTCTCTGGGCAACCTGTGAGAGTGCTCAATCCTCCACATGGCACAGAAATGCTTCCTGATGTTTCAAGAGGAGCCTCCTGTGTTCCAGTTTGTGCCCATTGCCTCTTGCCCTGGCATTTGGCACCTCTGAAAAGAGCCTGACTCCGTTGTCTTTGCAGCCTCCCTCCAGGCACTTACAAACTTTGATGAGATCCCCCCTGATGCTTCTCTTGAGTTTGAAGAGTAGGAAATGAGGAGCTTGCTTCTTTTGTTTTGTTTACTTTTGCCTTAAAGGGCATAGTCATTCAGTATAAACATCATATTTGTTTTCATTAATAAAAAAAAGGAATTTAGTAAAAAAGTCTAAATGTTGAGCCAGGAGGATCAGTATGGAGGACATAAAACTGTGTGCCTGTAATGGATTTCTGTGGCTGGGAGTAGACAGATGCCAGATATTCAGAAACAATTTTCTTGTTTTATTTTTTCCTTGTGTGTTTTTTGCACACCCTGTTATTTTTTTATTTTTTTTTATTTTTTATTTTTTTTTTTACTACGCCTGTTCTGCTAACAGCTGCTTGACAACTTTTGTGTTAGAGATGTAGGAGAGACGTAGGAGCTGTTAGAAGCTGGCAGGTCTAATCTAAGGATGAATCAACGTTGCACAATCATTCCACTTCTGGTGAAGATAAAACATGTAGAGTGCATGTCCTCCCATCTGTGCTGTGACATCACTGTCCCTGCACGCAGCCTTCCCCTGCCACTTTCACCCTGTGCCCTTGGTGAGGCTAGTTTGCATGTCCCAGCCACCACTTCTGCTGTCTTCTGTCTCTGCAGATTCCTGGGAAGTTACTGACGCCAATGAAAATGTGCTTTTTGGGTTTGGTCCTGCACTGTGTCTGGCAGAAGTCCCAGAGAAGCTACTGGGAGTTTTGATTAAGAACAGAGTTCAGATCCAGGGCCACTGTTTGGATATGAGCGTAGATCTTTCCCGTTTTGCTACCTAAATGCTGTAGCGCTGTACTGGTCCATAAGAACGGAAAAGGGAAACTGGAAAGTGGAGGTTAGAAGGTGTTTCTGTTACTCAGCTTGAAACAGTCAAAAAGTAAGCCTCATGTAACTGGTGAAAAGCATATTGGATTTTAGAGTTAAAGTTTTCATGATTTTGACAGTGCAGTACAACACAGCAATTATGTATTATAAAATGTTTAATTTCAAGCTATTATTCAATATAAAATTAATTAAATATGAAGGTTTGATGCACTTTAAGTTTTCAACCATGTTTGTGTTCATTAGCATTGGTTATGCAATGTCTAAAAAGCTATAAATGCTGTAAAAAATATATATATATTTATGGAGAAGAGTATACCAGCTGTTATTAGGCATAGAGTTTGCTGTAGCGGATCAACAGCAGGTTGGGTCCAGGTTTTCAAAATACTGGAGTGCCCAAAGAAATCTGGTTTATCCTGCTTCAGAGTTGAAGGTCAGTGTATGAGAAACAGCAGCAAGTTGTTTCTTTATAAAGAGATGGTTCTTCTGAATTAAATTCTGTCCTGTTTTTGATTGCTAAAAAATACCCTAATTTATAGTGTTGCCCTGAAAATATTGTATAAGCTGAAGAGACAGATCTGTGGTAGTAGTTTTTTGGTTTGGTTTGGTTTGGTTTGGTTTCGGTTTTGGTTTTGGTTCTGGTTTTGGTTTTTTTACTGAACCAACCCCAGAAATCTGAAGGAGAGGAAACCATGCTTATGCTGTTTCACAGAGAAACCTCCAGTAAATAGTAACTGGCTGGGTTTTTAGTTTATTGTCAACTCAAGCAAAGTATCAGGATAGTGTAGACATTCATCTGGGGAAGTGTTTCTTGCAAGCTAAATGTGAGTTTTTTTAAGAGCCATGTATGAAAGAGTTATTTTTTCTTTTTTTCATTACATTAACAAAAGAATTCAGCCGCATATCTGTGGCTTCTATAGGATTTTTGATCTGCTAACCCTTTTTGCATGTTTTTCTCAATTTACCCAGAAGTTGCTTATTAAATATTTTTCTCATTTCGTTTTGGATATGAACACTTTCTTAAAATGGCTACTGAGAAGAATTACAGTCAATGGGAGAGAAAACAGAGCTGCAGGTCATCAACTTTTTCCTGATTTCAGCAGACTCCACTGTGCATAATGGTGCCCAACTTCCTGCTGCTTCTGGGTTGTGGCCAGCTGGGGACTAACACATAAACACCATCTCCTTTTATGTCTTCCTTCTTATTTTTGACCTGCCAGAGTAGTATGCAGATTGCCAAAGGGCCGGAAAAAAAAAAATCCTATCTCCACCTACCACAAAAGTTTAAGTTATGTTTAGCTGCTTTTCAGTTTTGCAGCTACTGAAAAATACACATTTGCAACTTTAAATTGTCCTGACTGCTCTTTTACACTTGGCTAACTGAAAAATGTCCCAATATACCAGGATGAGATCAGAGTTTCTGAGAATAATTAAGCATTTGCTGTAGACCTTTTCTCCAATTCTTCTCCACGTGGGTAGTCTTAACCAGTATAAACTGGCTCAATTTCATTAGTGGGATTGATTACCAGCATGAATAATGATGCTGAACTCCAGAGAGGGTTGGGATGGTGGGGTGGGGGAGTTTACTCTGTGCTTTTTGCACTGTTCTTTACTGCTGTTAAAAGTTTATCGCACCTGTAGACCCGAATCTTAAAATTTCTTCTGTGCTGACAAGGATTTCTGTTCCTCTGAGTTTTAACTGTACTACTGAACAGCACTAATTATGGGGGAAAAGCAGAGTATGACAAAAAAACCTGTGGAAGGTGTAATTGAAGTTCAAACATTATGGTCCAGAAACATAGCTTATTTCCTTTGCAGCCATATGGCAAGGCATTGCCTTCTTTATTTGTTGGGTTATGAAGGAATTCAAGGATAAAATGTGCATTTGTCGAGCTTTCCAGAGCCCATGTTTAATGATTAATATATATTTCCATCATATGAGCAAATCTTGGCTTGTCCATGAAATCTGACTAGTGTTTTGTGCAGGGTACAGAGCTTCAATGGGACTAAACAGATTCCTTGGTGTCATTGAAAATCTGACATCCAGCTGTCAGGCTATAAGAGAAAATCTTTCTGCACTCCCATGTCATCCCTACAAGACCTTGTGGGTGGTACTGCATGCTCTCCCAGTTAGGGTTTTTTCTTACTGAACTACCAAAACTGACACAGGATTTTGCCTGTATATGGTGAAAGACATTTTCTTTTCCAGCTTGTAGAAAAGAAATGATCTTAAAGGTGGAAATCAGTTTGGTAAAAGACAGCAAAGCCTAGGGATGCATTGTCTTTGCTGTGGAGATTTCTTTAGAAAGGCTGTAATGTTGAGACAAGCAGAGGAGATGCAGGCTTTGTTGCAGTTCTGTCGCAGAGGCTGCAAAGAACTGCTCGTGTATGCTACAGTACAGAGATCCAATCTTGACATAAATGTTCACAGCTTCACTCTGGTCTTGAGTATTTGTTGGCCTTAGGTCATATCCTAGGTTGTACGGTAGAGAGGAAAGCCTCTGTTTTCCCTTCTATTAAAAGTTAGAAGGAAGGGGGTTGTGGTTTTGGGGACAAGGGTATAATTTGCCATGCGGTAGTTCTGGAGGAGCCTGGGTTGTGGACCAAAATGTTATTCACTGGGCATTTCTGTAAAAATGAAAGAGGAGAGGGTGGTAGGTGGCAAGACACACAGGGTTGCTTCACTTTGAATTTCATGGACACCTCATCATAGTTAAGAAATAACAAGCTAATAATACTGGGGTAGTAAGTTCAAACTGCTGAATCTTATAAAAAAAATAATATTCTTGTGATGTCTCATTTAGATGCACACTTTGCACACAGGTAATTCAGCCTTTTAAGTTCTTCTAGTAACTGATGATACTTCCTTGTGTGTCAGCTTGTGTATTTGCTTGCGGAGCTATTTCACAAGAGTCCAATATCCAAACTAGAATGCAAGCTTTGTATAATAGCAGGGCTTGTGGAACTATAATGAAATACATACATATGAAGGAAGAAGCTCCAAACAAACTAAAATTGGAGTTTGTGCTGGAACCAAGATCTAGGGATACTTATTTCCCAGCCTTTAATCTACACTTCAAATTTTGTAGCAGTCAGTGCATGATAATGCAGTTGAAAATGGCAAGCTTCTTCCAATAAGTTTTCCCAATATTATTTTGTTATTTATGGAGTTTTGTTGCTTTCAGAAGCAAAATATTTTTGTGATTCTTTCTTTCTTTGTGTTTCTGTTCTTCTCTGTTTCTCGTCTGTGTGTATTTTAAAAAAATATTTAATATCTTAAAATGTTAGAAACATTTTCCTCGATGTTCATATTAATTACAGAAAATTGTCCTTTATTTCAGAAGTGTTGTTGATTATCTGGTACTTTGCTGTCCTTTCCCATGTGTTTAGGTGTGTAAAATGAATTATTTTTAATTAAAAAAAAAAAGTTTTAAGATCTGCAGGTAATACTACAAAACTTCTACTATCTTTTGTCTACTTAAAGCTGACATAATATCAATTATATTAAAATGGGTGTGCAAACCCTGGAATGTTATTTTTGGAAAAGAGTTGCTTTCTCTGTTCCAGCATGAGGAAAATGAGAATGTGCTTAGAATGGACATGACAGCAGCGCTGGTGGAAACTGGAATTTTGCTAAAAGCTACAAAGCCCACATGGACTGCTGCTTTAAACATGCTTTTTTTTTTTTTTTTTGTCGTCTTTCTTTTATTTAGAGCAACCCTCCACTCCCTTTTTAATTGCCATGTGTATATTAAGTTGCCTAATCAATCACAGGAGTTTAGGTGATGGAAAGGACTGCATCACAGGACTTGGTCAGAAATGGTCATGTGGGACTATTAGAATAGTAGCAAGAATTCAACCTGAAAATGAAAGCTGTTAACTCTAGGAAAATGTTAAATCCTTCATAATACACTTAATGTAAATATTAAAAAACTTTTTGAACTAAACAATTCTTCTTAATTTCTACATATCAAAATAAATGTTATAGAAATCCCAGTCTCATACACTAAGGAGTCATCTGCAGATTTGTCTCAACTTCTTTGAGTTATCCATAATTTAAAATTTTTAAAAGACTTTGGTGTTCATTATTTATGTGAATGAAAAACTTAGTTAAGGACTTGACATACAGATTTTCTTCTTAAAAAAAAAAAAGGGGGGGGGGGAAGGAGGTGGCTTAGACTTTACTGTTCAGGCTTTAGTTTATGTGAACGTCTTAGCCTCAATAGCTGTACTGCCCATAGACTATTTTTTCCAAGAGAAATTAATAGCTTTGCCAAGCCTCTTTCATTTTCCAAGAGACTAGCTCTCATTTTCAGCCAACATTTTTTTTTCCTGAAACTTGTTGGATGTCACCTTTGAAAAAAATGCTTTTTATTTATATCAAGTCTGAATCAGAACAATTCATCTAAATTCTTGTTACCTTTGAAATCTCCCTTATGGTGAACCCTTGGTGTTGGCAGCTAAGCATTACTGAAGAAAAGATCAATTTTCCGTATTAGGATGATTAAAATATTGAAGAAAAAACAATTTTAGATAATCTTTAATAAAACAAACATATGTACCTTTGTAATGTTTAAATATCTTTTTGCATACTGTGAGTTATGGTCTGCAGATGGTGGAGCTGAACAAGAAGGATAATATTTGCATATGCATACGTTTCAGATTTGTGGTCTGAACCCAAGTACGACTGTGAGTATTATCAACCATTTCATACTCAGATGAAAATTTAATCAAGGAAAATGTCCTGATATCCCATTTTTAAGAAGCACAAAGATCTGGACAACACTGTCATTTATGCAGGTTCAGTAAGACAATGGGATATACATTGCTCTGCCAGTCTTTCTGACATCACAGTAGAGTTGCACATTGCCTTATTTGATACTGGAAGAAGACAAGCCTCAAGTATACTTTTAATTATCAAAACCTTTATAATCACTTCACAAAATAATATTTATTTGAAAAATCACATTGGAAGTTATGGGGAAATCAGCCACAGCATCCTAACACAGGTGTAATAGAGACAGTTGCAGCTGCAGCATGTTTCGTGTTGGAGCATCTTCTGGCAGGGTGAAATTGACTTCAGATCTTTGCCAGCGTAGACTTCATCTGTGCTCCTCGAAGGTTCTTGGACTTTTATCCACTGTGCTATTCTTCCTGTTTGAACAGAGTAAAGTTCCAGGTAACACTAATGGCAGATACTACTTTCCAGCATTCAGGTCCTAGATTTCTGTGTATTAGGTTGTTTGTCTAACAATGCTGGTATATGAGACGGATTTTTGAGGCATCAGTAATAATAATAAGCTGCTTACTATATTTGAGCCTTCAAGTGAGGTGGTAGAAGCTGAGATAATTTATTTTCTGATCTCTTCACTAAGTTTTGCTAAATCATACCTGTGAAAGAGTGTAAAGTCCTTATGATGGGCAAAATTGCTTTAAAAGGAAGTGAAACAGATACTAGGTTTTGTTCTTTAATTAATGGGGGTGGGACACCTCATTACAAATCTTTTACTCACTTTTCTTGTGATTCAGACTGATCAACAGCTTAACGTTTCCATTATTTTACTTTTAGTCGTAGAAGTATCAATATTCCAAGTAGCTTATAGTTAAAAATACTTCCATTACTTCTGTATCTAGTTACAATTGTGTGGAGTTCTGTTTAAATAAACATGAAGAGACTTCACAATTCCTTTCTGCTAATTTTTCTAGCATTCAGACATGAAGTACAGGATTTATCATAATATATTGCTCCAATACTGCAGACTATGTCCTTTCAGCCTTCTGGAGGGCTTTATGTAGGTGCAAGAAACTTTGACTGCACCTGCAGTAGTACTGTTGGGCTTTACACGTAAACAATCTTTTGGTCTTTGGAGCTTCAAGTTAAAATCTCAGTCTGTGAAAAGAAACTTAATGTTTTCGTATTCTTCCAGATAACTTGTAATACACATTCCAGCATGTCTGGATACCTCTTTCCTTTCCTTTTTCCTTCTGTCACTTTTTTTACTTTTAGTTATCTGAGAAGACATAAGAAATTCATGGGCAGCAGTTTTTAGTTAACACAATACGAAATCGTGGAGGCTAAAAGCATGACAAAATTCATATAGAAATAGGATCCTTATATGTTTATCAAAATATTTTAACTTTTTGTTGTAAATGACAACAAATGGTAGATGGGATGTTAAATGCTGTGTTTCAAGTCTTGAGTTAGTGGGTGTTAGGCACCAGGAGAAAACTTAATGTGGCAGGCGGATTATCCCATGTCAATTTACGGCAGGTTTTTTACACCTTCACCTGAATCATCTGGTTCTGGCCAGAGGTACAGGAAGAAAAACAAAGTAGATTACTATTGGACCATATCCAACACTAGGATTCCTACGTTTCTAATTCCTGTGGCAGTCTCTCTGTCAAATAACTTTTTAAAAATTACAACTAGAATTAGAATTAACTTTTTTTTAATTTTTTTTCCAAAAGGAATTAATGAAAAAGATCTCAAGAACCCTGATAGTTGAATAGCCCCATGTAGTCTGTGTGAATACAGAATACATGTTTCTATGAAAGACTAGATGTGCTGTAGTACGGTGAAATTTAGAAGTCCAGTATGTTGTTTCCAGTTGCTTTGATTTTTATTTTTTTTTATATTGATGCCAAGAAAAAGTGCTTCTTATTAAATTTAATGATATTAACTGTTTTGATTGTTGATAAGGGTTGTCATTCTTCAAGTCATGGTGCATAACAAATAGAGTTTTCTGAGGTTAAAAAATGTGTAACACATATGCTGAAAATCACTTTCTTTCACCAAGGCAGTTACCCTTTCTAAGCAACAAATGATTTGTAACATATGTTCTAACATATGTTCTTTCTGTCAAAATTATTCCAGCAGCAATGCTGGGGCAGGAGCAAATGAAGAAACGCCAAACAATAAGACAAGAAAAACAATATGGAAAAGATGATTGATTCATAAATGCAGGGATTTTAAGGTCAGATGAACCATTAAAATAATCTAGTCTGATTGTTTAAAAAAGACCACAGAATATCACACAGTAAATAGTGAATGAAATCCATGTCTTCATTTGAAACTAAAAATTATCATCGGACTCACACCTAGTCTTAATATATTTACTTCACTTAAGTAAAAATATATTATGTGACATTCTTCTGACTCTGCATAGTATTTCTAGTTTTCCAGCATCCCTTTTGAAATGCAGCTGCCATATCTGTGCAAAGAACTACTATTGCTCAACGATTACTTATCGTGTTACTTCCCAGTTTCTATCTCGTAATGATGTGCTTCTGGATTTCTGTTTCTGTACCCTACAACATATAAGCCACATATTCACTTAGGAGCTCAGGATCTGTTGTCTGTATGCCATTATCCTGAAATATCATTTGGGATCTCAGTATTTTGGGTTGAATTTATTTTTATGTGTAAAATTACCTGGAAGTTCAATGACAGTTTCATTTGTTCTTCTAAAGTTAGCAGTCAGATTTTTAGATGCCATCCTGCAGATTTACTCTGACAGAACTTTCTTGGTTATACAACTTGAACATTAGGATTTATGCATTCTCTGTTTATTAAGGCACATTTTGGCACATACATGTAGGTTTACAGAGCATATGCTTCCTACACACTTGGACAGTCCCTTGCACTACTGGGCACCTTACTTTTGATAATGATTATATTTTATTATAAGACCCTTACTTTTATGCTAGTGGCTTGTAAATGGTCTTTCCAGGTTTACCTACCAGGTTTATCTCTTTAGTCTTTTTCAGCTTCACATTTTTGAAAATCTTACTCTTGAGGAGTCTAAAATCAATCTGAATTTTCAGGAAAGATTCAGTCTTTCTGACTGATCTGACTGCAGTCATCTATTGGGCAAAAATTCTGCAATGTGCAAATTACAGACCAACAGTCAGCTCTCAATACATAGAGTAGACCATGAACTTTCCCAGAATCTGCCTGTTACTTGTATTTCAGTCATTAATGAGAAAATGAAATGAGTGAAATACTTTTAATCATTTGTATTACTACCATATTGGTAGCGTACATAACTTATTTGACATTAGAATGGGAGTCTGCTCATTGAACACTTAGTGGTAAAAGCTTTTTCCATGCATATAAAGCTCATTACATTCTCTGTGTGACACAGGGAATGCTTTTACTGATGATATTAGGCAATAAATTATCATACAGCCAATTGCTAAAGAGCACAGTAGTGTTTTCCAAGAATGAAATAGTGTTGTCATTGAATTCAATAGCGAAATTCCCATTTGCTTTCACCAGGGCTAGGATTTAATTCCATTTATTTCAGTTCTTAAATTCTGAACAGTTCTGTTTTTCTTCTGATTGCAGGCTGACCGTTGCTGATGATTTGCAGGTTAAATGTGGTCTATCACATATTTCCCTCAATTTTTGTGATAACTGAGTAAACTTTATATGAAACAGCTATACAGTCATAATCTGTGATGGAGTCTTTTCCTTACACTTACTCCTTAAATGAAATCCAGACAAGATTACAATGAGCTTGTGGAATTTAAATCTTTGATAGATGGAATTTGTATTTCAAATATTTGTCATTCACATATATTGCTTGATGAAATTCAAGCTGAAGATGGCAGATGTCTGTCTTCTGCTATCAGACATCACAGTCTGTATTTCATGTCAGAAGTTCAGCTATCTCTGATTTGGCAGGATCTTGGAGTTGATTAAACTGAGGCTATTGAGAAGCTGCTTGTCTTCCAGTATGTTGGATGAAAGATCACTGAAAACCTTTTTAATGGATAGGATTTTCTTTCTGTAATGTCAGTATTTTATTTAAAGTACTATTTTGGTGGCTTGATGGACACAGGAGTAGCTCAAATGCATAACTCTGAAGACAATATTCTAATGAAAGTCAAGAAACATTAAAATTCACGTTCTTTAGAGAGTATTAAAGATCTTTTAATCTCCTTGTTTTGTTAGGCATTTTTCTTATTTATACTTACATGCATGCATAACCTTGTTTATGTGAAGAGTCCAGTTGAAATTAGTTTCAAACGCGTTGAAAAAGCTGCATGCAGAAGTCTTTCGCAAATGTATATCTGAATGAGCTTTGTCAAAGACAGGGAAAAGATATTTTTCTTTGAGCTAGAATCACAGAATCATAGAATCTCCTGAGTTAGAAGCGACCCACAGCGATCACTGAGTTCAACACCAGGGTTGGCACAGGACCACCCGAAAAATCAGACCATATGTCTAAGAGTGTTGTCCAAACGCTTCTTGAACTCCGGTAGGCTCAGTGCCATGACCACTGGGGAGCCTGTCCCAGTGCCTGACCCCCCTCAGGGTGCAGAACCTTTCCCTAACACCCAGCCTGACCCTCCCCTGTCCCAGCTCCATGCCGTTCCCTCGGGTCCTGTCGCTGTCCCCAGAGAGCAGAGCTCAGCGCCTGCCCCTCCGCTCCCCTCGTTAGGGAGCTGCAGGCCGCCATGAGGCCTCCCCTCAGCCTGCTCTGCTCTGGGCTGAACAAACCAAGTGTCCTCAGCCGTTCCTCATACATCTTCCCCTCTAGACCCCACATCATCTTTGTAGCGCTCCTTCAGACACTCACTGATAGTTTTATGTCCTTTTTATACTGTAGTGCCCCAAACTGCACACAGTACTTGAGGTGAGGCTGTACCAGTGCAGAGTAGAGCTAGCTTTTACTTTAAAAGCCTTATGTCTTAGTGAAAGAGTGCTTTTAATATGAAGTCTTTTGGGAAGACCATTTTTTCCTGTTGCAAAGATGTCAAAGCCTTGATTTTTATTCTTCAGGGTAAAAGTATCAGATTCTAGAAGGCATTAATTGTCCCATTTGTAGCTTGCTTGTAAGCCCAGTTACAAACTAGTGAAAAGGCAGAAAGTCTAAGTGTTTTACACATTAACACACTGGAATCTATTTTCAGTAGGAAAAAAACAGGCGAATAGGACAGGATAACAACGAGAACAGCCACAACCCCACTGTTATGCCTTTATTCACGTGACTGAGTCTGAGTGGAAGCTTTGCACTTTCTTCTTTCCCCCTGCCCCACCTCTTAAAGTTTCCATAAGGATATGAAATCTGGCGTAGAGCAACCATCTGTTTCTCGTTTGTTCCTAGGGAATTTGAACTAATTGTTGTTCCCAGTTTGCCTTGCCTCATAAGGTCAAAAAATCTTTCTTTTTACAGGTTGCACCCTAATAAGTGAACCATTTATGGGAATTCAACTAGGAATATATTTTCATATAGTTTGTATGCTGTATTCAGTGCACCGAATATAGCACATACATAGCACATGTAACATGATCATATGGCTCATGTTACTCCTCTGAAAATAAATAATGGTATACCAATTGGTCCTCCATAGGTAGCACTACTTTGTACTAAGTATTCCAGCAGGAATGTGGATTCTGTGGCAAGTTTCAGGCATGGCCTTGATCAAAGTGGAGTAAACAAATGTGTGGCTTTTGTGTTCTGGGTCTTCTTCCCATGAATCATCATGAATTTTCTTAGGAGCAAGACATAGAGTTCCCAGTCCTCAATTGCTTTATCTGCTCTCTTGTTTGTTTGCTTATTTGTGTGTTTGTTTTTAAAACTCTTTCTTACTGATTTTACTGGATACATTGTCAATGCACTGGTCAGTTTTGGGGTCCAGCTGCCTTTCATTACTTGCATCTGTGAGAAAGAAAGGAACTGAAAGATAAGATAATCTTGCAAAAATAATTACATTCAGTGGAAAGTGTTGTGCTACTTTTGTATGCAGTAAAATAACTTAAATTGCTGGTTCCTCCTACCGTTTTCTTAGTACAGGTGTCTAATGGATTAAAAAAAGATTCCTGCTTTATTGAGTAGTACACTGTCTAATATAATAATACAGTGATCTTTCCTCTTTTCCAGATTACAGAACAGGCCCATGTTTCACACAAGTTAACAACCAGATGTGTCAGGGCCAGCTAACTGGAATCGTTTGCACGAAAACCCTCTGTTGTGCAACCATTGGGCGTGCATGGGGTCACCCCTGTGAAATGTGCCCTGCTCAGCCTCAGCCATGTCGTCGTGGTTTCATCCCTAATATTCGCACTGGAGCATGTCAAGGTAAGCCTTCTAGTTTAAATTGTGTGTGACTGTATGACTATATTCATATGGAACACCTTGCATCCATTTAAAACAAGATCACTGTTTTCCCTGTGTGCTCTGTACCTTAATTTTGATAAAATTCTGATAGCTTCACTGCTTCCAGAGTTTAGCTGGTGTACAGATAGTACAAATCTCACATGCCTGGAAAAAATGAGTGCCAGTCAAGAAGCTGTAAATATAGAGCATGAAAAGGTCAGAATGTCTGTTGAGCACAACCATCAGCTACTGCAGTAGTGCACCAATTAGGTAACAGGAATGTGTTGTTCTGGCCCTTAACTAATACATATGTCATTCATTCTTCTGAAAAATTGACTGTTTCTTGCTATTGAGTAGTTTCCTTTTTGAAAGGGATTGGCAGTTATTATATAGACATTTTTAAATCTCAGTATTTATATAAAACACATGGTGAACCTCCTATGGGATAACTCTGTGTGCAATTATATGCGGTGCCTAAAGGAAAGATAGGGAGGGTCTCTTTATCAGGGACTGTGGTGACAGGGCAAGAGGCAGCAGTTTTAAACTAAAAGAGGTAGGTTTAAAGTAGATTTGAGGAATAAATCCTTTACTCTGAGGGTGGTGAGGCACTGGAACAGGTTGCCCAGAGAAGCTGTGGATGCCCCATCCCTGGAGGTGTTCAAGGCCAGCCTGGATGGGGCTTTGAGCAACCTGGTCTAGTGGGAGGTGTCCCTGCCCATGGCACGGGGGGGTGGAATTAGATGTTCTTTAAGGACCCTTCAAACCCAAACTATTTTATGACTTCATGATTCTATGATTACTTGTACAGGGCTAGAAAAATGCACTAATGAGGAAAGGCTGCAGTACTCTATTTTTAGGTTCACAAAATGTAGTCTAAGAAACAGAAGAACTTGAAAGATAGGTACCTGAAAGAGGTACCTGTTTTGCTGTTTAGTTACATTTTAGAACAAACTGTGTAAAGAATGCAGTAACAAAGGATAATAGACCTTCTGAAGTGAATATTTTTCTGTTACAGTTTGGTGCACGTGGTCCATTGATAGACTTCATTGTCTTAGAACCTTCCCAAAGAACAATGGAAACCAGGCAGAAACCAGAATCTATTTCTATTTTGCATAATTTGGACCTAAGACACCAGCAATGAGTTTCTTGATTCAGTTGTCAAGCCTCAGGATATTTTTATGAGTGTTTTGTCTATTAACAGCTCAAGAGTAAGTTTAGCATTAGGGCTGAAATAAATGTTGTAAATCAACATGGTTTCTCTGAGTTCTGATTATAACTCAGATAATGAAATAAAGTAATGAAGAGGACAAAATCCTGTTTAATCAATCAGCTCCCATTCAGTCTGGAAATAAATCAGCAGAGATTCAAATAATTTTGGATGACACATTTTTGTTTGTTTTCTCATTTCAAAAGGTGTCTGTGTACTGGTCTGCCTCTGTGTATCCATATGTTATGTCTTAAAAAATCTGTGTGAGAAAGCACATCTGGGATACTGCAGGCATTACATGCATAAGTAGATTTCTGTGGCATAGCTGAGATAATTTTTAGCAAAGTGATGAAGTTGAATAGAATGATCTGTTCTAAATATTTATGTAGATGAGTCCTTGTAATTCTAGAATACATTCTACTTTAAAGTGCTATTTACAAAACAGCAAAAAGCACATAATACCAGGATTTGTTTGTGTGTATGTGTTAGCAAGAATTTCTGTTACAAAATTCAGAAAAACATCCTGATTCAGGCACATTCTGACGCTCAAGGTAGTATAAAAGATTTCAGGAAAATTACAATTTTGCTTCTACAAGAAAGGCTAGATAATGTCCTTCTATCACTTTTATTTCACTATTTCTTATCTTTCAGTGTCTGTCTCCCCTTCCCCTCTGCACTCTCTCCCCTCCCTCCCCCACTGTGTATTGCAACATTAATTTTAGTGTTCCTTTCCCCTGTATTGCCTCATAGTTCATTGGCTTAAAACTGCACAAATCTAACAAGATCAGCTGTTTGGCTGGATTTCTACTTCAGGGTTCCTTCATAAGAGTTCTTGGTAAGGGTTCTTTACTAACTTACATTGAAAAAATTGAAAGAAAATGAAGATAGTGTAAGAATTTTATTTCTTTTAAATTAAAAAATAGATATAACATAATTTGGGGATTTTTCTTCTTTAGTTTTCATTCTCACAGAGTTATGGTTGACCTGAAACTACAATGGAAGCTACTAGCTCAAATTCAGTTATGTGGAAATCTTCCAGCATTGTCTTAGCCAAGGCGTCTATTTTATTTAAAATACTTAGATTAGTTTCAAGCAACAATAAATCCTTTCATTTTTCTTCATTGCAATTGTTTGCTTTTCTGTTTTCTGTGCATACACTGCTTAAAGCATCCAAACTGTATGAAAGAGGACAAATATTTGATTGCATTTCTTCGTATATGTCATAAATAGGCCTCTGTCTGCATTTAACAGCTTATGCTATACTCTTCATCTTGAAATGATTAGTACGTTTTAGACATTCTTTTCATAACAATGTCATAAACAGAAACAGTGTACTGAAGGCGTGCATGTTGGTTGCACTCTCAAACTCCATTGTGTGATGAAAATATTGGCCAGATATAATGAACTCTTAAAACTTCTTGGCCAAACTGAGCCTGGCATAGCTTCTGGGGCTTCATTTAAATTATGTGAGAGATCAGTAGAGGTCTTTAGCACCCCTGCCCACAATACTGTGTTTTATTTTTCTGCCAGTTTATTGCATGCGGCAAATATTTTTAAGTTACGCAGTTAACATCATTGCTGAATTCCACCGGGAAGCATAAAAGCACTGTAGTAGTCTACTTTATGTGATAGATGAACAAAGTAAGTTTTAAAAGCCATCATTTTTGCTACATTTTTGGCATGTTACTTCTATATAGGAAGATCCGATTGTATTTATGTCAGCAGGAGTTAGTACATGATGTTACAAGATGGTGGTAAGGCATAGATGATTAAAAGTTAGAATTTCTCGGTGGGAGAGGAGAGACAAAAAAAATCTTTGTTCCACAAAATCATTACATTGTCTTTCAAGCTTCTCTTTCAAATTCTGACTCCTGGTAATCCCTGCTGACCTAAGTTCTATGTTTGCAGGCTGGTAGTATGTTGTATACTCCATCCTGAATTATCATTCCATACTACTGCAGGAAGGGACTGGACATAGAACTTGTCATTGTAGAGAGTGTTTACTTTCCAAACTCCTTGTTAAGGTGTGTAGTCTCTAGAAATAAGCTACAAGGTTTTGCTACAGTTATTTAAGAAAATTTTAAAGGGAGCCTGGACAGGAAGACAGAGAATTTAATCCAAGTAGGAGAAAGCGTGGTAGATCTGAGAGCTATGCATAAGTGGAAGTCTCAATAATGATAACAGGTATGGCTATGCAGAGCTAAATTGTGACAAAGAAAATAAAGGGATCAAAATGGAGCAAATGTGAAGTATTAGCAATTCAGGAAATAATTGTTCTCTGCTATCTGTGGAGGCATCATTTAGTTAAATATAGCCTAATATGAGCTAAATGTGAGCCAGCAATGTGCATTTGCAGCCCAGAAAGCCAACTGTATCTTGGGCTGCATCAAAAGCATGGCCAGCAAGGCGAAGGAGCTGATTCTCTCCCTCTACTCTGCTCTCGTGAGACCCCACCTGGAGCACTGCGTTCAGCTCTGGAGCCCCCAGCACAAGAATGACATGGGCCTATTAGAACAAGACCAGAGGAGGGCCACAAAAATGATCAGAGTGCTGGAGCACCTCTCCTACAAAGACAGCCTGAGGGAGTTGGGGTTGTTCAGCCTGGAGAAGAGAAGGCTCCTGTCAGACCTTATAGCAGCCTTCCAGTACCTAAAGAGGGCCTATGGGAAAACTGGGGAGGGACTCTTTGTCAGAGGGTGTGGACAAGGGGTAATGGCTTTAAACGATTTAGATTAGAAACAAGGAGGAAATTCTTTACATTGAGAGTGGTTAGGCACTGCAACACGTTGCTCAGAGTTGTGGATACCCCATTCTTGAAAATGTTTAAGGCCAGGTTGGAAGGAGCTTTGAGGAACCTGGTCTAGTGGGTGGGAGTTGTCCCTGCCCATGGCATGGGGAGTTGGAACTGGATGATCTTTAAGATCCCTTCCAACCCAAACCATTCTATGATTCTATTCGGTGATTCTCTGATTCTAAATAGAAAGGTTAAATGAGAGTGGTAATAAATGTTTTCTCCATGGTTTTAGAAACAAACATACTAATGTTATGTCACCTTTTTAATGTTCTGCTAACATCAGATTTGCAGAGACATTCATTAAAGGAACACAACCCCCCTCATTATTTAGTAAAACTGTACCTTCAACATATACCAGTTGGACCAGACCGACTCAGTCAATAGTTCAAATGTTTGGCTTTTTTGAAGTGGATGCTCACATCAGCTGGTAGCCCAGCCTGAGCTGGGTGAGAGCTAATGAGTGATTTGAAATCGGTATTACTTGCAAGCCTTAGTATTGGAAAATATATCATAATTGTGGTATGCATTAATTATCATTCTGACAAGATTTGACTAGTTAATATGAAGTTGTTCCTATTCTTCACAGGATGTGCATGTTGCTATCTTACTGTATCTTAAGCTCTTTAGGTGGAAAAAACAGGTGAAAAGTTGGGTGATAAAGCAGCCTTCCTTTGTAGTCAGTTCACTTCATCTCTGTCTTACCCATACATAAGTTAGTATGTAAGTCTTCCTGACTGAATAAGGCGTTTCCAGACTGATTATGTTTGCTTAGTAATGTGCTTGTAGAGAACATTATGGTAATGTTATTACCATAAACAGCTAATGGGAAATTAAAGAAGCAAAACAAAACAAAACAAAAATTTTTTTTTTGTTGTTTTTTCAGCTGTTTCTGTTTAGCCATTGCTTAAAAATTGGGAATTCAGGCAAGAGGAACTCTAACTTGAAATACTGTATTGCCACTGCTGCATGGCCTTAGGAACAGCATAATGGCAGAATTCCTGTCTTAGACATTTTCTCAGTTCCTCCCTGCATTCCTCAACTGTCCATTTCTGAGCTACACCATTTGCCTTCTGACAGTTAATTTTTTATATTATTATTATTATTTGCATTAAAGAGAGAAAAACAGTCCATGGCTGAATAGCTTTTGAAAATACAAAGGTTCTTCTTTCTGTTAGCGTTGCTGGTGTTGTTAAGTATATATAATAATTATACGATATAATATGAAAAAGAATCAATCCTGTAGCAGTAATACAGTGTACTGAATGTTACAGGCACTGACGTAGTACAAAAGTGAGAAGGTAGTTAAATTCCAAGTTTGCAGTCAAGAACGACAGATGGTAATTTTTAGATAACTCAGTGTTTGGAATTAATGTGTCAGATTTACTGATGATATTAACAGTGTCAGCCAGGATCCCATCCTACTGTCATGAAAATTAGTATTAGAAAAAAAATTAAGTAAGCTTGGTATTACTTCTGTTGTGTTTTCAAATTTGTGGTATTTCTGGTAATTAGAATGTTGTAGAAGAACTTGTAGAAGAAGTTTTCCAACATATTGACAATTATTTTGCTTTTTGGTTCCCACATGCAAAATTAATTGCACAAAATCTCCCCATACATATTTATAGGTAAAAATCAAGAGAAAATTCATAGTTGGGTAATTATTATTACTCCTATCTTAAATAAGATGCACTCCCTCCTGAAGTACGGTATAAAAACTGAGAGGATTTATATTTCCTGAACATTTTTGTTAGTTTTCTGAGTAGCAGTCCACTCATAAGGAAGGGAAGCTGAATTTGTCTGTGTACATGTTTACAGGTAGTTGTGCAAATCCTGCAGGCAGTTACTATTTACTGAGGAAACTTTCTGCAAAAATAAAGAACCTTTTTTCACTTGCCAGGCATTGTCAAGCCTATGAACACATGGAAATGTTCTGCCTAATCTGTAGCATCTTGAACTTCTGTGCACAGAACTGCATCTAAAGAGTTATTCATCTTATCTTGTGTTTATGGCAAAAAGCTTATTGTTTTAATATGGCTGGGGTTTAAAAGTGAGATTGAATATGTAGTTAATAATGATAAAACTTGTGTGGCTTAGTCTTAATTGTCAGAGATATATGAAATAAATAAAAACACGCTTGATTTCAAATTTGTTGTATTTTGAGAAAAAAAAAAAAGTATTCTTACATCTTCAAATGGCATTTAGGAAGCAGTTCATAAAATGTGCCCATTTAAGAAAATTGTTTCTCCTTTTGGCCTTTTCTCAGTTTTAAAACGCTAATGGACTAACATGAGATGGTGATAGACAAAAAAAAAAAAAAGGGCTTTAGACTTGTATATATATATATATGTTTTGTGTATATAGATATATATTAGACTAACAGTGAAGTTGAGCGTACTCATTCTCTTTGCACTTAAATAAAACTTAAAATAGTTAACAAATAAGCAATTCACAAATTAAGATTGATATTAGCACAGAAAGGTGAAATAGCTGATGTGATTCAAGATTTGCAGGATCTCACTATACACAATGAGACATTTGTGTTTTCATCACTGGACAAGCATTACACTGTGGTGCATAATTGGGACTGGCTTTTCAGACTTCAGCAGAACTTGATGTTTATTTGTTCTTTTAACACTGTACGGTTAATACTGAAAGAAATAAAGGGGATCACTAAATCTTAAAATTTTCTATTTAAGGCTTCAGTGATACCTTTTCTGGAAATTATTTATTTCCTGCTGTTACTGCCATTAATTTATTATTACTTGACATCTTCAACTTACAAAACTGTGAAAGAAGTGGTTAAAAATAACCACTGATCTGCTGACATGGTTGGATTAATTTAAATAAACATTAATAAATGACAGAAGGCACTGGCGTACCCTGTGTTTTGAATGCATTTTGAGGCTCAAAGGTCAAAAGGCAAACACCATATTAGTTTAACTCAGAACAGAGCTACTGGGTGGGCTGGGTGTGATTAAATGATGAAACTGATATTCTGTCTAGATGTTGCTAAATCACGTTCAGATTCATTACTGTACTTCAGAGCATAAAAGTTTGCTTTCTGGGTAAACAAGATTGCACCAAGCACTAGTTACTTTAAAGAAAAATGTTTCCAAAAAGTTCATGCCTCCAGTATAGTCCTTAATCCATTTACAGTCTCTGTTGTGTTGGGACTCTGTACTGTGCTAACTATATCAGCACCAACTGAGGAACAAAATGCAAACTTTTCCAGCAAATGTACCTAAAAACAAGTCCAGTTGTTTAAAAAAAAATAAAATGTTGCCTTCTTTCTTGTGTATGTGTGATTATATCTGCTTGAATGAAAAAGCAAGGGAATGGACCGGGCAACTGAAGGCTATATCTATAGCACAAACTCCAGGAGTAATAAAAACCGGGGAAGTGCTATACTCTAATAATTTAGGTGTAATTTCAGCATCTCCTGAGGTCTTCCAGATAATGAACGTCCTCTGAAACAGAGAACTGCATTCTGCTATCAATACGTTTCTGTGGAGAACTAGAAATATGAGTTGATTTTTACATCTTCTGTGAGATGGCAAACAGTTTAACAAGGAAGATTACCTAAAATCTTTTTCACAAAAGAGTTTCTGCAAGTTTTGGAACAAAACTTCCAAGCCTTCTCTCCTCTATGAATATTTGGATGCATGTGAAATTTTGCTGTGAGGGAATTAGTTCAATTGATTAATTCTGAATTCTGATAGCATAGCTTAATGAAATTTTTAAATAGCTAGAGCTACTGAGAAGCTAAATTTTCACATATCTATCAAGCATTAGTCTGGGGCCAGTTCTGCCTTTCTTTGAATACAAAGAGCTTCACTGTCTTTTAGCACTGGTTATTTCATAGAGGCCTCAGGCCTCTGTGATCTTCCATATTATTTTCACAGCCCATTAGCACTTATACAAAGATTCTTAGGATAGTTTTGTATAAAACAAACTTACAGAAATGTAGAATGTTTTATATATAAACAAATGAAGAGTGGAGAAAAAATACAATTTGAATGGGAAACAGCACATACTGAAATACAACAGGAAAATACTGAAAGTAAGCTGTAAAGCCAAAATGGCAAATACATTTTCTAAGAGCATTAATTTACTGTTGAAAATTCAGCCTAAAGAAATCTATGAAATTCTAGCCTTAGTTATTACTTCAGTAAATGAAGTCTGTGCAGATCATTTGCAGTACAACTTGTCCTGGCTGAGTAGCACCTATTTTGTATTGACATCAATAGTTTGATTTCTGTCCATAAAATGGATGTCCTGCAAGAATTATCATATCTAGTAAAAGTGGGGAGTGGGGTAGTCCAGGTGTACAGGTAGGGGTCCTTTAAAACTAAGAAGCTGTTTTTTGTAATGACCAATGCAAGCAACAATCTGAGGGCATGGGATACCAACAGTATGTTGTATATATTTAAAAGCTGTGTGAGTCATAAGTCAATATATGGAAAATTTTGAGTTTATATGGAATCAAAAACAACATGCATGAAGGTCATGATCATGTTACTGCTGTTACTGCCTTATTCTGTAGTGGTGCTGAAGTGGAGAAATATGCTGGGCTTTGTTGTGGTTATTTTTACAAATAATTTCAAAGATGACTGCCTATATGCAAGAGCCATGATGCATTTTTGTATGTTATTTCAAATAATCTTTTTTGTGTTTGTAGATGTTGATGAATGTCAAGCTATCCCTGGAGTCTGCCAAGGAGGAAACTGCATTAACACAGTAGGTTCCTATGAGTGCAAGTGTCCTGCTGGTCACAGGCAGAATGAGGCAACTCAAAAATGTGATGGTAAGTGATGTTGTCAGACAACAAACCTAAAAAGTGATTAAATAAAGCATTAGAACTGTTTGGTAATGAAAGAAAAGGTAATGAATAGTTGCAGTGTCCGATCTGAACAGACATAACAGCATTGTATAGTGCCTTGTGTTTTTTCTTGTGTCACAATATTGTCTTCCTATTTTCCTATTCATGTTTTGCATTAGACATTTTTTGTGTCTGATTTGTGGGTAAAGATGGCATTCAACTTGTTTCAAAATGTTAAAGTATTGATAAAGAATGAGTCTATGAGCTCTGTATTACAGTAACTGGGTTATTAGGATTTTGTTTGTTTTCTCAAGAATGTCCATATGTTCTAGCACAGGTAGGTATTGTCAGCCTACTGACTATGGTATGAAAAGTAAATGTGATAATGGCTGTAAGAAATTTCTCCTGTGTATAGTCTGTGTTGAAGAGCCTAGTTAAGTAAAAAAATACATAGGAAATGTCTTTCTTTGGAGACAAAAAAATCAAATAGACCTTGTTTACTCAGTAAATATACTGGTATAATTAAGAGCTGAAATTCTGTGTAGTTTAAAATAGTGTAATAGAAAATATCTGAATATTTGTGGGTTTGATGAAGACTTCTCTGAAAAACTACAACTCTGTCCCAAACAATGGGTAAAGATACTGTCATATTTAAGTTACATAGATAAGACAACTGGTTGTTCAGTGCTTTGGTTTGTGGTTAGGCAGCAATTCAGATATGTTACTAGATTACATTACACATCTATTCAGTTACAAACACACACATGGTTTTTACCCTATTCTTGAAATCACCTGAGTTTTCTGTAGTTTTGCCTGCAGTACAGAATTTACAGAAATACTAATAGCATAGGTTTGAAAATCGAATTTTCTATGTGAAATGAACCAGATTGCATCCGGTGTTGTTGCAAGTAATACTGAAGAGTAGATAAAACAAATATCCACAGTTATTTTCTCTGATTCTGTCCTTAGCTCACCTTTCTATCATTTTCTGTCCTTTGATATTGGCCAGTTTCAACTGCTGCTCTGTGCACAATAATATTCCTGTCATTAGTTATTTTAGGGAAGCCTGGGTATATCTTCTCAAACCCTGCAAGAAACAGTTAGCAGTAGAGCTTCAGCCAGAGAAACAGAACTGTGAAGTCTTTTCTTGCCATAATTGAGGAGAAATAGAAGCCACCTGTGTATATGCCATGCATGTACACATCTATATATATCTAGCTGTATGCAAGAGTGTGCCAGTTGTGCACAGAGGCTTAGGGCTCTACAGGGACCATAAAGATACACAGTAAAAGCAGGTCAATATGAACCGTGTTGGAAGCAAGGGAGTTTTGCTAGAACATTGGGAAAAAGACTGTCTCCATGCCTTTGCTACTGCTAATCCCCCAGTTGCTGTTGCATTTGCCTGAAGCTGGATCACTGACTCTTAAAACTTATAACTTCCTTTTTGTTTCCTTATTGGGTAGTAGCGGCAGCAGTAGAGGCTACCATTTTTGTGTCTTCTTGTCACTTGCCTTTCTACCCATAACATTTCTAACTCCAAAAGAAATTCTGGTAAATTATAAAAGAAAACAGAAAACTGTGATTAGCACTCATATATGATAATTGGGAACCAGATTAGGAAAGGGAAAGAACCACTCCCTTTGAGGAACTGTTGCCTGTTGTTCAGCTGGAGAGGCTCTTCTCTAGTGCAGTTAACTGAGAGGTGGTTTGCGTTGTCTTGCTCCAGCTTCGCTAATCAGGGCAGGGCTGCTTTAAAACCTGTTGCATATCAATATGTGAAAGAAGTCTCTCAGGGATGGAGCTGAAGTAGATCAACTTCTCTTAGCAAATTCTAGGGTTTCAGGGTAGGTTGTCAAAGGCTATAAGTTTTTCTTTTAAGTCAATGTATCCATTACTCAGAATGTTGTCGAATGATGGTATTTAAAAGTAAGCATTAGTATTAGATGAATCAAAACACAAAGTATGATGATGAAGATGTGTGGTAATAATCCAACATTTGTTTCTGTTATTTTTTTTCTGATAATGGATATTAATCATTTGGAAAGACAAATTGGCAGCTATCATTAACAGTTACATGCAACTTAGTTTTTGACTTGAAAAAATAAGCCTGGCATTTTATATCAAGTCAGACATGGTGCTGTACTGATGTTGATATATGACTTGCACACCAGAGCTAATTGTTTGCTGAATGAAACAGGAGAGGTGGTTACACAGGACAGTTATAACTTGCCTCAGTTATTGACAGCAAGACTGGCCTTCAAGTCTGAGAAACCAGGGGGAAAGGCTGGAGCAAGGAACGTGTACCCTTGGTAGAAAAGGGTCAGGATGGGGAAAACATAAGCAAACTGAACCATTCATAAGGCCATGGGCTCTGATGGGATGCACCTACAAGAGCTGAGGGAGCTGGCACATGTCATTGTGAGGACCCTCTCTATAATCTTTGGTCAATCATGACAACTGGGGGAAGGACCTGAAGACTGGAGGAAAGCAAATGTCACTCCTATGTTCAAGAAGGCCAAGAAGGAGGACCTGGGGAACTACAGGCCAGTCAGCCACACCTCGATCCCTGAAAAGGTGACAAAGCAGCTACTCCTGGAAACCATTTCCAGGCACATGAAGGAGAAGAAAATCGTCAGGACTCACAGATTCACCAAAGGGAAGTCATGCTTGACCAACCTGATAAGCTTCTCTAAGGAAAAGACGAGCCTGATGGACGAGGAGGGAGCAGTGGATATTGTCTACCTGGACTGCAGAAAGGCCTTTGGGGCCTAAGATGATGGGGTAGAGTGCACCCTCAGCAAATTCACAGAGGACATGAAACTGGAGGGAGTACCTGATTAAACAGAGGGTCATGCTGCTGACCAGAGGGACCTTGACAGGATGGAGAAATGGGCTGACGAGAATCTCATGAAGTTCAAGAACTTCATGAAAGTTCAAAGCTCTGAACCTGACTGGGGGGAACAACCCCAGACACCAGTGCATGCTGGGGACCACCCAGCTGGGCAGCAGTTCTGCAGAAAAGGCTCCCGGGTTCCTGGTAGACACCAAGTTGAACATGACCTAGCAATGCGCCTTTGCCACTAACAAGGCTAGTGGTATTCTTGGCTACTGTACACAAAGTATTGTCAGCAGGATGAGGGGGATGATCCTTCCTTTCTACTCAGCATTGGTAAGGCCACACCTGGAGTACTGCGTCCAGTTCTGGGTTTCCCAGTACAGGGAAGACAGACATACCAGAAAGAGTCCAATGGAGGGCTACCAAGATGATCAAGAGACTGGAGCACCTATTCTGTGGGGGGAGGCTGGGAGAGCCTGAACTGTACGGCCTAGAGAAGAGAGGACACAGCAGGGATCTTATCAATGTGTATAAAACCTACCTAGAGGATGGTGCAAAGAGGATGGAACCAGGCTCTTTTCAGTGGCATCCAGTGCCAGGACAAGAGGTAGTGGACACTAGTTGTAACACAGGAGGTTCTGTCTAAACATCAGGAAGCCTTCTTTACCGTGTAGGTGATGGAGTACTGGAATAGGTTGCCCAGAGAGATTGTGGAGTCTGCTTCCTTGGAGATCTTCAAAAGCTGCCTGCACATGGTCCTGGGCAACCTTCATTAGGTGTCCTTGCTTGAGCAGTGGGATTGGACCAGATGGCCTCCAGAGGTCCATTCCAAACTCAATCATTCTGTGTATTTTGTGAATTTGTATCTGACCAGCTCAGAGCACAGGCACAGTAAATGACTATTTCAACCGACCTTAAATCTAACTGACATGATGTATTTTGTTAGTATCTTAATGATATCATTAGCTCCTAAGCAATGTGCTTCTGCAAGAATGGTTACACAGCAGTTAGCAAGTAAATGAACATCTACTCTTTTCAATTTTCTTTGCATAATGATCTCTTTTTACCATCATTTTTATGTTATATGGGACATTAAATAAGTCTAGGTATGGTGATTTTGAAAAACTCTAGCAGTACAATTTTCTTTCAGTAGAATTCAAGCTTAAATTTACTGAGTATCAAAACATAAACTACCTAAAATTCAGAAACATTTGCTTGTAATCATACCACCAAATATATACAACTATCAGAAAAAGAAATGCAAGTGTTGAATGTTTTCCAAAGTGCAACTGTGATGTCTCACTCAGAAGAGTGGATTTGAAAATTCTAGAACTATAATCAACTTATCATTTCGAAGTTGAAGGAAAGACAGCTGTAATTACTAAACAAATGTATAGTGTATTTGATTGTGTAGGCAATTTATAGTTTAGAAATGTGTGTTTTGTTGTTGTTACTGATCTTAGATGCATGCTTTCAGTTGCAAAGCTTTTCACTGGAAAGCTTTTATTCAAAGTGGTATTCTCTGACTTACAGCTGTTTATTTTGGCAGCACTCTTTCAGCTTGAGAATGTTTAGAACTTTTTGTAGTATTGAATGTAATGATTACACTGATGTTAGAGAGTACTTTCGGCTTTTTTTGATGAATACTTAGTTATTCTTGTTTATTACAAGTGCACTTTTTTTTTTTTTTTTTAAATTCTGTCAGCCACAGTATATTTATTGGTATTCCATGAGACTTCTTGATCAGGAGTAGGGAAATTGAAATTATTCCCATGCCAGCTGCTGCAGTGTTAGTACAGACTTTTCTAATATGATAAATATATCATTAGAGCAAAGACAGCATTTAGACATCATTTGGACATCTGATATACTCCCTAGAAGAGCTCCATGTGAAGGACAAGCCATTACCTCCTCTGAGATGAAGTTAATACATCAAATAAATACATTCACAGAGTATAAAAGGCAGGTCATTCATGCTGCTTGTCAGATCCAGGCAATATTCTAAAATGGTAACTGTAGTATGATGTGTCAGATGAATCCTAGATTTATTGTGCTAAAAATTCACATCATCAGAATAAATTAGTGTTAAAATAAATCATATATTCAAGTATGAAAATATTGAGTATTTTCTGAAGTGTGTAAGTTTTTCTTAAGGTCTGTTGATCTGAAAAACTCACAATCCTTTGTCTGCTTTCAAAGAGAGTCTCAGAATTCAAAAACAGACTGGGAAAAAACTTCCATTACATTGGGTGCAACTAAACCAAACACCCATTTTCTTCACCTGAACCCAAGAACCAGAACACATATTCATCTACCTTCTTTTGCAGCTGCAATATTATGGTGAAGCTATGACACCATTGGAATAACTGTGATGCCATGCTGACCTGTGTGTGTAACTGGAGTTCTGCAATGAAGTGATGTAGTCTCTTTAGGGAAGACATGAGGAATGGAGGAGGACTGCCTTTCATAAAAGAAAATCTGCTCAAATGTAGAGTTCTTCTATGAAATAGATGTCAGGCTTGTGGGCCAGGATCAGAGGAGAGGCTAGTAAAGGTAACACTGCAGTAGAAGTTATTTTTACAGGCCACCAGGTCAGGATGAGAAAACAGACAAGTCTTCTTTAAGCAGTTCAAGGAAGCCTGTAGATAACAGTTACTGATTCTTCTTGGACAATCCCTGAAATCTGAGGGAATGGCAACACCATGGCACAAAAGCTGTCCAGGAGGTTTCTGGATGGTATCAGGGACAATTTCTACATGCAGATACCTGTTAGGCCTAGCAAGTGAGCAGGTGTGACAGTCTCTTAGATCTGCTACTCCCAAACAGAAAGGAATGTGTTGGGGACATGAAAATCTTATGTCAGCCTTGGAAATGAAGTAGTAGAGTTCAAGATCCTGGGGGGAGTGAGGAAGGAAAGCATCAGAGTACAGACCCTGGACTTAAGGAGAGCAGATTGTGACTTATTCATTGGACTGGTAGTTGTGATCCTGTGTGATCCTGTAGGGAAGCAGCTCTGAAAGGCACAGGAGCTCAAGAGATCTGGCTGTTCTTTGAGAACAACCTCTGCCAAGCACAAGCATGGTCTGTCCCAATACCCAGGAAAACAAGTAGACTTGTCAAGAAAGCAGGCTGGCTAAACAAGGAACTCATTACTATTTTTTAAGAAAATACATAAATCTAGGGTTTTTGGTTATTTTTTCCAGCTGTTTTGGAGAAGCAGACTTTTTAGCCTTGTTTGGTCTGTGTCACCAGATGCTGGTATGTACTAGTATTCTGGATGACAGCGTACACAAATAATTGCATGTATTTTTGTTGGCCGATTGTAGATCTGAACTCTGTATATGTTGTTTCTGTCTGGCATTTGGTGAAGTGCTTTGCTGACAAAAGTAGGACTTGCTCATTGATATGTGTCCTTCCTTATGAAAGTGGTAATTAATGCATTCTTTTGCATTCTACTTCTTTAACCCATCTAAAGCTCTGCTTAATAGTTAAAAATACTATTCAGCAGTTCTCCCTGATAGTATGCACAGGAAAAGGTGAATGCATTTTTGACATGTATCTGCATAAAGGTTTGTGATGCCTATGGGACTACGCAGGGTAGAAGTGAAACATCACCTGCAGTCTGAAATATTTGCTGTGTTTGTTGCCTATCTGATGTGATGTTTCAGTTTGTGTGTTTATACAGAAGGTAGTGTTATTCTTTAAAAGGCTTACAGGTTGTGGAGGACATTTGCTGCATGAAAGATCCCAACAAGGCATCAAACTGGTTTTGGTTCTGTTTTGATTTACACACGTGATTTCATTTCATTGGATGAAATCATATGGTAAGCAGCTCACCACATTATATATATTGTCTTCAACAATAGTAAATTAATGCAAGATTTCAGAGATTTCCTGGGGAATTGTTTGGTTTTGACTTAACGCCAACATTTCAAATTGTGGAATCTCTATATTGATTAACTATGAAGTCCTGAGTAAAAACATTATTTCTTAAAATTATTTTTATTTAGGAGAAATTGCACTGTCTTTTCTACCTACTTGAACAGATGTCTCAAATATGGGGAATAGTTGTTATCATTTCATAACTATTTCAAAGTAAAATTTAAACTTTTTGTGTCCTCTGAAATGCTTAAATAGCCTTGTTAAAAAGACAAAATTTTTGCTTCTTTTGATTATGCTTCATAGTGTGAAACAAAAAACAAGGGTTACAAGATGCTTGTATGTGTGGATTAAAGTAGCTTGAAGCAATGTTACTTGTGAGGTGAATTGTCTTTTCTACAGTGACACTCAAAAAGACGTCACTAGGGACAGGCAGGGTGCTTTGTTCACTTTTACAAAGAACAGTTCTCCCATTCTTAGTGTTCTTGTGCAAAACTTAATTTTCCTTTGCGGTACTTGAATGTCCACTGTAGATTCATATCTAAAAAGAGTTCTCTATGTGTGGAACTTCCCACAGTGGGGAGTTACCTTTTTAATATAGAACCTGTGCGTACCAGATCTTTTTGGCACACTTTGTTTTCTTTGAGTTTTCAGTGTGGAGAATGTACTGGGGGAGGAGGCACAGTATTCATCACATAAAAGCATCCTAAGAAATAACAGTGGATAAAGTTTCTTCCTCAAGTTGTCATTAATCTCAAGGCAATTTCTAGAGTGGCAGTGTCAAGGAAAATGATGATCTTTATAAAAGTGCCAAGACTTCTTGCTGAGAATGTGAAGAATCAGTGTCATCAGAAGATAATTTCTGCCATTTGCTCTTTCTGATGCTTCTCCAGAATTATTTGACATGAGACAGTCTAGGTTCAAGAGTCTGATCTTTTTATTTATTGATTTAACTCTGTTTCACAGTATGAAAGAGTCTTAAATCAGTACTGCACCCAGAAGTTTACAAACAAGTTAAGCCACAGTATTGTATTAATACTGTGTATTGTATTAATGACTACCCTTGGTATTAAGCCAATGAAAACTTGTGGTATCTTATCATTTCAACTGGAAACCATAACTCATCTCAAGCTAGTTAGAAAGTCGGCCATTCTTTCCCATGTTTTCTCAGAAGCCTCCTGTGTTAAACCTGGGCCACACCACATTTTCTGAAAGCAATTTGGAAAGCTAATGGACAGAAGTCACTTAAAGCCAAAATCAGGTTGCTAAACAGGCCCTAAAAAAATCCAATATCTAAAGATTTTCACAGTTGCAGAATGAATTGGTTACTTACAACAGCTCATTTGTATAAATGGTCATGACACAGTCTTTACCATCATGCTGTTTTCCTCACTTGTATTTCTTCCATCCCAGTTTGCTCTGCTGTGCTTCACTTTCTCTAACAGTACAGTCAGATTGCTTCCTCTGTTGCTTCTCATTGCCTTAGCACCTTCTTTTGTTTTGTGCTGGGACACCCCTCTGTGCTCTTAGTCCTGGTGCTGTGTGCCCTAGAGCCCTTAGTTATTTGCAGTAGCTCATTCATCAGCTTGATGACATCTCAATTTCCATGTAGTTACATGCACTATTTGTCAGTGTTTAGATGAGACCACTGTTTTTAGTTAACGGAAATGTTTGAATGGATTAAAAATATCTGAAAAAAATGAAAATGTGACATTTGGTCTATACTGAAGAGCCTAGCCAAAATTCTTCCTTATAGCTGAAGTACTAGAAGAAGGCCAGAAAGCTGTTAGATCTGATGAGCAATATTTTTGTGGTCACAGAAGCCCAGAGCTGTCATGCTTGGCTGCTGTACCATCTTCATTCATTCAGCTCAGAAGCCAGGTGTGTGGTTTTGTGTTGCCTTGTCGCTGCTGCATTTTTCCTAGAGATGGCATTCAGTATGTGTCATTTAGTGGAAGTCCCAGTCTACCTCTCTGGGACTTGAAGGGGTGTATACTTGGAACCTGTAAGAAAGGCCTGCATTAGATGGCAAACGAAACAATTTGCAAATGCACCCTTCACAGCAGCTTGCAACTAGCAGCATATTATTAAATCTGAGCTAAATAACAATTTCACTTCAGAGAAGCTATCTTTCCTTCTCTTTTACAACAATATGTGCAAATGTTTTGTTCTTCATCCTATGTATTTTCCTTTTTGAATAGATATTGATGAATGCAGCATCATTCCAGGAATCTGTGAAGGTGGCGAATGTTCTAACACAGTGGGAAGTTATTTCTGCATCTGCCCCCGGGGATATGTCACATCTATGGATGGCTCCCGCTGTATAGGTAGGTGTTCCATCCTGTAGGCTTGAAGAGCTCTTAAGGTTATTGAGGCAATTTATACACAGCAGCAGGACTTCAAGGGGAGAATGCTAGATGGTTGGGACAGGACCTTGATATATGCTCTCACTAGTATCACTCTGATCCAACAACTTAAAATTCCTAACATCTTCCTTCTCTCATGGTTGCCACTGCAGCAATCTTTATCTAGAATGTAGATCTCTCTAAGTCAGCTGTGCTGTAGGCTGAGAACTCATGCCAGAGATCTGGATTTTTTTAGGGGAAAAAAAGGAATGAATATCTCTCTGTTGGCAAACATAAGAAATGTTAATTGTATTTCTTCTTAAATCTGCATCTGATGAAACCAAAGGCTAAGCTTACTTCAGTTCTAAAAGAGCAAACATTTATTTTAATACCAAGTAAACTGGGTATTTCAAGTTCCATCTCACATAGGTTAATTTAACCATTAGAAATCACTATGAGGCATTAAATAAAATGTGCTGAATTGACACTAATTTGGCCATAACAGGTAATATAACAAACCAAATATTAAGTTTCAGTAGGTTGAACGTTTTAAAGGGCAATTTATTTAAAAACTGTTTCTATATTAAAAAAAAAAAAAACCAAAACTTCTATATATGTATCACAGAATCATCTAGGTTGGAAGAGACCTCCAAGATCATCTAGTCCAACCTCTGACCTAACACTAACAAGTCCTCCGCTAAACCATATCACTAAGCTCTACATCTAAATGTCTTTTAAAGACCTGCAGGGATGGTGACACAACCACTTCCCTGGGCAGCTTGTTCCAATCCCTAACAATCCTTTCAGCAAAGAAGTTCTTCCTAATAACCAACCTAACCCTCCCCTGGCACAGCTTTAGCCCATTCCCCCTCGTCCTGTCACCAGGCACATGGGAGAATAGACCAAACCTCTACCTCGCTACAGCCTCCTTTAAGGTACCTGTAGAGTGCGATAAGGTTGCCCCCGAGCCTCCTCTTCTCCAGGCTGAATAATCCCAGCTCCCTCAGCTGCTCCTCATAAGACTTGTTCTCCAGACCCCTCACCAACTTTGTTGCCCTTCTCTGGACTCTCTCGAGCACCTCCATGTCCTTCCTGTAGCGAGGGGCCCAAAACTGAACACAGTACTCGAGGTGCGGCCTCACCAGAGCCGAGTACAGGGGGACAATCACTTCCCTAGCCCTGCTGGCCACACTGTTTCTTATGCAAGCCAGGATGCTGTTGGCCTTCTTGGCCACCTGAGCACCCTGCTGGCTCATATTCAGCCGACTATCAACCAATGCTCCCAGGTCCTTCTCTGCAAGGCAGCTTTCCAACCACTCATCTCCCAGCCTGTAGCTCTGCTTGGGATTGTTATGCCCCAGGTGCAGGACCCGGCACTTGGCCTTGTGGAACCTCATACAGTTGGCCTCAGCCCATCAGTCCAGCCTGTCCAGATCCTCCTGCAGAGCCTTCGTACCCTCGAGCAGATCGACACATGCACCTAACTTGGTGTTGTCTGCAAACTTACTGAAAGTGCACTTGATTCAGATCACTGATAAAGATGTTAAAGAGAACTGGCCCTAGTACTGATCCCTGAAAAAACAGGGGAGAGCACGAACGCAGTCCCCCACTACCACAAATTATTCAGTCGAGTTTCCAGCATTTGGGAAAATCGCAGGGTTCAGCACACCCGGAGTGCAGGGGGTGAGCCTCGCCCTGGGAAAACCACCTGCCTGATCATGGTGTGTGTTAATTTATATCATGGATCTTCTCATTAGGTTTCTTTTGTACGGCTGCAGATGTGCCGAATATATGTTATAAACCATACTGATGAATTAACTGAAAATACTGGTTATGACAATAGTGTCATTTCTAGCTCTCAAGTGGGTTTTGTTATTTCAGACATCTCAAAGTGCTTTGTTCTCATGTTGGGAAAGGGATGGAAATTCTGAAGGGAGTTCCAGATTACAGATACATGGAGTACACCAGCAGAAACACAAGACTTGCAGGAGATTTCACATTAATAATTTTTTGCACAGTGTAGTCTGTTATTATTACCAGGTTCATCTGGGGAGTTCCAAGCTTTAAATATATTGTGTCTGGTCCCAGGAATAGTGACAGCCTGTGATTTCCAAGATGATCAAAATTTTGATGGATTTTAGCATGTTTTTACAATTCAGTTTCTAAAGTCAGCTCCCAAAACCAATTGCACACAAAATTGTTTGCCCTAATCTGCTAAGACAGGCCCTTATGTTACTATCTTTCCCTTAAATTAACTTTTGTCTGGATGTTCTTGTGTTCTCAGGGTTTACAGTATTAGAAAAAATAGTGCTTAGGAGAAAAGTGAAGAATGTAATCATTATAAGCACATACTTCTTTATTTTTCTCAGTTTAAGATAAATATTTACTTTTCACCAAAATATCAGGATGTATACAGTTATTTTAATTCATACCATGTCTTTCCAAATTAATAGAGTTTTTATCCCTGTCAGTGTTCAGAGGTGTGACAATGAAAGACCTAGGATGTATCATTGAAAGAACTAGGATATATAATAAATACTGACATATTTATTTAATTTTCACATGGGGATACTGAAAATACAGTAATATGTTCAGTCTACCTTTAGCACATACATGGTTCTTCCAATTGAAACTAATTATAGTTGAAGAAATATTCAAAGGGAAATAAAAGTTCTCAAAATTGTTTCTGGCTTAATATAATCTGAACTTTAATTCAAGAAAAGAGGAGTAGCCATCGTAACAAATCCTATCTTAGCTGTGAAAATTACCAAGTAATCATGTTAATTGTTTTACTGTCTCTGTGGATAATGTTAGACATTTAAAGCACTTACTAAATCTCATACTAACACTGAAAATGCTATGCTACAGTTAGATTGTTAGAAGACTGGATGGCCTTTGTTTTGTCAGATATATCTACACCAAGGGAAAAAAATGATTAAATCAATTTACTGAGATTGCAGTTGTTACATTGTCTCAGTTTTTGTCACAGTGGGCTTTTCATTTTTTTGTATCTAGTTTCTATTTGTATTGCTTTGTATCCTTTGTATCAGCCGTCTTTCCTGTTAGCTCAGCAGAATTTAGATCTCAAGAGCTTTGTTAATATGCTGAGGATATGACTTGAGCTAAGCCCCGGGACCTGTCTGCCACATAGTTGCTTATATGTGCAGGAGATGGGTAAATATTTTTGCTCCAGCTATGTCTTTGGGGAAGGTATCTGGAATGAAAGAAGCTTGTAGATTCTGCAGAAGGACTGTGGACCTGCCTTCCGCGAGTTTGGGATGGTTGCTGCACTGACAAAGCTGAGTGCTGTTCCAGCAGCCACACTGAGCACTGTGGCATCTCTATGACCAGATGCATCATAATGTGTTATGGTTAAAAGTATGTGAATGAATAAACTTGCTGAAAGAAGAAGCTGGAAATGGAATTTTTGTTGTCTTCACATGCCCCAGACCCTCTGCCACACATATTTTACAGTGCCAGGCTATTTACTTCACACTCAAGAGTGTATTTCTGTGAAATATATTGGCTTTTTCTTTTTTAAAGCTGAACATATTAAACCTAGTTTTTGGAGAGGGGCCTGTGATTTCAAAAATACTAGTCCTTAAGACTTACATTTTTGACCTTAGCAATTGTTTGTCTATATTTTATGTAGATTTAGGTCATATTTCAGCGTTTCTTATCTTCTGCCTCATGCATCCTGTGTTTTGTTGCCTGTGTTAATTTTAGAAAAGACTTGGTTAAAAATGGACAGCTTACTTTTGTTCCTCTTGCATGTTTTTTATCTTCAAATATTGTTAATTTCACTGAAATGACTCATGGGAAAAGATGCTGTTCAGAAAGTCTTTTTTTTTTTTTTTTTAAATAGAGCATGATAACTAGCATGAGGCTACACTGAGATATTTTGCAGAAAATAATTTCTTGGGTTTGGTTGTTTTATTGTCTTCTTTTTAAAACTTATGTACAGTTAAATATACTTATAACTGTATATATCTGGCTTTTATACCTAGTTGATTCTGTTAAGCTGTTCAAAGTCTGCAGTTTTTTGAAGTTAAGAAAGAAAAACAGACTTGGTTTGTCTTTTCCAGTGTCTAGTTCTGGAATCTAATGTAGCCATCCTGGGTTATATTGAAGCTATATTATGAGCAAAAGATAACAAAATTGATCTATCCAGTGTTGTTCCTTTAAATAAATTAGCAGCAATTTGTCATAGTCCAATGACTAATAAGATTTTCTTCAAGTCTTGTTTAGTGCATGCAAATAAATGTACTAATTGTTTTACTCTGATCACATTGAAATGTTAATTTTTCTCCCATTTTTGTTTGTTAGCATAGAAGGCTGTGACATACAGTATTTAGTTACTGATTATTTATTTTTTGATTTTTTTTTTTTATTGTTAATAGAATCATAGAATGGTTTGGGTTGGAAGGGACCTTAAAGATCATCTAATTCCAACCCCCCAGGTTGCTCAAAGCTGCATCCAACCTGGCCTTGAACACTTCCAGGGACAGGGCATCCACAGCTTCCCTGGGCAACCTGTTCCAGTGCCACACCACCCTCTGAGTAAAGAATTTCTTCCTTATGTGTGGTTGGCTTAGCCTTGTTCTTATACAAGCTGAATGTTAGTGATGCTGTTAGGAGGCACTACCCATAGTGATGAAGCACAGATGTGATTGAGACTACAGTAAGAATCACAGAATGGTTGAGGTGGGAAGGGACCTCTGGAGGCCATCTGGTCCAATCCCCCTGCTTAAGCACCTAGAGCAGCGTGTCCAGGACCATGTGCAGGCAGCTTTTGAAGATCTCCACAGTCTCACTGGGCAACCTGTGCCGGTGTATTGCCACCTGCACAGCAAAAACATATTTTCTGATGTTCAGGAGGAACCTCCTGTGTTCCAATTTGTTGTTATAGCTTCTTGTCCTGTCCAGGAGAAGAAAAGGAGAAAGGCAAGTAAAGGAGAATGGATAATTGGTCAAGGTCATTTTCTCCCATGTTCAGGGGATTCAATAGTTGGGCAGATTTTGAAGTGGCTCTATTCTTTCTTCTACGTACTCATCGAACACAGTCTGAAATAGTTTGAGTAGTATCTATGGCATTTTTATTCTGTCCAATATTTCTGTACTGGTTGTTGACAAAGCCACTAGAGAAAATACGCCTAGTCCATTCCACAAAGTCGTCTGTGAAAGAAGTTGAGAGCTTGTCAAGACTGGAAGAAAAGATGAGTTTGATAACTAGATGTTGGATTAATGCAAGACTCATGTCAATGAATGTATGTAACCTTGCAGTAAACCAAATGTGGAATAGATTGGTGCTAATCACCTCAGATAATTGTTGGGTGTGTTTTGTTTTGATTTTTAAATACAACTCTTTTAAACATTTTAGTACTTACATGAATTGAATAAGGGAAAGTAGTTTTGAGAGTTCATGTTACTATTTTTGGTTTTCTTTCTAAATTAAATTTCAGATCAGAGGGCAAGTACATGTTTCTCCAGCTTAGTGAATGGCCGCTGTGCACAGGAACTTCCTGGTAGGTTCACCAAAATGCAGTGCTGCTGTGAATCTGGCCGGTGCTGGGCTATTGGATCTGTTCCAGAGATGTGTCCTGTTAGAGGATCTGGTGAGTGGCTTGGTGGTTTTTTTGTTTTTTTCTTCTCTTTCTTGCTCTCCTAGTGGGCTGGAGATCACTGGAATATTTTAAACTACTTTAAAATGTAGGTTAAAAGGAGAAAGAAAGTCAAGATTTAGATTGTTATTCATTCTAGTATTTTTAATACTGATGTTTCCATCTGTGAACCATTTTTTTTCTGGTCCATTATTGCTTGGGACTAGTTTCTTTAATGTCCTTTTATTGACATTGGACGTAGTTCTCGGGAAATAGGGAAGATTTTGTGGTAAAGCTCGAAGCGGAAATGACTCTGAGGGTCCATAGTTCATTTCAATTTAAAGAAACAGCTGCTCTCCCTTTCCATTAAATTTCATGTTACTTTGAACTAGAAATGCATCAGCATTTCATTTATTCTTTCAACTCTGTGCTCACAGAGAGCTATTCCACATCCCATGTGAAATGTGTTTTATCTGTATCAAGATCTCTGAGAAATCAGGGAGTTAATGCTGTTGGAAACACAAGTGGTTTTGACATATAGCTGTAAATTAAAATACTTCCTTTTATTATTCTTAGTGTCCTTCCTTAAATAACACCTGTCACAATTGTGGAATCCGCTTGAGATTAGGTGTGGGAGAGAGAACACATGACATGAAAGAAATGAGGAACCAGTGTTCTGGTTTTTGCAGCATCTTCCTTAGAAGCTGGCTTTGAAGGGTTGATTTACTTCATGCTTCTTTTTGTGTTCCTGTTCAACAGATGAACACCGCAGACTTTGTGTGGATGGCACTTCTGCTGGAGGTGGTTCCAGGGGTGGTGGCACAGGAGGAAATGGATTCCTTCCCAGTGGCAATGGCAATGGCTATGGCCCAGGAGGAGCAGGATTCATTCCCATCCCTGGAAGCAATGGTTTCTCCCCAAGCGTAGGTGGAGCAGGGGTAGGGACAGGTGGTCAGAGTCCCACTGGAAATGGCCCAATAATTACAGGGTTAAGTAAGTATTTGCATTCTTATGACTTGTTAATCTCTTTTGATTCCTTCTATTTTTATTTTTTTCATTTTTTTTCTGCTTTGTTTTTATTCTGAAAATGATACTGTATTCTTAACACATGTTCTAAGATGCCTTTGCATATAAATGCATATAGGAGACTTCAGCTGATACATCAGACTTTGGGAGCACCTTTTTTAGCAGGAGTTCAGACGAATGGATTTTTTTTCTTCATTTCCGTTATAGATTTCTTAAGCCTGTAGCTTTAGTATCAACAATTAAGTATAATGAAAAGATTTGTTTATTTTGTTTATTTATTAATATCTCTCCCTGCCACTGTGTGTGTTTTCATTCCTTTCCCTTATCAGCCAAAGGCCAGTCTACCTATTCATTTTCCGACTTGGACTCTTAATAGAGTACCCTTCCTATCTTACTGTATGTCTTCATTTCATTCACATGATTAATCTTACTACCTGTTGGTTCTATAGGAAAGAATTTCTTACCAGGAGAAGTTTCCCAGCATGTACTTTACACTTACTTCCAAGACTTGGACAGACTAGCACAGAAAACTAAAAATCTGTCTGTATTGTCACCGTGTGTGTGCAATTTTTGTATATGGGGGAGGTGTATATGTGTATATGTATCGTATTTGTGTACTTTAGTCCATTTTTATTATTTATTTTTTATTATCTCTTACTGCCTTTAATTCACTTTTCCTCTCCACCTTGCACAACTGTGGTGACTGATGTTCTTCAGAGAACTAGTCCCAGCAAGTTATTTTGGAATTATTTTAAGTGCTTATATAGTAGTTACAGCTAACAATAGAGAAAAAAGCTAATGAAGAATCATTGAATATCCTAAATTGGAACAGACCCCTTAGGATCATTAAGTCCAAATCCTGGCTCCACACAAGACCACCCTAAAATCAGACCCTATGTCTGAGAGCGTTGTCCAAGCGCTTATTGAACTTCGTCCAGCTCGGTGCCATGACCTCTTCCCTGGGGCGCCTGTTCTAGTGCCTGACCACCCTCTCAGAAGGGTGAAGAAGGCAAGACTTCAATGATTTTTATTGATCTTCCTGCCTTTGGCACTTTTAAGTTTGGTGTTTATAACAGTAGCCCGATAAGAAAGAGCTTTATGTTCAGCTACCTGTATGTGAGTTTATGTACTGGTGATATATATCTCACACATAGGCTTCCCACTTTACCACGTTTGAATTTTTCACTTGTGCTGTGCCGGCTGATCTGTCTTGGTCAGCGCTAATAAGACTCTAAATTTCTAACTATTCTCAAAAAAATCACCAACATTTAAAATAAACTGTTCTCTCTCCTTACCTTGCCAAATCTAAAACTTACCCATTCTGCAGGAATACTGCCTTGCTGTAAGCACAAGGTGAAGTCACACATACCTGAAGTTTACTTGTATTTGAAAGTATGAATATCTGTCTTGTGTTCTCTTGTGTTTTTTTGTTTGTTTGTTTGTTTGTTTTTGTACTAGCAATACTCAATCAGACAATAGACATCTGTAAGCACCATCCCAACCTTTGTTTAAATGGACGTTGTATACCAACCATTTCTAGTTACCGATGTGAGTGCAACATGGGCTATAAACAGGATGCAAATGGGGATTGTATTGGTAAGTGAACATTTCTGAAATCCATTATTCATTTTTAAAATACTAACATTTTTCAGGTTTACTTTTTTTTTTTCAAAAATACCAAACATTTTATCTTTCCTCACGTACGTATTTATTTTTTATTTTAATAATACTGCTCTTGTGAAAGAGAATGCAAGGACTATGTTATTACTTACACTTGAGGAATTTATAGTCTTTATGAGAGTTATCTGCTTCCTAAAAAAAAATCTTGAATTAAAATTATGAGTATGGAGTATTAATCTATGAGATAGGTATTGTACATTTTTCTGTACACGTTGAGCAAGTTAAGTTCTGTTCTTACTTACTCTTTTGTTACGCTCGTGTAGCTCCTTTTCCTTTTTTTTTTTTTTTTTTTCCAGAGGAGTTAATGTTGAGTTATATCCAAGATAACTAAGGGCAGAATTTATGTTTTTAAAGATATGAAATCATTAGTAGAATGGATGATTAAATTTTGATTATAGTTGTATTTCATAAAGTATTGAATGCTAACTTCCTATAAAAAGCACAGAATTTGGGGTTCTACACTTCTATTCAGTACTGTAAACACCAGTCTTGCAGTGCCAAAGAATTATCAGGTGTTCTTGTGGGGTAGTTTTGTGGACAAGAGCCCTGTAAATGTAGGATACAGCATCTTAAGTAGAAAGGATCCTAAGGGCCTAAGTGTAAAGCTCTGTTTCTCTTGCTGATTAAATTGGCTTATTGATTCTTTTTATAAAGAGATTTGAGATTTGTGAATTAAAGATATAGTGTAAGAGCTTGTTACCTGTATTTTTTTCTCTCTGAAACAGTGCTTTTAGAATTAATTTCTAGTGTGCCTGTGGATTAGGGGAAAATACAGAAAAAAAGAATCACAGAAATTGAGTCCTTAAAAAGATCTTGTAACCAAGGCTATGAAGCAAAAGCTGGGAACCACTGCAACTTCATGTTGTTGCACATTCTTCCATTTCCTCTGAATTCCAAACTGAGTACCAGGACCTACCCGGGTTGGCACCCTGCCTTCTGGAGAAGTGAAATGGGACAATCGTTGAATAGTACTTTTTCTTTGGTGTCTCTGTTTGCTGCTGTGTCTAACGTCTCTGTTTTTCTTTCTCACATCAACTTGATACATTACCCTTGAAAGTTTGCAGGTCCCCTTAGCTAGTCAGTTTTCTTGCACCCAAGAAACCAGTTATAACTACAATGTTCCTGAGAATTGTCTGTACAACTTGTAAAAAACTGTCAGGGGTGGAGGTGCCACCACTTCCCCACTAGTCGTATGTCCAGAAAGCTTTCAGAGCTTCTAATCTAGTTTAAACACAATTTGACAAAAAAAAAAAAAAAAAAAAGTCAGCTCATTATTTCTTGTGTTATCCACAGGGTTGTAAGAAAAGCAGGTTAGTACCTTTCTCTCTGCACTTCTGTGTACCTGAGGAATGTTAAAGTTCCTCTTCCAAGTTCTCCTCCGTAATATTTATAGAAAACCCAACTTTACCAGCTTTTTATCCTCAGGCAAAAATTTTCTAGTGCTCTGATCTCTGGCTGGGAAATTTAAGAGATTTATTCTCTTGCCACATCCTTCTTGCCTCAGAAAGTATGAGGATACTGTAAGTGAGGAATGGAGTCTTACTGTAAATCTATCTTGCATTGATATGCTTTTACAATGTATGCAGAGTCCTTGCACTTTTGATAACAGCATTACATTTTGCATCACTAAAATCAGTATCTCCTAACTGTGGTGAATCTTGACTCGTAGAAAACAGTCTTAAAATGTTCTAATCATCTTCTGAAAGCTGGCATATTAAACTATTTCGTGTGAAAGAAAATCTTGGGAAACTGGCTGGTTTAGTCTCTTGCCTAACAAAGTTTCATCAAGTTATTCTTCATGAAATCTATTTTACAACTTGTGTTCATATTCTGTGTTATCTGGGGGGCAAGTTGAAAATCTTAGTGAAACACACAGATTTTTGTTATGTAGTTGGTAACACAATATATGTTTATTACATTTTTATTATTTTTGCTTTCTAACTTTAAATGAAGATGTAAAGATAAATAATACTAAAAATCTGAGTTTGTGTTTGTTGTAAAGCTTGCAATGGAACAAAATGAAAGGCATTTCTAAATGACTTTTCTGAGGCAACCATCTCGTGTTCAAATCATTAAAAAACAGTGACAATTAACATTATGGTAGAACACAGTTATGATAAATGCTTATTCATGCTTGTAACAAACTACTCTTCTTAAAGAAATACACTGAAGGAGCAAGAGAAACGTAGCTCTAAAAACTGAGCTTACATACCATGGAAAGGCATAATATCATGTGTCTTTAAAATCCTCTCCTCTTAAGGCAAGAAAAATTTGACTGAGTTACTTTGTGCTTCATATCAGCAGAGAGCGTAAAGGTGACATGTGCCATATAGTGATTAAGTAATAGTTCACTCTGGCACATGATATTTTAATGCTGTTAAACTCAAAGCCCTTTATTACTTTGAAAAGCACGGAAAATAACTTTTACTTCAGTGTTGCTTATTTAATGTTTCGATAGCATTAAATCCGTATGATTATTAATCAAATGCATGTATTGGTAATGTGGTATACATAAGTTAACAGTCTAGGAAACAAAGAACCAAAGCAAACCTTGAGATGGTAAGATTAACACTCAAAACACCAGAGGCAACTTGTAGGAAAATATAGTTAGGTAGATAACCAAAGGCCTAATCTGAGCTTCCATGTGCCTTTAGACCTGTGTTTTTAGTGAATGCCAGTTTCTGAAACCATTGGCACAAAAGAAGTGAGTGATACATTGTCTTTAGTGTCCTTTTGGCTTCCCAGCCCAAACAACCAGGTATTCATTTATGCATGCCATCTGGCAGTGGCTTTTGGTTTTAGTCCAAAATAGGATTTAAAGTCTGTAGTTGAGTTTATTGTGAAATATTTTATTTGCTCTATCTTTGTACCACTTGATAGGTAGGTTGCAGCAAGTAAAGTAATGTTTAATTTAAACATTTTTTTTCAATTCTTATAGAAAAAATCATATAGGAAAAAACAAACTAGGACAACCGTCTGTGGTTTAAAAGACCTATCAGATATAACTGTTTGAGTGATGACAATGATTGACAGAAAGGTATAGTGTGTTCTTAGTAGCTGGCTGGCATTCTGTCCCTTTCTCTTCTACAGCGTCACTCTGTAGACCACTAGCATGCCATCCACCTTCCACTCCAGCCTGCGGCAAGCTGCATCAGATTTTGAATTTGAGTTTAAAATTCTTGAAAACTGAGGGACTAGAGTGATAGGTACATTAAACAAAGTTGTTGACCCATATAATTCTCCAGCAAACACCTATACGCCCAGAAAAAGAAAAAAAAAAAAAAAGAAAAAAAAAAGAAAAAAAAAAAAGAGTATTCACACAGGAAACTTAGTCTTGAATTCATAACTGAAACTCTGAAACTCAGTATGAAAGAGTAGTCTGAAACCCTCCATCATTGCTGGATTCATTAGGATCAAAACAAAGATTTCCAGTGGTTTAACAGAAGCAGGTACTCTGCCACCTGCAGTAATGTCCTAGATTGAAAGAGGTGGGTGGAGACATGGCTTCCAGCAAGTTTAAGTGTCATTTTGCGTATTTTTTTTTTCTATGTGAAACAAATCTGTCATTGCAAATTATTTTAATTCTCCAGTGGTTTACCTTTTAAGGAGCTGCTTGTATTCAGGACACCTTGTCTGGCTGTTATTTTCTGGTTGTATTACAAAGAAGTAGTAAGAGTGTCTTAAGTGTCTCATTGAACTGCTGATTTGTGAATGTTAGTGGCCATAAATCACACAGAAAGTTGTGCTGGAACTTTAAACAGGAACTTAACTGCATATGTGTATTGTGTGTATTGATACATACTAAATTAAAGGTTTGCTTAAGTCTAATTTGGATACTCTTATTACTGAAAGAACATACTTGGGGAATGTTACATTTCACTGTATGACATTGGGTTAATAGTACATAAATGAACACTGCTTCCATACTGCTCTAAGACACTGGCTGCCTACTCCCCAGGCAATAAATTAAGAAGCCAGAATTTATTAAATATTTTTGTATAGAGTTATAGAAAAGAAAAATCTTCTTTAAAAATTATCCTGTCAAATCAAAACATAATGCAGTTAAACACTGCCTTCTAACCTAAATGCGTATCACGTTTTTGTCATGATGGAACATTGCCTGATGCAGTATAAGGACTGTAAGTAGTCCTAAGAGATCTTACACTGAAAGATGGTCATAATATCCCAAACTGATAGATGGCTATAATATTACTACCTTTATTTCATTCTGTTTATAAAATCTCTGTGTAAAACAGTAGATACTTTAAAAGTGTCAGCAAGCACATTTCTGTGCTCTGCTGAGATTTGTATTTGCAAAATGACTATAATTCCTTATTGTAAATCTTGCAATGGATCTTCACACTCATCACTGTAAGTCTTAAGGGTGTTTTGGGAGTTCCATGCTGTCTCTTCTGACAAGTGTTACGGATGAAATACTGAAAAGAGGAGATGTGTGATGCAAGTGGTGAAAGAGAAATATTCATCATTGAAGAGAGGCATGCTGGGAGATTGAACAAAACCAGCTAAATATGTGTGTCTCAGATGTTTCCTGTTTACACTGCTTGGATATGCATGCTTGCAATGCAAACTCAAAGCCAACAACTTCTTTATATTAACATACACTTGCTATTTCCCTCTTTTATGAACACCTTATAAAAATAAGAGCATCTTAAAATGCATATTTTATAGGGAAATCATCTGATGCACATGGCTTTTCAAGGATTTTCTAAGCTCAAGTCAGCTATTTCATAGAGGAATGTTGCATTCCTGCTGTAGAATTTATAAATTAATTTACAGTGAGATACATTGCTAGCATGAACATTTCTTTAACAGATGAAGCAAGTTGAAGCCTGTAATAAAGTAAGTCATAAAAGTCATTCTCTGTAGGAAAACTAAGCAAAATAGAGGAGAGCCGTGTCTATTATTTTTAAGTTCCCCCATCCTCCCCTATACCAAAGAAAGATAAATATACTGTAAAGTATTTTGGATTAAGATATTTGACAAAACAACAGTGTGAAAATATGATTTAGATTTTGGCATTTTGTTGGTAGCTGGCAACTTCATTCTGATGGAATTACGTGCAGTCCTCCTGCATACTGGCAGAGCCCTGAGAAAAAATACCCACTCAGGAGGAAGAGCATCTCAACATCTAGACATTGTAGAGAAACATGAGGGCAGGAAGCTACTACAATTACACAAAAGTCTTTTGCCATGTAAAAAGCTGATGCACTTTATGTTATCTTCATTGTATTTAACATTCTGAATTTCTCTGTTCTTTATCTTGCTTCATTCTTGTGGTTTTACTGGAGTGCTGCTATCAGCTGCACATGTGAATGAGCTAAATATGCATGAGAGGAGGTATTTGATTCTTCCATTTGCTTTGCCTTCATTCATTTAACTGTTTACCCCAAACAATCTGATTGTATCTAGGCATCAGGAGTGCTGTAAACAAACTCACTAAATTGTTGATTTGGGTGACCCCAGATCGCATTGATATGTATGTTGATGGTATTGGTTTTAAAGAGTATACGTTAACACCTTAAGTCCTGTGAAGTTCATGGTGTTGTTTATGGCTTAATTAGAACAAAACTAACCTTTTGCCATTTTTAGAATCAAGTCATTCATAGTCCAACACTTTCAGGAAGTATGTGTTGAACATATAAATGAAAATGTCTGCTTTTAAATTTAATCTCTCATTTGATCCCATTATTTCCAAGATGTAATGAACTGAGTTTTAAAACTAAATCTGATAAAGGGTGATACAAATGATCAGCAAAGTTACCCGTGTTTTCCCTGAATTTCTGATAGCTTACACTGCAAAATGCATGGTAAAATGATCATTGCTAAGAATTGTAGCTGTGACTTTGCTATGTGCCAGTTTCCTAAAGCAGCTTACAGCCAGATAGGATGGTTAGTCAGAACCCCCCAATAAGCATTGACTTTAAAGCCTACCTGGATGAAGAGATGTGTAATTTCAGCCGTACAGGGGAAATGGAGGGCATAGTTGGGGGAAACAAGGCACATCAGCAAAGGTCATTGATGGAGAAAGGGGGATTTAATCAAATGATCATTCAGTTTGTAACCTGTGAATTTAGTTGTAGCAGAGAAAAGCTGCTCAGATCATCCTTTGGTAGCTGTAAGAGATACTGCAAGCCAGTGGTCCTGCCTGCAATACCGAAGGACTGCACTTGCTCTGCTCCCAGGATCAGGGAGGGCAGGGAACAAGCACCTCTGAGAACTTGCAGAGGGCTTTTAGGGAATGTAAAGGGGAGGAATAATCAGTGCCTTTTTAGAGCTGGGAATAGCTGTCTCAGGCCAAAGTCACAGTTGACTCATAGGAAGCCACTGGAGATCAAGCTTGAGAAAGGTTCTTGAAGGGGATTAAAATTTTCAGAGCCCTGTCTCAAACAGGAGTTATTTCTGAGCAGTTACCTAACACTTAAAGCAGTTAAAGTGTATTTGTTTGCACCCAAAAACAAAAGCCTTCGGAAAGGACAATAAGGTACATTATAGAAAAGAGCTAGATTAAATGCAGCACTACTCAAATGCAGACTGTGGTTGAGAAAGCAATGATGCATAAACAATTGAGATGTGGTGCACAGACTGTAGTCTCATTAAGAATCCCTCCTGCTGATATGCAGCCCCTCCTCATGTTTCTGTAATAAACCTGTGACATAATGGGGGATTTTAGATGCCAAGATCCACTCTCCTTTTACAATGCCAGTTTTGATCTGTGTTGGTTTTATTCTGAAGAATGAGTGGTCATTCAGTTAAATGAAATTCTGTTGACTAAAGGGTTGTTTTAGTAGGTGATCCTGTGTCTCTAATATGTTATTTTTCTTTTGTCTTCTAAGATGCATACAAATGATGCATTAACATTTTGTTTCTTGAAAATGTCTGCCTAGTTGTACTAAAATCAGCTCTATGATCTTAGGAAAGTCATGATTTTGTATCAAGAGCAAGTTTTAAGTTTCAGCATTTGTCAGTTACTGTCTTTTTAACTTAGAAACTTCTAGACTTGGAAAAATGTTGTATATATGGTGAATTCACTACTGTTCCCCTGTACTGCCAACAGATGTTGATGAATGCACATCAAACCCATGCTCTAATGGAGACTGTGTCAACACACCTGGTTCCTACTACTGCAAGTGCCACGCAGGTTTCCAGAGGACTCCTACCAAGCAAGCTTGCATTGGTAAGAAAATTTGCTTTGTGTCTACTGATGTTGCAGAGGTTCTGACCCCTTCTATCAGATCCTATTGGAGTTCAAAGAATAGTTACTAGTGCAATTTCAGTAAATCCCGACAGATGTTATATTAATTGGAACCCTAGTTCTGGGCCACGACTCCATTTATTGTGCTGTTCTACTATTCTGGAGTATCTGTTACTTGGCCAGCCCATTCTAACTGGGAATTTGACAAAAGATCATGAAATAGACTATTAGTACGACAGGTGTGTATTTGCGTATGGATGTAGATGAATATGTAGGCAGTTTTATAGAGTTATTTATAATGTAATTGTTGAGCATAGCTGACATAGCATTTATTGTAAAGGTGTGAAAAATAACTTTTTTATATCTCTGATGGAATGAGAATGAATTCTTAACCATTTTTGGATTTATTTCTTAAGTAATATTTAAATAAAATGCCAGCATTTTTCAAAGCAATAATTGTCACTATATAAATTTTATTTTATGGTAACTGATTGTATGATTTTTTTATATTTTTTTTTTGCCTTAGATATAGATGAGTGCATCCAGAATGGTGTTCTTTGTAAAAATGGCCGGTGTGTAAACACTGATGGAAGTTTCCAGTGTATTTGCAATGCTGGGTTCGAACTGACTACAGATGGAAAAAACTGTGTGGGTAAGATCTCCTCTTCATACGTGTCAGGCATTGGCTTGGCAATTCTAGAAATTGTACTTCATAGAGCTGTAGCACAATGATGATTAAGAATTACCTTTTGTATAATAAGGCATGACCTGAGGTGAACTTACCGCCTCTGCAGTGAAATAGACATTGTATGGAACTGTATATTTTCAAAGAAAACTGGAGGTAAGTTTTGTTTTTGAAGCTACATTTCTCCACAGGATACCCAGGTAGCTCAGTGCCAGGAATAACATTTTTTCTTAAAGCTTCATAGTAAGTGCTTCGTATATCATAGAATCCCAGAATGGTTTGGGCTGGAAGGGACCTTAAGACCATCTAATTCCAACCCCTCCGCCATGGGCAGGGACACCTTCCACTAGACCAGGTTTCCCAAAGCCCCATCCAGCCTGGCCTCTAATGCTTCCGAGGATGGGGCATCCACAGCTTCTCTGGGCAACCTGTTGCAGTGCTTCACCACCCTTAAACAATTTCTTCCTTACATCTAATCCAAACCTACCGTCTTTTAGTTTAAAGCCATTACCTTTTGTCCTATCACTGCCTGACAGAGTCTCTCCATAGCTTTCCCGTAGGCAAGGAAAATTTCAGCACTGCTGAAGAAATAACTCTTTTTAGTTTTGGCTATACTGTGTCAAAAAATCTTCCTAGATAAACAGCCAGTTGCAACAAGCTCTTAATTCGATCAGGTGACTGAAGCTTTTTATTTGTTCACATAAGAAACTGTGATGCACCCTGTTCTTCTATACAATCTGCTGAAACACACAAAGTAACTGGTCACGACGGGGGAAAAGTTTACTACTTTGTCTGTAGAGAGAAAGCTTTTCAGGTCCTTCATTAGAGTTACTGGGAGTATTTAATCTACAAGTGAAGGAATCTTTCTTATCATCTCTCCTGTTATTTACGCTATGTCATTTTCTGGAGATGAAAGAATATAGGAAGTTTTCTTTACAATGTTTTGCAGACCATGATGAGTGTACCACTACAAACATGTGTTTAAATGGGATGTGCATAAATGAGGATGGGAGTTTTAAATGCATCTGCAAACCAGGATTTGTTCTGGCTCCAAATGGGCGTTACTGTACTGGTATGTAGAACTGTGGGTAACTCATTAAGACAATCTTGACTGAAAACAGTTTTTCCTGTATGTTGATTCATTAAGAATGGTAATCTCATCACAGGGACTTAATATCATACCTTCCTAATTCATTATGGTAGATGTCTTAAGCTGCCTAAATATAAGTTTTTAAATTGCAGAAATAAATAAATAAATTATTTAGTATTGTTCAAAATAAGACAGCAGGTGTTAAATCACCTTTTGAAACATCTTGAAGTCATCTTAAATGCAGCAAAATATGGAGACCCTTAATGAAATGGTAAAGTGAGTAGCAATATGGGAAGTTTACAAGGGTTAAAATATTTTACTTTGATAAACACAAATGTATGCTTTCCATACCATTATTTTGGCAATTCAGAATGCATAACGTTTAAGACACCATATTTGGCATAGAGAATTATAAGCTTTTTAAAATGAGGTCATGGAAATATTGCATTAAACGTTTTAAGAATGGAGTCTGATTTAATTTCAAGTAATGGAAGATACCTGTTACAGCCAGTAGAAATAAGTTTGGACTTAAAGTATTTTTAGGAGGTGTAAAATCATGCATATACATTAGCTATCTGCTTTGAAGTTGAACCATTTATATTAGCTGTATTCTTCTTAATATACATGCAGCCAGACTGTTCACTTGGAAATTGATGACCTTTAAAATGTTCTTTGAAATTAAACTTTACTATCATAGAGATATTCTGTGAATAATGTTTTCTTAACCACACTTTAAAGCAAAGTTACAATATCATGAGATGGACAAAGAAGAAAATTTATTCCCAATTCTGTTTAATGTAGAATCTGAAATACTTTACCAATCCTTACAGTTTTTCTGACTTTTTAATGCACAGGTGGAATTTTGATTATTTAGTGTGATTCCAAGGTGAGACATTACTAGAAACAAAACAAGGATATATTAATGATTCATTCATTAATAAAGCCATTAGGTAATTCTAAAAATGTTAATTGTATACTTGCTCGAAAACAGCTAATATATTGTTGAATTGTGTTGCCTCCTGGTAGATATTGATGAATGTCAGACATCAGGAATATGCATGAATGGTCACTGCATAAATACTGAAGGATCCTTTCGGTGTGAATGTCCACCTGGCTTGGCTGTTGGGGTTGATGGTCGCGTGTGTGTAGGTAAGTGAGATTTTTCTTTATTGAAAAGTAAGTGGAATTATCAGGTGAAATTAAAGATATGCATTATGTAACATTCTGCTAGGCAATGTTGACATCACCTGTAGAATTAAAACAAACCAGAAAGGATTTATTGTTAAATAAAACTGATGTCTTTGTCTTTTGTTCTGCTATGAGTTTGTGTTGATTTGTGTGCAAATACATATTCAGATTCATATTTAGTTGTGCAAAACCCACTCCAAATCACTAAAGGAGGTACATCTCTTGATTGCAACACTATTATTTTTGCACTCCTGTTTCCATGTCTTTCTTTAATTGGAAAACATTTTTATTCTCTCTGTACTATATTGTTAAAAAAGAAGCTCTAGCAAGAGAAATGGCAAAAACTAGATAGATAGTTTCTGTGAGCTCAAGTATCATTATTACTGATTCTTAGGAAATCTTGCATTAATTTATCCAATATGCCTAACGTTAAAAGACAAGAAGCTTGAAGCTATGAAATCAGACTGGCACCACCTCTTGTTTACCTGTTATTCCTATAAATTAAACTCAATACTCAACTCTAGCCATCCTATCATCTCTTTTTTCTTGAGGAATACCCTTTTGTAGTCTGCTGATGAGTAAGCTTTTGTCACATAATCTGAACTGCAGTCTCTTTATCTGTTCAAATATTATTCGTTGACAGTAAAGAGATTCTCCACCTTGCTGCATCAGGAACTCTACCATACTGTCAGGGCTAGAGCTCTCCAGAGGAAAAAAGAGCATTTTCAACCCAATGAAGAAAAAAGGGTAGAGGACAAGACATATTCAATCCATTGTTTTCTAGCGATTGCTGATAAAAAGGGTGGAGAACATTACACATTTTACGGAAATCTGACAGTGATGAATCTGCCTGCACTAGGGACTGTGATACTGCGAATTTTCTTAAACCAGCTTTGGCCAATCCACAGGAGATTCCATCTTCCCCTTCTTTCGTGTATCAGAACATCACCTTCACTGTATCTCCTAAACTTCTTCTCTCTAACTCATGAACATATCTATAATCAGGCATATTAATGAGCCAAGGCTCAGTAAGTAGATAGGTATGGTGTTAAGCTTCAGCAGGGGAATGTGCCTATCATGGGTCTTCCTTGAGTGAAAGGTGCACCACTAGCAGCAACACAATGCATCAGCTTCTCGATTGGTACACACCTGTCTTTGCTAGATGCTGCTGCTGCCATTGGAGCTGATATTAGATCAGATTAAGTAATTTTGTCATGATATTTGACAGGTTCATGGAGCAGTAAAGGCAGAGAGCACCATTGGCTTAGCTCTGCAATTGTTGCATAAATTAATAATTAATTTCTGCTGCTGGATACTTATATATCTTATCAGCATGAGTCCAGATAAAATGACTTCATCACAGAATTTGGAGTTTATCTCAACACAAAGGGATGTGAGATACTAAATGCTTGTGTTACGAATATCCATTTCAAATAAAGTTTTAAATTGGGCAGAAGTTCTTGAAAGTAAAATCTGGTACAAGCATTCATATCAAGTACCTGTGCTAACTGGCCCTTTCTGGTATCAATTCAGTTTTTAAAAAAATGCATGTTTAAAGCTCGGAATGGCTTAATAAGTAGTCTAATAAAAAGCACTTTCTCAGTCTCTCAGTTGGATCCCAAATATTTGTTGTTTTAAACAAATGAGAATTTCTTACATTTTAGCATACTAAAAAGGTTGAGCCAACAAATGCAAGGATTCTTCTCTAGCCAGGTTGTTTGTTTTCTTCCAGTTTATTAAATGTTTGGAGAAAAGCAGTGAAAATATAAAACAATGAGAAAAAGCTTGATGTACTGTTTTTAATATATGAATTTCACTGCTTAGTGGCACAGCAGCAAAACCAGATTTGAGTACAAGCTGTTCAGTACCTTTTTTGTGGTCCAAGTTGGCCTCATCTTCACCCTTGTCAGTGATACAGCTGCAAAGAATCAAGTCAGTTCTCAATTTGCTGTGTTCCCATTTACCTAAAGCTGCCACAGTTCTAGCAGCTAAAGGCTTTGCAAGTTGGCTATCAGCTGTGAACAAAACTTTTTATTTTAAAATGTTCAGTTCCACATGTGACATATCCTTAAGGTTTACCATGAATGCTTAAATTTTCAACAGGAAATATCCTTAATATGACAAAAATCCCAAGGCAGAATTGTGATTTATTTGGAAAATTCATTTTAAAAGGATGATGATGTTATTATTCCAGGCATAAAGTAAAATATGAGATCTCAAACAGCGCCTAACAAAAATGTCCTTGTACATGACCTTCAGAATAGAATTTCAGAGCCAATCTGTAGTTCAGAATTTTGTGTGTGTCTGTGTGTATATATATATATTTACACATGCTGTGTTAGCTACAGGAATTCTCTGGTTATTCTGTCATATACTACATGATAATAATAGTTTTCAGACACTCTGGCAGCTAGAAAAATATTCATGCTAAGAGTATTCATAGTCTCAAAATTAGTGAGTTACATGCAGTTTCCTTTTAACAGTAATCCCACAAATGTTCCAGCCAATTATCAAAAATTAATAAATAAATAAGGGTGTACAGTTCAGTTCTCTCACTTTTAATTTAAGCAGTATTTTACTTATGAATATAACATTAATTCTAGTGGGACTATTCATAGAATAAAGTGCTTTTTTATTTAATATTAATAAGTATGGCAGACTCAACTACAAAATATTATACAAGTTTGGGAAAAAAATTACAGCAAAGGAGAACAAATGCTTGAAAAAGGAACAGTTAGATAACTTCTCAAAGCCAAGGTAATATTTGCAGGCATTTCAGGTTTGGCTATTCTTCTAACTGCAACTTCATGCTCAGACACCTCAGCTGGCTCTGTGTATATGTGTGTCATCTCAGAACTTGCAGTGACCTATGGCTGTAGCTTTGTGCAGTGTTGTTTGTTCTTTACTGAGGTACTTTTTGTTATGATTCAGTCTGCATTTCACATCTCTGCCCACAGCTGTAGCCATCTAGGGCAAAGTAGCTAAGTTTTATTTCAGTCTGTTTAGGTATTTTGCAGAACCATGCCCCAAAGTGTCGGTTATGAGCACTGCATGATTTGGCCTTTCTCTGACATTTGGATGGTTGCAGTGTCTTTCAATGAGAATAGGTCAACCACTGGTCCACCAGACCTTGACCACGAATGTAGTGGTGATAACATCTGCAGGTGTTGAAATGCTTCATCACAAAATTTGAGTCTAGAAATGCCATCCTCCAGAAAACTGTGTAGTGAAAGCTCAGAAACAGGCGTATAGTTAAGCCAATGGTAGGCTCTGATCCAGGGCATGAAAAAAAAATTGTGCCTCTCTTTCCAGTCACTTTGTCAATGTCCCCTTCCCTAGAGAGGGATTCCAGTTGCTTGTCTTCCTTGCCCACTAATTGCTGGCTACTGGCCCCGTTATCCCAGCATCAGAGAATCCAGGTGACACTGTGCTCTCTTGGACAATGGCTGAAATCTTTTTGCATATCTCACAGCTCACCTAAGGATAGGGATTGGGTGTTTACGACCTCATTTATGGGATCTGCCTCTTCTTCCCCCTGTTCTCATGGTGGCCCAGCTTCAGGATAGCCTGCATCATCCATTTCCCCCTTCCCCTTCTTAGTAGGAGTTTCTTTTCTTACTAAACGAGCTGACTTTCATATCCATTGCTTTGTCTTGTGTATGCGGAAGACTGTTACTGGGGCATGTTGAGTACAAATGAGTACGAATACCAGATTAGTATCACCACTGGTAATTTTATCATATTGTAAACCAGTGTTATGCAGTACAACAAAATGAGATCCTTAAACAAGGCCCCAGAGATGATAAACAGCATGCCAGGGAACACATATAGTGAGTAAGGTGTTACACAACTCTGAGAACAAACATAACTCCAAGAGCAAAAAATTCAAAATTGTGACCAGCAGCTATTAAACAGATATAATGCTTATAACTATTTTTTTTAACATACTCTGGTCAAATTTGTCATTATGTTAACCCTTCGTGCCCCACATAGGGCACCAAAAGGATTGTTATGGTTTAGCTTAGCAGGCAGCTAAGCACCACATCTTACCATTCACTCACTACCACACCCTAGTGGGATGGGGAAGAGAATCAGAAAAAAACAAAGGTAAAAGCTCATGTGCTGTGATAAAGACAGTTTAATAGAACAGAAAAGGAAGAGAAAATAATAATAATGATAAAGGAATAAACAAAATAAGCAATACACAATCCAATTGCTCACCACCCACTGACTGATGGCCAGCCAGTCCCTGAGCAGCATCCCCCACCAGTCCCCAGCCAACTCCCTCACAGTTTTACTCTTCAGCATGACACCAAATAGTATGGAATATCCCTTTGGCCAATCTAGGCCAGCTGTCCTGGTTGTGTCCCCTCCAAGCTTCTTGTGCACCCCCAGCCTTCCCACTGGCAGAGCAGTATGAGAAGCTGAAATATCCTTGACTATGTAAACACTGTTCAGCAACAACTAAAATATCAGTGTGTTATCAGCATTATTCTTACCCTAAATCCAAAACACAGCTGCTAGGAAGAAAAGTAACTCTGTCCCAGCCAGAACCAGGACACCAACATTCTGAAATTAGTAGTCCAAGGTTGATCAAACTATACTTTGGGAGCTGCACAGGTCCATCAATAAGGTTCATGGTCAGAACTCTTGGGACACGGGTAACTTAAGCTTGGTGAGTTGCCTCAGGCAACTAATGAACAGACACAGCAATGGCTGTCCTCATCCTTGCTATCAGCATGAGACAAACAGACTTGGGAGGACATTCTTTCTGACATAGTATTGCTGTTTAGGTTTATGTGGTATAAGCCTGGTTCTTTCTCCTGCACAGACTTTGTGAATCACTGGCTGTGTAGATAAGACTGTTTTCCTGAAATTAGCAAGGCAATCCTACACAGGTTCCCTGCACTTCTTTAAAAACATTGTGCTATGTGAAAGAACACTTGCTCCCTGCAAGTGGGGAGTTGTTCAGGGCAGGGCAGTCATTCAGTACATTTGTGGCTTCCTCCAGCTGCTTCCCACCTTCACAGTTTTCAAGACCTTCTTACTGAGTATTTCTTCCACACTTACCAATCTTTTCTCCCCCTGCAATTTTCCATTGGTGCCATTTCCTCCCCTTGAAATTGCTTCTTCAATCTCTACCAGACACATAACTAGGAGAACAGCTTCAATTCTGTGAGAGGACAGTAACTGAAACTCCTTTATTCGAGACAGAGCAAGGCAGTATGGCATCTAGACTTTTTAGAGGTGGAAGGAAAGTATTGATGAAGCTAATTATTCTGCAGGGTACATAAGCAGCTTTTCTTGTGCAATACCAGTTATCATTGTCAAGCATAAAAATCTTTTCCTGCTGTCAAGTGCAAGTAAATTGTACTGGCTTCACCTAGATTCTTGGCAAGCAATAAGTCCTGTAATCTGGGCCACATTTAGCTGTGCTCCAGAACTGTATGTTCCATGGGAGACCAAAAGCAAGAGAAAACATTTATGTACAGGCTATGCCTTTTTGTAGGAGCCAGTTTACAGCAGTCAAAGAGCAGGCAGAACACATAAAGAATTGCCAGTTCTTATTGGAATTGGCACAGGATATTCAACATCTACTTTCATGTAACTTTTCTTTGTTGTTCTGGGGACGCGTTTAAGCAGACATCTATCTGGATTCCCCCAGATCCTCCTCAGTTTAAGTGCATCCAGACTCATGTCCAGACCATGGTGTATTGTAGTTTTACTGGGAGATCAACAGAGAATATAATTAAGGCCTAGGCTAGCCTAGTCTGTAGATACCTGAAACAAAGGGTATTTGTGTAGTTCTAGCAAGGGTTTATAGAGATATAGGAATCAAAATTAAAGGCTATTTATTCTGTCTGTATCCTGCAGTTTTCAACTACACATTCAGATGGACTGTCCACTCACGCTCTTGCTGGAAGATAGACAATATTATCCTATAAGCAAATGTATATATATGCAAAAGACATCTAACCCTGAAATGACAAAAAAAAAAAAAAAAAAAAAAAAAACCACCCTCCAACCAACAGCAGAAACAAAACACACAAAAAGCAGTCTAAGGGATATTCTTACAGTTCTTGGTTAAGTATAGCACAGCAGAAGTTGGTTATACCTGTAAAGTCAGGCTGAAGGACTGCCAAGGCATCTTATTGCTCTTCAGGGTTCAGTCACGATTTACATGAATAAATCATCTGGAACACTGACAATGTACACACGGTGAAGAGAGTCCTATAACTGTATGATTGTCCTGTATATTTTTACTTCTGTCTTTTATGGCATTATTTTCAAGGTTGGAGACCTTCCAGGTATTTTCTGTTTCTTTCTATAGTGAGTGGTGGTATGTCACAGCCATCATTTCCAGCCCTCTCCCCAGAGCTGGAAGTAATTTCCATAGTGGCTTTTTAATCACAAACCTCCTGTAAATTCTCTTACTCAAGGAAATAGTGCTGCTTCCTCACATCCTTTAACCATGTGTGGACATTGCCCAATCACTTGTGCTAGCCAGGTAGTGTGACCTCTGATATCCTAGAGTTTATCCAGCACTGGTGCCAGATTGTGTATAATACTATTAAGACCACCAATCTCATATATGTGATGGTCTAAACAATCTGCTGAAACAGCATTTCTGTTCACAGTTGGTGCGTACAGTAAGAGGCTATGCTCTATTGGAAATAGGTAGCCTCCCAGGTTACCAGCCCCAGGCTGCTGGTGAGATTCCTACAAGAGAAACCATTCCAAAAGTAAATGCAAGATCTGTGTCACCAGGTTATGGTTGCAGTCCTTCTCAATGGGAATGTTGAGGCATGACATGATGATTAAAGACTATTCTGTGTTTCTTTTTGAGATAGGTGTTGATAGATATATAAAGCTGCTCTCATGTGGAGGTCATCTTTGTTGGGTCCTATGGAATTCTAAGCCCACAACTAACTAGTTAGTTTAGGTAGTTTTAAAGTGTTCTGGAGAATACTCAAAGAACTGTTTTGAGAATTGGTCTTGATGCCATCAGGATTATTGTATCAGAGCAATGCAGCTGTAGGCAATGTAACCATTTTGTAGAACAAAATTTTTTAGCTCTGATTGAGATAGAATAGAATTGACTAGTTCAGTTGGACAGAACCTACAAAGATCATCGAGTTCAATTGCCTGAGCACTTCAGGGCTACCCAAAAATTAAAGCATGTAATTAACATCATTATTCTAATGCCTCTTGAGCACAGACATGCATGGGGGCATCAACCATCTCACTTTGAAGCCTGTTCCAGTGTTTGACCACCCTCATACTAAAGAAATCTGTCCTAATGTCCCCCTGGCACCATTCCCCACCAGTCCTGTCATCGGTTCCCAGGGAGCAGAGGCCAGCTCTTCACCTCTGCCCCTCCCCTCCTGAGGAAGTTGCAGAGAGCCATGAGGTCATCTGTTGGCCTCCTTTTTCCCAGACGGTACAATCCGAGTGTCCTCATCCTCTCCTGCTAGGACATGCCTTCCAGACCTTTTTGCAGATTTGTTGCCCCTTTTCTGGTTGCTTACAAGTACCTTAACATCCTTTTTCTATTGTGGAGCCCAGAACTGCAAATGATGTTGAAGGTGAGGCCGCACCAACACTAAATACAGTGGAAGAATCACCTCTTTTGACTGGCTGGCTATGCTGTGTTTAATGCATCCCAAAATGCCTAGCACGTGCTGAGCCTACTGTCACCAGCACCCCCAGTTGCCTTCCATAGATAATATACTTCCATTTCACTTAGAGCCTAAGAAAATAAATTATTTCTTTGCTTGCCCTTTCTTAGATACTCATATGCGTAGCACATGCTATGGAGGCATCAAAAAGGGAGCATGCGTTCGTCCGTTCCCTGGTGCTGTAACGAAGTCTGAATGTTGCTGTGCCAATCCTGACTATGGTTTTGGAGAGCCATGTCATCCCTGCCCTGCTCAAAATTCAGGTAAATTTTCACATTTAAAAAACAAAACAAAACTTGTCCAGATTAGTTTGCTCATTTATTTCATGCATTTGAGAGAAATGAATAGTGTACTTAATAGAAATGTACACTGAAAATGGTTTCTTCTTTAAAGAAAAACAAACTGTCTGGTATTCTGTGTCAGGTGTTTGTGTTTTTACGTACTGTAACATTTGAGGCAAACCTCCTTTCAGAGCTGGCCAGACTGTGACAAAATTCAAGATGAAGGAACATGAGTATGCTATGAATGAATCTGGATCCCTGAATTTAATGACGCCCTAGAGAGAATAAGCAGACATCTCTGATAAATCTGTACATTTCATAGTTAAATCTAGTTTAAAAATGCATCTCATATTCATTTGAGAAATATGTATTTTATAGGAATCAGTTCTCCAAACACACTTGGAGACTGATTTAAAAAGAAGTTCCTGAAAACATAATTGAGATAAGGGGTCTTGGATAGTAGACCCATTCAGTGTTGTTTTGTGAGACAGCAGAAATTTTAGAAGAAATGAAGAAATACTGGTATTATGGTTGAAAGCAATAGCTGAAGGAGACAGTATTGTCAAGACTATAATGAAGTAGCTTAAATGTTTCATTCTTGTTATCAAATTTCATTTTTGTATATATGGGAAAGTTCAGGGTGGACTGTAACAAGACATATTTAGCTAACTTATATATAGATAGTTATTTCATGTGAACATTGGCATTTTGTTACTTACATTGTAGAAAATTTATTTTGAGGATTAAAGATAGTAAAACACTGCAAATAACATTTTATTTTTACTTCTGACATCTCTTGCTTCAACTGAGTAGCTGAATTCCATGGCCTGTGTAGCAGTGGCATAGGTATTACAGTGGATGGACGAGGTATGTTGCACATTTTATTTAATGTATATGTTTGAAGGTAAAATAAAGATATGCTCAGAAGTAGATTTTTCTGTAACATGCTAGGGTTTGGGTATTTTTGCCTCACGACTAATATTTTGCTTTTAATGTTTTCATCATTAAAATAGAATAATTAAATTAACCTTGGATCCTTAAACCTAGTGACAGCATACATAACTTTTAAAAACAGTACTACATTAGAGGAAATACTGTTTCTGTTCAGTACAGTAAGTGCATATGCATAGTTTTGTCTTTTCTATGAGCTCATTTCTTTAACGTCTTGCCAGACTTAAAAAAATGTGAAATCCACAGAGTTTGTTCATTCTCTCAGTTTTCTTTTCAGTGAATTCTGCAAAGTCCATTTGGAGAGTCTCTAAATCTCATGGAGAAATAATGGCAGTGTACCATAATGCTGTTGTACAAATAGCATCTTACTGTGAGAATTTGCATGTAGGGAGGTTATACATTCTTTTCGATACATGGAAAAAATCTAATTTCTCACTGAATATGTAAAACTAATTATGGACTCCACCAACTGCAGGATAGACTATAATTTTTGGGATTCCATGTCTAATTAAATCCCTCTTTGTTTATGTTTCTAAAGAAAACTGTAGCATTTTCTGTATGTCTTGCACAGCAACCTTACAGGCAATTTTCTTGCTGCTGCTCCTACCACCATTTATGTCAAGGGAGCATGTTTGCCAGCTCTGTTTCATAAAGGAGAGAAATACTGATCCTGCAACCAATCACTGATAAAACTGTATTCTTTTCCTTGTTCTTTCTCATTATCAAGAGTGAGTGAGAATACATTTTATCAGTAAAGGTCTTGGCATATAAATTTTACCTTCAGTCGATTCATAGCTTGTTAATTAAACTGCAATCCATCACCACATACCTACTCCTCATATTTAGCTTGTGATTAAGAAGCCCAAAACCTTCATTTCTTTCTATGAGAGGAATACAGACAACAGTGAGAACAGAACTCATGCTGTTGTGTTCAATATAAAAAGAAAAAGGAGGATTTGGATCATCTCAAAGCATTTACTTTGAGGAGTTGGAGATGATCATCCCTGTGGGTCACTTCCAACACAGGATATTCTATAACACTGTTATTAACTTGATGAGGAGAGACGGAGTCATGAGATTTTGTGTTGTTTTTCTTTTTTTTTTTCCCACAAGATACAAACAAGCCCAGTAAACTACACAAAACTTGATGCTTAAAAGAAAACGTGCAGCTGAAATATTACAGTAATACATATTTTGTTATGAAAATTTCAGATGTCTCATAGCTTTCAGTTTAATCCTGCAAATATATTAGCAATAATAATCCAGCAAATTTAATAGGAAATTTTTTCAAAAAATATTTCTGACTATATGTAAATCACAGAGAATATCCTGATCTAAACTACACTATGGTTGAAGAGGGAATGACCTTTATAAAAAGTTGAACAGTGCAAGTATAAAACAAGCTTTTTATGAAGTCACAGCTAGGCCAGCACCCCTACTGTTCTTTCCAGTGTTTGGAAAGGGAACTATTTAAAGTAATGGGCTTACCGTATGGGAAGAAATAACTTAATATTGAAAAAACTCTTTTCTGCAGAGGCAAAAAATATTAAAAATAATCTGTTCCTGTTCTTATAGTTCATATGAATATTCTGGAATTTTCCAACTACAGCAGAAATTCTATATGGGACTGTAAATTTAGGGAATATATCTCATTCATCATCCTATTCTGTCCATCCAAGAGAAATTTTAAATTTCCAATGAATACTATAATTTCTGTAAGACTGAATATGCTGTGGTATTGACATATGCACTAGTCCTGCATTAGGAAAGGTATTTGTATCACCTAATAAATTATAACTTCTTACCTAGGTCCTTAAACCACAGACACTAAGTGCGCAGGCTAGATATTTTGCATCAAGGTATTCTTACAAACACATAGTCATTCTATTGATTTAGGTTGGAAAGGATGTTTGGAGGTCATCCAATCTAACCTTCTGCTCAGAGCAGGGCTAACTTCAAAGTTGAATCAGGTTTCTCAAGGACTTGCCCAGCTGTGTTTGGCAGATTTCCAAGGATGGAGTTCCCACAGCCTCTTTGGGCAGCTTGCTCTAATGCTTAACAACTCTCATTGGGAAGAAATTTTTCCCTAGAGTTCAATTAAAATTTTCCCAATTGTAAATCCTAAGAGTGTTGTCTCTTGCCTTTTTATTCTGTAACTCAGAGAAGAATCTTGCTCCATCTCCTCTGGAACCATCTATTAATTATCAGAGAACTGCTATCATATCTCCCTGTCATCTTCCCTCTTGCTGGCTAAACAAACCCATTTCCCTCAGCCACTTTCACACATCATGTGCTCCACCCTTCTAATAGTCTTTGCAACCATTTCCTGGATACTCTCCAGTCCCTTGGTATGTCTTTATTGGACTGGGTGGCCTCAAACTGAACACAGTATCCCATGTTTGGCCTCACTAGTGTCAAATAGAGAGGACTAATCACTTTGTTCAGCCTTCTGGCTGCATCCTTGCTATATCCTTGCTTTGAATGACAGCCCCAACCTCCACCAAGTCAGATGCTCCCTCCAATTTGATGTTCATGTCTATAGCTCAGGTTTTTCATATGTTTCAGTGTCTGGTTGTTTTCTGTCTTATGTTAATACAGATATTAATGAGTGTGCATTGGATCCTGACATTTGCTCCAATGGAATTTGTGAAAACTTACGTGGCAGCTATCGTTGTAACTGTAACAGTGGCTATGAGCCTGATCCTTCTGGAAGGAACTGTGCAGGTAAGTTGCTCTATTTATTTATCACTGTTGAATAATTAATCACTACACTTGTCTAGTTACACATGCAATTATGTAACTGCTGGCATAGATATCTGTCTGTTTAATTATATAAATTAAAATGCAGCATATTCACTGTGAGGATGCTTTTATTCTTAGTTAATGAGTTTTTGCACAAAGCAATTTAATTGTGAACACTCAAAGAGTGGAAAAGTTTTAATTGATACAGATTAAGAGCTGCCAAGAAATAAAAATCCTCATCAGACAGAATGCAGTTAGCACTTCTGTCAGCATCAAGTGTTTTTGGTGCATGAGCTATATTGTTCTTTGTTTCACAGTGCGTGTCACGATAGGTGACAGCCCAAATCTGTAGTTTAACAGTGACACTCGAAGGAAATAACGTATTTATCACACTGCTAATTTGGGTTAGAGGATTATATGACAACAAGCTCAAAACTGAAGTCTATTGCTCTTGAAAGCGTCAAATTCCAAATCCATTCTTCTCTATGTAGTTAAAATTAGATGAGGTTAGATTAAGGACCAGGTAGCTGAGGAGCTTCTTTGTGGCTACAAAAATTAAATTTCAGATTTATCAACTGGGGAAATTAAGACTTTATTGTCTGAATCTTAACAGAATTTATAAGCATATGTTCAAAAATCTGATGTACTTGTCAAAGCAGTAGCCTTTAGATTGTAATTATACTGCTTTCTTATTATTTCTCTTTATTTATAACTTAAACTCTCTAAAAAAGATAGTTGATTGAAGGGAACAATTTCAGCTAAAGTTTGGGAGATGAAGCAGTGAAAATTCAGGAGACACCCAGAAGCAGGATAAAGCATCAGGTTTATCTTTCTATAAACTTAAGAATTTGTGGCATGTGGTAGGGATTATAGGAAAGTAATTTAAATTATGATTTTTTTACTTTTGCTTTTTAAAAATAATATGAAAATGAAAAAGTTTGATTGTTTTGTGTCAGCAATATTTAGTTAGTCTAGAAGAAGTTCAGGCAATGATGTTAATTGATGAGTTTTTCTTGTTCTGTATGCTTGATGTCTTGTTCCTTTTTTTTTTCCAAAAGTGGTGTGTATACGCATTCTTAAGATGTCTACCATACATCTGTAAAATTTAGATTTTAACACATATATTATTTTCGTGGATAACAAATTCAGTTTTTGCTGCCCATAAAAGAGGATTTAGAATAGTAATCTATCACATCCTTATCTACATACATTTAAAAAAAAAAAAAAAAAAAAAAGCTGTTTTCAAACCAAATAGACCTTAATAAAGTTGTAGTGGTGATAGTCATACAGTTGACAAAGCTCCCAAGGTCATTCCAGGAAAATGTAATTATCAATGTAAGACTAACTATGAACTGTTTATAAAGCCTGATACTGAAAAACTAAAAGGAAAATAGAGTTTTTAGAAATAAGAATTAGATTTTTGAAAACAGGAATTGGGATTTTTCTTAGTCATTGTAAATAACTGTACATCTGGCAACCTAATTGCTGCTGCAGAAAGCAGGAGGGACTAGCTGGGGAGACAAAGGTGTCTCGTGACATTTGCTCTTATTGGTATTAACTCGTCTTGTTACAGACATTGATGAATGTTCAGTGAATGGTCTGCTGTGTGATAACGGGCTCTGTCGAAACACCCCTGGAAGTTACAGCTGCACTTGTCCAAAGGGTTATGTGTTCAGCACCGAGACTGACACATGTGAAGGTGAGAAATCTGCAAGTGTGATTCTATTGCTTATTATATAACCTTGAAGCTAAATGATCAAAAAAGATTCAGTGATGACAAAAGCAAGATGAAAAGAAAGAACTAAGATACAGCATAAATCATTGCATTCCTCTTGGAATTTCTCTGCAGTATTTTTTAAAGTGTTGGGTCTTGCTAGTGAATTTCTGTTCAAAGTAGTCAGTTCATTGTTCTATGAAAATATTTTCCTTTCTTTAGACAATATATTTTGAAGTGGAAGTAAAGCCAAATGTATGCTTGCCTTTGATCACAGAGTGGGGAAATATAGTTTATCATTTAGGGAAATACATCAATTTTGATCACACAGTCTTCTTCGTTTTCTCTCTTCAGTCTATGTTGATAGTTAATTCTATATCAAATTCTGGTATTTGTGATGTTTTATGTGATGTTAATAGTTCCTGGATGTGTATATTAGTGGTTGATACTAAAATTGTCTTTTTTTTTTTTTTTTAGTACATAATTTATAATCAAAATTGCTTTTCTATATTACTAATGGACACAGATGCTAGAGCAATGAAAATGTTATGCTGCAGAAACTAAACACAGAATCACAGAATGGTTGGGATTGGAAGGGATCTTGTCCATCTCCCCTGCTCAGACAGGGCCACCCAGAGCAGGTTGCCCATGACGGTGTCCTGAGAGCTTTTGAAGACCTCTGAGGACAGAGCCTTCACAAGTTCTCTTGGCAACCTGTGCCAGTGCTTGGTCAGCTGCACAGTAAAAAAGTGTTTCCTGATGTGCAGGAGGAACCTCCTGTGTTCCATTTGGTGCCCATTGCCTCTTGTCCTGCCACAAGGCACCACCAAAAAGAGCCTGGTTCCCGCCTCTTTGCACCCTCATATTAGGTAGGTTTTATGCACGTTGATAAGATCTCCCCTGAGGCCTCTCTTCTCTAGGCTGTATAGTCCCAGCTCTCTCAGCCTCTCCTCATAGAAGAGGTGCTTCAGTCCCTTCATCATCTTTGTGGTGCTTTATCATTTGTGAATTTACTGAGGGTGCATTCTACCCCATCATCCAGATCATTAATGAAGATGTTGAACAGGATTGGACCCAGCATTCACCCCTCAGGTACACCACAAGCTTCTGGCCTCCAACTAGACTTTACTTTATCCACCATCAACCCCTGGACTTGACCATTCAGACAGTTTTTGATCTACCTCACCATCTGCCCATCCAGCCCATACATCAACAGCTCCTCTGTGAGGATTTTATGGTGGCAGTGTCAAAGGCCTTTCTCAACTCCAGGTAGACAATATCCAGTGTTCCCTCCTCATCCATCAGGCTCGTCTTTTCCTTAGAGAAGCTTACCAGGTTGGTCAAGCATGACTTCCCCTTGGTGAATCTGTGAGTCCTGATGATTTTCTTCTCCTTCATGTGCCTGGAAATGGTTTCCAGGAGTAACTGCTTCATCACTTTTCCAGGGATCGAGGTGTGGCTGACTGGCCTGTAGTTCCCCAGGTCCTCCTTCTTGGCCTTCTTGAACATAGGAGTGACATTTGCTTTCCTCCAGTCTTCAGGTCCTTCCCCCAGTTGCCATGATTGACCAAAGATTATAGAGAGGGTCCTCACAATGACATGTGCCAGCTCCCTCAGCTCTTGTAGGTGCATCCCATCAGAGCCCATGGCCTTATGAATGGTTCAGTTTGCTTATGTTTTCCCCATCCTGACCCTTTTCTACCAAGGATACGCATTCCTTGCTCCAGCCTTTCCCCCTGGTTTCTGGGACCTGGGATTCCTGAAGGCTGTCCTTTCTGGTAACATCTAGCAAGTTTTAATGAGAATTTTTGTTTATAAAACAGTTTCAAGCAAGGCTTTGCAAAAGAGGAGTTGAAATAGAAACTTTTCTCTCTTTTTTTAATTAGTATTCAGAGCAGCAGTATTTTACTAGTTTTTTGTATTGTTTTTTATTTGGTTGCATAATCTATAAATCTCAATATTGTTACGATTAGCAAGTTTTTATAGGAAAATAGTCTTATGTTTGAGTGAGTGATGGGGAAGCTATATACCTTTTGGAGTATCTGTTGTATGAACCAATATCATCTTCCATATTTATCTGAAGCAGTGGAAGGCATTACTGTCCTCAGCTGCTTGTTATTACTGATCAGCCACAAGTTACTTCTACACAGCTAAGCAAACATACAGAATGGAAAGTGGAAGCGCTCTTTAATCTATTCTTGCTGTGCAAGATCAGTCAGGTTAACTTAAACCATTTCATTCGCAGTGTATGCTGGACAAGCTAACTTTACTCTGAAGCGGGTGAGGAAGGCCCATGTGCTCTTTGCCAGTTTTCAGCAGAGGAGTGGAAGCAAGCAGCATGGGGGCAATAGCATTTTGAATGTCTCCAACTGTTTGGAAAGTGAACATGTGTTTACACTAAAAACATCTAATGAAATGGTTTAAATTCTGGCAGTATCAAATCATTCACCTCTTCACCCCTTCTGTTCAAAAGGAATCATGTTCCTTTATATTTCAGTACATGTGTGTTTCACAGGCCACTTTTAAAAGTTAGAATTTCTTCTCTCCTTAACTGTTACAAATTCGTAGCACTTGCTCAGGTTAGGCCTCTTATACCCCCACTGATTTATACCACACTGTGCTAAATTGTCTTAATGCTTGGTATCTATTCACAATGTCCAGGTGAGATTTTGTCTTCAGAGTCTGTCTATATGTTGCATTTCTATGTGTAAAAACATCTCAGTCACTCATCACATCTTTTCCATGTGCATGTTTCTTAACAAATCTCCTCCACAGAAAAAAACAGAATAGTATCGCAAAAGAAAATGTTAATTAACAAGATGGAAAGACCATCATCTTCAAAGCATAACACTGACCAAAATATAGATGAATGAGACAGCAGAATGCAAATAACCTAGTACAATTATTGAAATAATAGTGTATCCAGATTTTCAAATGTAAAATTAAATTTGTTTTTTAACAGCAATAGCAATAGTAATGGTCATAGAAATAGTAACAGCGAGGCTTAATCGACCAAAAAAAAATATCAAATCGAGTCAAATTGACCAAAAAAAAAAAAAAGTGGATTCATGATTGCATTGAGACACAGCGTCTATAGGAAAAAAGGGATCCAAAGGGATTTTCTACCTTCTGGATATCCTTGTGACCATTCCCGTGTGCTTTCTCTTGTGCTAGCACAGGTTTTGGGGATCACGATGTAGTGAATGACATCTGGGAGTTCACTATGTCCCTATTATTTTGGGGGAAGTAAGTGGGGAAGAGAGTGAGGGAGAGTTATTCTGGTGTGGAAATTAATTCACTGGTTCGTTTGAATTAATAGTTCACCGAGGAGTGTGGGTGACTTCTTTAGATAGCATTGCTAGCTGATACTGACTGCTGAACCGTAATATCAAAAAATATTACAGTTAAGATAAAATAGAGTTTACAGGAAAGTTCTAGTAGAAATCTGAATGGCAGACCTCTCTCTTCTTAATAGCATCTTAGCTCATTTTTATAAGAAATGTGAAAAAAGAAAATTACTTTTGGATTTTATCTAAAGGAGCTAGGGACATTCCTTAAATTAATCATTTATGGGTCATGTCTGAAAATAGGAACAGGGAACTCATATGATTTATTCAGACTACCACGGTGTAGTGCTTGTGACAGTTGTCTCGTAATACACGTAGTGAGACATTTCACAACTTGAGCCAGCCTGAACCATAGGCAGAAAATGCAAACGTGCCTTATTTGAGCAGGTAGTTATGTAAATTAAAGTCAATGCTATTGTAAAAGGAGAATTCCCGAGTTGATCATTCAAGGTACATAAGTACAGCAGATCATGTTTCTGTTTGATGGCTTTTTGATTTGCTGAGTTTGGAGAGAGGTTAATTAATGCATTTAATCTCTTGTTTCTTTTGTACGTGGAAATGTTCACAATACATTTTTTAGCTATTCATCCAAGGATCTATTTCCTTCATAAAGTATCAGTTCCTGTGCATCCTTTGGCTCTATTTCATAATCCTGTATGTATACTGAACTTGGAGGAATGAGTGCATAAATGGGCATGAATGCAGGAATAAAATAATAGAACTTTTTATTAATGTAAAAAATAAATCCTACTTTCTCACTTTCTCATTTAAAAAGCAAAACAAAACAAAACAAACACTAATGATTAACTACTAAAACTCCAGTTTTGTGAGAATAATTTCTTTTTGTTTGTTTGTTTTTTGGCCATAGTTATTTTAGTGTAATCCAGCCTAAAATAATTTTAATTTTATATTGTCTGAGCTGCACATTCTGAAGGATTTTCAGTTTCTTTGAATACAGTTATATACATGAAATCACACACATAGGTTATGAAGGATCTGTCATCTCCATCTTGAATATTTTAGTTAGACTGAAGTTTAGATTTAGCTGATCAGGCACAAAAAGATTCAGGAGTGGTTTGGCATAAAAGTGTCTATAAAACCTATTAAATGTATTACATTTTTTCTAATGTTGAGTGGGTTGGCAGTTTGAGGAATAAATTCATCTCTTTTTGTCCAAATTCTGTTTTCAAAGAAACACTAAGAAATTCAGTTTGGAGTTACAGGTTCACTAGTTGTAGAAGATTGCTGTAGCCAGAAGCTTTATATTATGCTCTGAAAATGCTCTGATGCTTATTACTCACTAGTATATTTTTAATTAGTATAAATGTCATCAGTAACTGTGAAAAAAACAACAAAACATACACTGTTTTCATTTGTAGTTCAACTGAAAATTTTCATCAATTTGTTGCGGGGAGTGGGGGAGTTGTTTAAGCTTTCAGAGTCTGTGAAAGTTGAGATTTTTACAGCAAGCTCTGTGGTTTAGATTGTGTTTCCAGTGACATAACTAGTTAAATGTAAACCAGATGTGCTTTGAAGTTTATTTCCAGGAATGTACAGTGAACTGTTTCAATTTTTGTTTCTGTGACATTTACAATGTACACTCACTCCACTTAAGAAAAAAATGTTAAAAAAAAAATCCCTGGTAAATATTTTCATACATTCGCTTTTTATTTTAAAATATAGAATTGTATTTTAAATCAAATAATTTTCTCTCTCTTTTTAAATTTGCCATGTAAAATTGTTAATAGAAGGTGTATGGAAAAAAATTTTAAGCAATTTACAAGTTTGTTTACATTCTGCATATGATACTTTTTGCCCTGATTCAGCAATGCGCTATTGGTGAAGTACATTCATCCTTTTATTTTTTTTCCTGAATGGTGTGTTTGGGGAGTAGTCAGTGCAATATTATAAACGTGTTAATACCTAAAACACTGAGCTTAGAGAAGTTCTTGGTTTGTTTTTAGTTTCTTTCTGTTCCATTTTTTATGTTTGTTTGTTTGTTTGTTGACATTGTGCTGAAGCATGTCAAATGCAGAACTTAGCAAACTACGTTTTCAGGTTTGGGGACCCAGAGTACAGTAACAAGATCATTTTAGAAACAACCACAAATTAATGCCTCCAGATGTGCATATCCTAAAGCTGCAGTGAAGCAGTGAAAGCTGCTCTCCCTGTTCCTAACCCATAGAAAGAAATGAAATGGAATGAGCATTCCTTCATCTATACCAGGACAACATGAAATGAGGAAGACTGTAGTTCTGTGATAGAGCTTTTCTCACCCCTCATCTTAGTTACATGCTTTTGCAATTTTCATCCAGAAACTGGAAAGTGAATATTTGTCTGTGGGATCAGTAAGGAACTTACTGATCAGTAAGCATGGGTTACAGTCCCCATGGACTACAGTGGGTTACAGTACATGCTTACAGTCAGCATGGGTTTATGAAAGGCAGGTCCTGCTTGACGAACCTGATCTCCTTCTATGACAAAGCGATGGGCTTGGTGGATGAGGGAAAGGCTGTGGATGTGGTCTACCTTGACTTCAGTAAGGCTTCTGACACCGTTTCCCACAGCATTCTCCTCAGGAAAATGGCTGCTCATGGCTTGGACTGGCGTACGCTTCATTGGGTTAAAAACTGGCTGGGTAGCTGGGCCCAAAGAGTTGTGGTGAATGGGGTCAAATCCAGTTGGAGGCCGGTCACTAGTGGAGTCCCCCAGGGCTTCAGTACTAGGGCCAGTCCTCTTTAATATCTTTATCGATGATCTGGATGAGGGGATTGAGTGCACCCTCAGTAAGTTTGCAGATGACACCAAGTTAGGTGCATGTGTCGATCTGCTTGAGGGTAGGAAGGCTCTGCAGGAGGATCTGGATAGGCTGGACCGATGGGCTGAGGCCAACTGTATGAAGTTCCACAAGGCCAAGTGCCGGGTCCTGCACTTGGGGCGCAACAACCCCAAGCAGCACTACAAGCTGGGAGATGAGTGGTTGGAAATCTGCCTTGCAGAGAAGGACCTGGGAGTATTGGTTGATAGTCGGCTGAATATGAGCCAGCAGGGTGCTCAGGTGGCCAAGAAGGCCAACAGCATCCTGGCTTGCATAAGAAACAGTGTGGCCAGCAGGTCTAGGGAAGTGATTGTCCCCCTGTACTTGGCTCTGGTGAGGCCGCACCTCGAGTACTGCGTTCAGTTTTGGGCCCCTCGCTACAAGAAGGACATTGAGGTGCTTGTGCGAGTCCAGAGAAGGGCAACAAAGTTGGTGAGGGGTCTGGAGAACAAGTCTTATGAGGAGCGGCTGAGGGAGCTGGGATTGTTCAGCCTGGAGAAGAGGAGGCTCGGGGGCAACCTTATCACACTTTACAGGTACCTTAAAGGAGGCTGTAGCGAGGTAGGGGTTGGTCTGTTCTCCCACGTGTCTCCCACGTGCCTGGTGACAGGACAAGGGGGAATGGGCTTAAGTTGTGCCAGGGGAGGTTTAGATTGGATATTAGGAGGAACTTCTTTACTGAAAGGGTTGTTAGGCATTGGAATGGGCTGCCCAGGGAAGTGGTTGAGTCACCATCCCTGGAGGTCTTTAAGAGACGTTTAGATGTTGAACTTAGTGATACGGTTTAGCGGAGGACTTGTTAGTGTTAGGTCAGAGGTTGGACTAGACGATCTTGGAGGTCTCTTCCAACCTAGACGATTCTGTGATTCTGTGAACTTGTGCTTGCACTAGAGAGAGTTGGAAACAAAAGGGTGAAATGGAAATGTCCCCTGTAGATGGCAGCAACCTGATAGACAGACTCAGTTGTATTGACAAGGAATGTGTTCAATACAGGCTTCAGCGAGGGTTAAGATTAAATGTCCTGACTTTGCCTTGGAATGCACATGCAGTTCTCCCAGTCTAGAAGGTGGTCAGCTCAGACAACAGATCTTCCTCTTCTTCCCCATTTTGCTCACCTAGCCATTCAGTTTGGTTCCTTTCGTCTCCTTCATCTTTTGCCAGAGAATGAAGAACATAACCCATGAAATCAGGACAGCTGCTTCATTTCTCATAAAGTGCTGAACTTTAGATGTTTTGGCCCCTCCATCTCCATTTATTCACTTATCTTTTAGTTTTACTTTTCGGGATGTTGACTTTCAGCTATGGCCCCCAACTATTTTTTTCTTAGGTATGGGTTTCTTGTTAACTCTGAAAACCCAAAGCAGAAGATGTCTTTTCCTACAATAAAATTGTGTGTAAACGTAACTTGCTAAGTATCAGGGAGAATTAAAGATAAGCATAGTAACCTGCTACATTTTACAATTATAAATGAGAATTATTTTAAGTTTCATGCATTTTTGATATCCTAAATATGAGTGAAGTAGTGTTTTGGATAGTAGTACTTTCTGCTCAGTATAGTGCTTTGTCTTGCACATTGATGGTGCATGTGCAGACGTGTGTGGTTCAGCTGCCAACTTTTAAAAGCATATGACGCTTTCCATGAAAATCTCCTACTTTCAGCTGTAAATGTTTTTGGCAAACTTCAACCATTTTACATATAAGTTTCTTCACTGTATGTCTGACTCAAACAAAATTATAATTTTACCTTTAAAATTTCCAGACAAAACACTTTGTTTATTTCCAAGAATGACTAGCTACTGAGAAAATGTTAATCTGTGCATTTAGATATGTGCAACAGTTGTGACCTTTTCTTTAAAAAGCTGTTGCTTCTCAGTATTACTGCAGCTTGAAATTTCTCAAATAGGTTTTCTATCAGGATAGTGCTTCTTTCCTCTGAAAATGTGCTCAAATTTGGCCAAGTTGTAAGACTCCTTTTGCATATGCTCAGTAGAGACATTCTATTTTTAGTGTGCGAAAACTCCAAAGATTCTGTGTCACTGTTCATGCCTGGTCCAGCATGGGAACTTTTCTGAGTTGCACCTGAGCACGGAAGAGCGCTGGACTGGTTAGAGAACCATACCTGCGTAAAAACAGAGACATAAATGTGGAGACTGATCAAAGATTCCCCTGTCCCAATGCTAATTGTAGCAGAGCAAGTACACAACTTTACTTTCCAGAAATACTCTCCGATTTCTCAGCAATTGTGGTTCAGAAATAGGATCTTTACATTTAATAAACCTATGGTGGATTTCTTTTCCATAACTTGTCCAGACTGCCATTGATTCGTGAATGCTTTGAGCAGCCTAGGGTAAGCATCTCCAATTCCTCTACTTGATGTGTAAAGGCCTGTTTCTTTATTTGGCTACAAGCTAGCTTTGTGAGATGTCTTTTTGTTCTTGTACTGTAAGAGATAGTGAAAGTTTGATGATGTCTTTGACAGGGAGCAACTACAACTCTTTGATGTAGTTCACTTGTCCTTTCTTTCATTTCTACTTTCTCCTTTTTTTAAAGCTAGCCAAACTGCTGAAAGCAAGATGGCATATGAAAAGGAAGCAAAAGCATACCTTTCTCCAAAATCATTTGTATACTGAGAGCTATTCAGCATGTAGTGCGTATTTAAGATGATGCCTCAGCGTGATCTGTTTCTAATCGTGGGAACAGGATATGTGGTTTCTCTGTAAAAGCAGCAGACACTACTCTCTGCTACCAGGTATTGCTGGCTAGGGAAAGACAAGAAGACTGGAGAGGCAGGGAGCATACTTTGGATAATAAAACCTCAGGTAATAAAGTGTGAAATGTATTTATGGGGAGGAGAGGGATGCAGGGCAGATCAATGTTGGCAAGCTCTCCAGACTGCCAGCTGGGATACAGAAGTGCTCAGCAAGTGCTCTGTCTAAACTAACTGGCTGCTGTAGATCTATGGGATTACCTCCACGCTGCACTTCCCAGCCCATCAGGTTGGTATGTGACCTGTCCTTGCCCTGCGTGCTCGCCCATGGTGCTGCACTCTGCCTGGTGAGCTGGCTTGGGCCTTGGTGGGCTAGGACTGAGCCTGAGATAACATGACCAACTGTATCTAAACAGGCTGCTTGCAGAGAAACTTGGAAGCTGTGCCTGGTGCCATATGGGACTACCAGCTCCAGAGGAGTAATGCAGGGCCAGCATTACTGTTAGGGGTTTACCAGCTCAGGTATTGCTGCTGCAGTTAACCCAGTACAGTCAGCCCTTGAAACTGCAACACAGTCTTGATATTGTGAGGCCTCCTGGATCTCATGTCTGCATCTGTGTATGATGTACGAGTAAGCTGTGTAATTCACAAGGTTAGGAGTAGACTTCACTAACACAAGCTCTTTTGTTGTTCAAAAACCTTCTGGCATTCAAGGACAAGTTTTGCTATTTGCTCTTTGTAGGTAAGTAATTCCATTAAGAAAAGGGACAGTGAAAAGTGGGCCCTAAATTAGGTGCTTTCTTTGGGGATGAAGAGGGAGATCACAGTTTCATAAGTATACAGATTTCTGGATGTTTTCTATCTCTCTGTCCCCCTTTCTACTTCCCCCCCCGTCCCCCCCCCCCCCCCCCCCCTTATTTATGTATATATATGTACACATATATGTTTATATACATATGTCCTTTGGCGAGTATTCTAAACATATATCCTTCAGGGAATATTCCTTCAAGTCTAGTCAAATGTATAGTTGTATACATCTAGTACAAATCATAGCAAACCAAATATCAAATGATACATTTTTCATGATTTCTAAACAATGAGCAGGACATTCCAGTTTGCTTTGAAAATGATCTATGGTGCAATTAATGTTACTGGTGCATAACTACATCCTGCATTAATTTATTCTTAATTTACATCATGCTATTTTTTTTGTATCAATATGACATTATTCCTCAAGCAATACTAGTGAACATAAGTATGCACTAAGAGCTTTATTTCTGGCCTGCCAAAGGAACTGTCTGGTTGGGTTAGAATGTATGGCTTGATTCAGGACCCAGATCAAAAAAATTGAATTGGTTGAGTTCAGGAGGAAATAGTGGATATGCATCTGCAATTGTTCTTTGAAAGAATTTGCTAGTATTGGTTTAATCTTAAAACTGGTTTCACTTCAAATAAAAAATCAGTAAATAATACAGTCTGCAGGACTCCTTACATATGAACAGGCTCAAAAATCTCATGGGGGAAATAAATAGAAGTAGCTAGGGGGTAGAGGGAAGTACCATTTACACTATTCCCGTTTCAACTCCTATTTCTTGAATGCTTTCCAGAACTAGAGAATCGCAGCCAGCAATGGAATATTTTGATTCTGACAGGGTTTTCTTAATTCTTCCAAAACCTCATGGAGCCATAAATGACAGAAACAATAAAGCTGTTGTTTGTGCACAGCATGTTGTGGCTGGAAATGCATTGCTTACCATGATAAAGGAGTAGTGATTTCTCACAGGATAGTTATAATTGATGCTGGAAAACTTTATAGTCCAAGTTCTTCTAAGTTACTATTTTTGTAGAGAAGGGCCATTTAATTAACACTTTCAAAATATACACTCCTATAAACATGTACATACATGCTAACTGCCTAACCATACCTTGTTTGCGTGTCATGTTTTAAAAAGACAGGCAAACAGGAAGACAGACAGACAAAGAGAGAAAAAAAGAGAAAAAAGCCAAATACACCAGGCAGTTTTGGCAAATCATGGTCCACAGCAGTATTTGTACTCTAGTATTTTCCAAAAGCACATCACAGTCTTAACAGTATCTTTCCCTTCTGGATTATAGATATAAATGAATGTGAAAGCAGTCCGTGTGTCAATGGTGCCTGCAGGAACAATCTTGGTTCTTTCAATTGTGAATGTTCACCTGGCAGCAAACTCGACTCTACAGGACTGATATGCATTGGTGAGTCTTTCCTTCTTTTTTCCTTTTTCTTCTCCTGTTTTTCTTACTAATTTGAAACATATTGTTTTTATTGATTAATTAAGCAAGAAAATAATGTATTCTGCTCATCTTCCCTTTATAGCGGACTACATGTCTTGTTGTGTAGGTAATACTAAACAAACCAATACTAATTTGATTGTTTCCATGGAAGCAGAAGCAAGTTAAAAAGAGACATAGGTATAATGCATGTGTATGTCCAAACTATGGTGAAAGTGGTGAAAAGCAGATGTTCGTTGGTGGGAGACAGTGGGGATGTCTTATTGTTAATAGGAATTTTTGTCATTCTCCTAAAAGACTTGATAGGAGTGAAAACAATAGATAATAAGCCTGATAGTTGAGAAATTGTGCAGCAGAAAAGCCCATTCAGTTCCCTGTCCATTTTTAAATTTGAGCCAAGAAACTAAGTAAAACTGGAGGAACATCTACTCAGTGATTTGAAAGCACATGGCTTCTAGGATTCACACCATTTTTCATAAACTGCGAAGAGTGGCTTTCCAATCTGTCAGGAAACAATAACGGCTTTTGCTTTATAGCACAATCTTATACCTTCAGTCTTTTGTAGCAAGCTGATAAAGGAGAGTAAAATACATCTGAATTTATCAATATGCCTACTGCCCCTGAAGCAGAAACGTGGTAATGTCTCTCTCTATATATGTATTATATATATATATAATTTACTGTATTGTGACATATAATAATTTAACATAAATAATATTAACATCCTTTTAGGATTCTATTGCATTGAAAAAAAAGCAGAACATGGCACAGATTTTACTAGAGCTAGCAGCAACAGTTGTCTGCAAGATGTCATTGGCATTATTTCTGGAAGTCATTCATTAATTTTTTTTTTTCCTTGTCTTTCCAAGAAGACTCAAAGGTTTGGACACATCTGCACTTCTCAGGTGCTCAAAAGCTGCCATTGTTTCATCTTATTAGTGTAACATAATTGGGCCACTGTAGAATATGTGAGATAAATTGGATTGGAGTGCATTAATAAAGGGATGATGCTGATTTTAAATGTACTTTTTATTGTAAGATGCATTTGTTTGGTGTTCTTGTTTCAACTTTCTTGCCTTGCCAAGATTTTCATAAGATAGGAAATATAATGCAAAGACTCAAGTTCCTATTTAATGTTGCCATCTGTCTATGCCTTAACATGTTTTTCAAGTGAGTTACTTTTGCACCTAAGCCTTCTCTTAGATGCCTTCCTTCTAGCCTTTCTCATAGATTTTTAGGGATACTGTCACCATCATTGGCCTGTACAGTTTAGTGTTCTTTTTGTTCTTTTTCACATTTTGCTTATGCCTTGATGTGACCACAGTAATTTGTGCTTTTTTGTACTGCTTGTTTTAATTTTCATGTTCTGACATCCAAAGGTATTACAAGTTCATTAAGGACTTAATTATAACAGTTTTCTGGATTTACTTTGCAAATGGTTTCCATTGAATTGGTTGCCGTGTGAGGTCCTATTTGGCTTGAGTAGTAGTGGCAAATAATGTAAAACAAACAAAATAAATAGTTGAACAGTCAGATTAAAAGTGAAGGATAGGAGCCACCCATACTATAAGCCTAATTGTTACTTTTCATGTTGATCAACATTCTCACAGGAAGAGTTTTCAGTGCCACAGGTGAGAATATGTTAGGACAGAAGGGTCGAGATAGCTCACGTGAGAAGTACAGATTTGTACATGTAGAGTCCATTTATGTTTTTCTATGTTGGTAAAATTTCCATTAGAATCAGTAGTGATTGAGAGAAGGGCAGACTAGGTTACTGAAAGGGGAGTGAGGTTATAGGCAGTTTCTGGTGTGAAAAACTTGCAAACATTCATTGAATGTAAGCTGTTTTAAATCTCCACAGTAGAGAAAGTTGTGTTTCTCCACTTGTGTATTGACTATAATTGCCATAATTTTTTAGCTGATTGTTCCTGTAAAGCATTATTGTAGCATCAGATATGAAAAGCTTATGCCAGTACAGAAGCATATGCCTAGAATGGTGTTCTGGTTTGGGTATGTATTGTATTCTTCATAAGAATGATCAAACTAAGGTAGTGTCAGTTTGATTCTGACCTCTCTACAGTTTTGGTTTAGTTCCAAATTTGGTCTCATGTCAGAACCAAAATCACCCACATTTGTAAGGATATTTTTTTTCTTTCTTTCATGATGGCGATGAAAGCTTGAACTTAAAATTCACATAAATTTGCACATGACAACATAATTAGAATAAAAAAACATTAACATTACAGCACTCTTAATTTTATTTTTACATCTTGTTCTCATGTGTTTGTTCCAATTGGCCTTATTGCTGATTTTCACCGTTCTCTTGTGGACTCAGATAATACCCAAGTTATGTGGCTGACGCATGTTCTTTACTTAGTTTGTGGACAGATAAGTTCAGTCTGTCATTTCCTCTGGCTCCTTGGCATGGGCTGCTCAGCCTCAACGCTGAAGAACCAGGTGGCTTAAGCCATTTGCATCCATATTCCTGTAGAAATCCAGCATAGATGTAAGCCATTTGTCTCTCTCTGTGAGGTTCCCTGCATAAAAGAAAAATGACTTGCTCAAGTAATAGCAAGATTTCAAGTCACAACATTTGGCCTCATATTAGAGCTCCAACTTCCAGCAAATGAAAGTTGTTAGTTTAGCGTTTACATTAAAAGCATTTAACAAAAAAATATGATGTATTACACATTTCTTTTGCTTTCACACTGACAATGTCTGCAGTATTAAGACTGCCCTCCTGTAAGGAAGGGTAGAATTGGAACTGTTTTTGAAATACATCTGTTGGTGGTACCAGTGCTGCATTTCTATTTTGGAAACTGCTCATGTAGTAGAGATACTGCTATTTGTGGTCTTTGAAATGTGCACTTAATATATGCTTTTTATGCACATTTCAATATTTTTGGAATTCACACAGTGCACAACCCGTAGGCTGCCATCTGCCTGTAGTATGCATACATTCTTCTTCAAGTCAGAATCAAAGAGATGCAAGCAGCAGAAAGAATGCTTTGATGTTGGATAATAAATAATTTTTTCACCAAAGTAAAAGTCACAGTGACTGCCCTTTGTAAGTTTTGTCTGGACAAGAGAGGTTGTGTAAAATAAAGGAAATTAACTCATAGCCTGAAAAAAAAAATAAGACAAGCAGACTTTGGCAGGGTAGTATAGATGCAGCTGGTGTGAAGAAAGTCACCTGCTAATTTGTGTAGTTTAAATCATTTTTGAGATACTGTTTTGACTTTTTCATCCTGTAATGTTGCCTACTAAAAATGAATAATATCTTGTTCAGAAATTTCTAGTGAATGAAGCAATGGAAGCATTTACATTTTGATAACATAAAGCAGAGACATCAATGTATGGCCAGTAAGCTAGATGTAGCATGAAATAGCAGCTAAAAGGGCCTATTTTGTTCTCCCTGTGTTAGTCCCCTGTATTTGGGACATACGATGTGAAGACATTATGACCAACCCATGACTGGCCAAGGGCAGATCCAGGTAGTCACTTTGTAGCTTATGTCTTCCTTTGGTCTTTTGATGTTAACCCTAGTCCTGACTGTCAGACAAAAGTGGAACAAGGCTTAGAAAAGATGCCTTGTCCATGATCCTCAGCCCCTCATTGGTTCATGCACTTTTTTAAGGGTAGTATTCTGCCCTACATGTTTGAAAACAACATTAATCTAAATAATTGCACTCTTTTATGTGTATGTATGAATTTTTTTTGAATTTTTTATGAATTATTTATGTGTGTGAAGTACATTCTCCAGTTTCTAAAACTGGTTCCAGGCACATTCTTTAGCCATTTTTCTCCTGTTACATTACCCAAAGAAAAGTTGTGTTCTCGGTGGTCTACGTAATTTTTTAATGACAGTTTTGTAGAAAAGTTCAAGTTGATTGAAAAAAAATAAGCTGGAGCATGTTGCTCCTAAATATGAGGTCTCAGTAATAATAATCCACAGCACCTAATAGATAGTCTGGCTTTTTGTATGTATATTACATGTAAATCTTAAAAGCCAATTCCTATTCATCTTGCATAAGTCATCTTGTTAAATTCATCTGTGCCACTTTCTTAGCTTTGAACTTTGAGTATGCACTTGCATTTAAACTCTGTCAAGGCTGATCTCCAAATCTGGGTTAGATATTTAAAGACTGTTTTTGCTATCCAGTGACAAGGGTTGTGGTCTGCTTCATGGAATCATAGAATGGTTTGGGTTGGAAGGAACCTTAAAGATCTTGTAATTCCAACGCCCTTGCCACGGGCAGGAACACCTCTCACTTGACCAGGTTTCTCAAAGCCCCATTCAACCTGGCCTTGAACAATTCCAGGGATGGGGCATCCACAGCTTCTCTGGGAGACCTATGCCAGTGCCTCACCACCCTCAGAGTGAAGGATTTATTCCTCAAATCTACTTTAAACCTACCCTCTTTTAGTTTAAAGCCATTACCCCTTGTCCTATCACCATGCTCCCTGACAAAAAGTCCCTCCCCAGCTTTCCCGTAGGCCCCCTTTAGGTACTGGAAGGCCACTATAAGGTCTGCCCAGAGCCTTCTCTTCTCCAGACAGAACAAACTCCCTCAGCCTGTCTTCATAGGAGAGGTGCTCCAGCACTCTGATCATCCTCATGACCCTTCTCTGGACTTGTTCTAATGGGTCCATGTCCTCCTTGTGCTGGGTGCCCCAGAGCTGAACTCAGGGCTCCAGGTGGGGTCTCACAAGAGTAGAGCAGAGGGGGACAATCACCTCCCCAGCCCTGCTGGCCATGCTGCTTTTGATGCAGCCAGGATACGGTTGGCTTTCTGGGCTGCAAGCGCACAGTGCTGGCTCACATTCAGTTTCTTGTCAACCAGCATCCCTGGGTCCTTTTCCTCAGGGCTGCTCTCAATCCATTTTCCACCCAGCCTCTATTTGTGCTGGGGATTACCCTGGTCTAGATGCAGGACCTTGCACTTGGCCTTGTTGAACCTCATGAGGTTTGCACAGGCCCAACTCTCAAGCCTGTCTAGGTCCCATTGGATGGGCTCCCTTCCCTCCAGCATGTTGACTGTACCACACATTTCGGTGTCATTGGCAAATCTGTTGAGGGTGCACTCGATCCCACTGTCCATGTCACCAACAAAGACATTAAACAGCGCCGGTTCCAATACCAATCCCTGAGGAGCACCACTTGTCACGCATTTCCACCTGGACATTGACCCGTTGACCACAACTATCTGACTGTGACCATCCAGCCAATTCCTTACCCACCTAGTGGTCCATCCATTAAATCCATGTCTCTCCAATTTAGAGACAAGGATATCATAGGGGGCAGTGTCAAATGCTTTGCACAAGTCCAGGTAGAAGATGTCAGGTGCTTTTCCCCTGTCCACCAGTGCTGTAACCCCGTCGTAGAAAGCCACCAGACTTTTTAGGCACAATCTGCCCTTAGTGAAGCCATGTTGGCTGTCCCTAGTCACCTCCTTATTTTCCATGTGCCTTAATAGTTTCCAGGAGGATCTGCTCCATGATCGTGCCAGGCACAGAGGTGAGACTGACTGGCCTGTAGCTCCCCAGGTCCTCCTTTTTCCCTTTTAAAATGGAGGTTATGTTTTCCCTCTTCCAGTCAGTGGGAACTTCACCACACTGTCACAACTTTTCAAATATGGTGAATTCAAGAAATTTGATCTCATTTTAATATAAATGCATAAAAGTACTGAGTCAAGGTGCTGTACTTTCAAATGTACATACCCGATTTAGGATCTAACTGACATTTTGAAAAGTGGCTTGGGCATCGAAAGCGTAGTTTTTTATACTTGAATATTTGGGTACCTAAAAGAGAATTTCAGAGAATTTCAGGCAGCATAGTTGACACTGGTGACTGAAAATCTCTCTTCTTCATGGATGGTTAGCTGGAGAGCAGTCAGGAGGTGCTGCTTGTCTCAGTTGGGCACTTACTGGAATGGGTTTGCTCTGAGCAGGTCTGGGTTCACAGCCTGACAATCTAATTTGTGATTGAGGAGCTGGATGTGCTGTGACTGCATCATCAGGAGCAGAGAGTGGAGTGTAAGCTAGCAGACATAGTCAAAGCCCTCCTAATGCACCGGGAGGACTGGACCTCTAAAAGAATATAGCACACTCCTGCCCCCCACATTTTAATTTTTCTTTTCTTTCTGACAATCTTGAAGTTTCATTGAGTGGGACAGAGCTAAGAGCACCCAGTGATTATAGGCCAGTGGTTCAAGCAGTCAGCTGGAAGGGGGAATCCCAGGTTACAATCTCTATTTGCTACTTGTGTATTTTAGAAATGAACTGTGTCTAGATTAAACAAATAAATAAAATTACTGTAGTTGCTGGAGGACCTTGACTAGCTATAGGACCTGGACTATAAAATGCCTCAAGCGGTGCACTCTACCACTCATTTTTAGTGGTAGTGGTATTCATTTCCTCTGCTTCTAAAATAAAATACATACAAAATGACTCTGATGCAAAGACAGACTGTGCTCTCTTTGTACTCCATCTGCCAGTGGCATGAGAAGATGCCAGCTCTTTTTACTGTGACAGTTCCATTTTATTTTTATTGCAGATAGCCTGAAGGGGACTTGCTGGCTTAACATCCAGGATAGTCGCTGTGAAGTCAACATCAATGGTGCTACACTGAAATCTGAATGCTGTGCTACCTTAGGAGCAGCTTGGGGCAGCCCATGTGAGCGCTGTGAATTAGGTATGCTGCTGTGCTTGCATATCCTGTGACTTTTGTGAGAAGGCCAAATGTAACACTAATAAGTTCTCATCATCTTCTGTTAAAAAATAACAAGAAAACACTATGAAATGAGTTTGTTTTCTTCAGCATCACTTCTAATCTCCACCATCAGGTATTATTCTAATAACTTTGAAGCTACAAGGAAATAACATTTGAATTGATCTTTGCATAGCTATATATGTTTCTTCTCAACATGGACTGTGCATTGGGGTAGGTTGAATTAAAGACTATAATAGTAAAGCGAAATATCTGCTAAAAGTCTTGAGGACTTTTTATTTTGCGGGCTGTTAACACTTGTTCCAGCTGTTTTCAACCACATAACTTATGTACAATTATTGATTGCAGAATAGTACTAGTATTAGATCACAGGGGTAGGGCTAGAGGTTGGAAGCAGGAATGCTAAATGTATCCTTGTTTTCACGGAATAAACACTGTGCCACACTCTCGCCATAAGATTTGAATAATGCCACTTGCAACTGAACCAGCCTTTATTTTTAAATTGAAACAATAACTGTGGTCACATATATCTCACCTAATAAGCATGGTGCAAACAAACAAGCTTTTGAGATGCAGTAGAGCATCAAGAAAAGATACTACTTTGAACTCCAGGAAGCAGCATGGTAAGGTTAGGGTGGTAGAACTGATCAAAAACTAATCAATCTAGAGAGCCCATTAGTTCAGACTATGTTTGGCCATTTTATTTCCTAATCTGTAACTCACTTGATTCTAGCAAGCTTGCATATCTCTACAGCATGCTACATTTTACATACATATCCTAGAATAACATCTATGCTGATATCCTTTATTAAGCTGTAGTGGAAACAAACAAACAAACAAAAACAAACAAACAAACAAACACTTCAGTGATAACTAGCATCACTAAAGCTTGAAATCTTTAGGGAACTTTACAAAAAATTTACCCTTCAGTTACATCTGAGTGCAGAGATTAGTCTGATTCCTCAATTTCCGATTGAGGAAACCATGAGAAAAAAATATATAAGATTTAATTTCCCCAGCTATTATTTGTTATAAGTAACATGTATGAGTCCATAGTTTTCTTCACTGAGGCTAGATCACTCATCATGTTATACAGTCAGAAAATATAGAAAAATTGCAAAGATACTTTTATTTTTAAATTACTTGCTCTTATATTTCTGTCACTCTAAAGCAGTGATATATCTTTTTTGGCTTGATTCCAGACACAGCTTGCTCAAGAGGATTTGCCAGAGTTAAGGGTGTTACCTGTGAAGGTAATGCTTTTGCTTCTTACTCAAGATGTCATTTTTTCCCCCTGGAAAATGGTATAAAAGAGGATTTATTATGCTGTTCATTTTGCCAGGCATAATCATACTGATCTTAGATGAATGCCATCACAGTTACTGACTGTTGGGGACATAAAAGTTAACACTATTGGAGAATGTCAAAATGGTACAAAAAGGATGGAACTGCTCCTTCAATTTATTTATTACAAAATATTACTTATCCTAATACATTATGAATGAAAGTGTCATGCTTTCTTTCATATAGCTGAAGTTCTCAAAAAAGTTGTAGCTTTCTGCTTGCTGGAGTTGGCATACAGTCTGAAATTTCTTTCACCCCTTCATTTACCAACAGATGTAAATGAGTGTGATGTTTTCCCGGGGGTTTGTCCCAATGGGCGATGTGTTAACAGCCGAGGCTCATTTCACTGCGAGTGCCCTGAAGGACTGACATTGGATGGAACAGGGCGAGTGTGTTTAGGTAAGAGCACAGTCAACTCTGGTAACTTTTAGGCTCTGTATAACAAATATTCAAAATAGTTCTCAAAAGAGTATGAAAGGATGTTTGATTTGTTTCTGTATTGCTGAATTTGTTAAATGTATGTCTTAGTTTTTGCCTGCTAAGACTTCAGATACCTGTGCAAGTTCAGGGAAGAGTTGTTAATCCCTAGAGGGAATGTGAATGTTTGTGTTATGACTTGTCTTGCCTTCAGTGCAGTCAATAGGTTTTGCTAGAGTGCTGCCCTTACTATGACTTCTGTTCCAAAGCAGAAACATCTAACTCACTGGGAGCTAGACAATAAGCAGTTTGCTGGCCAACCAGAAGCTTATAATGCAGTGTGACTTCCTCTTTTCTCTCTTGCTATCTAGTCATGGTGTGAAAATGAGGTACTATCTTGTAGCACAAACACTGGTGCAAATTGTTCTGTTTGTAAGAAAGCAAAATGGATGTAGATAAAAATAAGAGCTCATCTTCATTGTACAGAACATGAATGTCTTCTACTGACAAAATATGATAGCTGTGAAGACAATGTTCTCTACAGGAATGTTTTGAGGTATAAAAAGTACTGAACCCCTTATGCAAATTAAAGAATACAAAAATATCCAGTAGCAAGTGTAGTTAGTTTTACTAGTCTGCTAAACTTTTTTGTTGTTGTTGGCAGAGAAAAAAGGAAAGAGCTAGAACTCAATTCCTGAGGTTGCAAGATAAGGAAAAAGAGCAAGAGAGACTTACCACAGTTCCTACACTACCACCAGGAAAGTGTATTCCCCTGGAAAACCCTTAACTTTTCTGTAACTTTTTTTCTAGAGCTGGGGAAGTGCGTGAATGAACATATAATAGTGCTTTTTACAATCACAGGTATTATAAAAAGTCACATTGCTACAAACTTCTGAAGCATCTGAATTATTGTAATAAAACAGCAATATCTATCAGTGAATGTACTTGGTTTTCTTTTTCTTGCCTTTTTAATTGGAAATTCTACCCCCTTGCTCGCTCTCTTAGGGAGCTTGTATTTTTTACATCTGAGAAGCTGTAAAATCCATATTCAGATACCACAAAATGTTTATATGGTTTTAAATATGCCATACCTAGTAATTTAGAATTACATTTATCTATAAGATTATGGGGGAAAAAAAAAAAAAGACTATATATTGTGAGTTGTAATGTATTCTATAAAAGTGCACGTCTGTTTTAACTGAAATTAATTTGTACCACACACACCTTCTCCATCCAGGAATTCAGTGTTTTGCAGTACATCTGTTCAGATTGGTTTTTTGAAATCTTTAAAAATCAGTAGTCAGAAATGAAAAAGATACAGTCAGGGAACTGAATACTTAAAAGATTCTGGAATTCATGTTAATTTTTTTTTTTACCTGTTGTAAGGACTATAAAAATATTATTACTGACAGCATTTGCTTTCTTTTAAGAAAACATAACAATAGAACAAGTACAAATTTTCAGCCCTTACTTCATGTCAGTCCAGAATTTGCCTGCTCTAATCCATGTTTTTTATTTGACCAGTGTTCTCTTTCCTCAAAGGAGCTTCAAGTTTAAGCAAGCAATTTTCCTTTAATTGCACTATGCCTTACCAATAGCTGATACAAACAGCTACCAGTTTGTTTGTTTTTTAATGTGAATGTAATGCTAGAGATATTTTTAAAAATAGAATTTTGAAAGGAAACAGATGTGTATAATCAGCATAAAAATCTCATAGAAAAAAAGAAATAATTCAAAACCAAGTCTGCCAAGTTGCATGTGTGTATTTTTTTGCGCATAGCATATGCAGTTTTGTTAGGTTTTCCTTCCTCTTTTTATTTTTTTTTCCTCAATACTTAGCAAATCTGTTGCCTGTCACTGTCATTTGTGGCCATCAACCCTGTACTACTTCCTAGTGAGAAATTTCATAAGGACAAGTGTGGATTTAGATGTGGTTGACTGAGATAATGAAAGGTTGGAACAAGGGAGTCATTTTCATGCAACACCCAGGATTCATTTACCCTTAAAGCCATGTTCCCTCTTCCTAATTTATTGAGATGTCCCTTTATATTACAAGATATGTGCCTTCTCCTCTGCTACATAAGCACTGTTCTATATATTTCTCAAATATGTTTATTTCCTGCAGGGTCCACTACAGTGATTTTAACGAAAATAAGTATTTATTAGACATATGTTTGCTGAATCTTTTGAAATGAAAATAAATATGATCCTGAAATAGAGTAGTTTACAGGAAAACATAAGTATTCTTTAAACAATTTCTAATTCTTATATTTGATTCTAAATTGTTTACCTTAAGATGTGCATAGGGTAAATTTATACTGTAAAACTGTATAACTCTGAAGGACTTGTATGGAAAATAATTCAGAAGCTCATCCATGTTATTTTTTAGATAATGCATTTTTGCCAAAGCATTTTGTGCTAAGCATTTAAAATATCTGTTAGGTTTCCTGAAGCCTAACTTGCAGTCCAAAGTATGATATAAAAAATTAATGCTTACATTTATTCTAACAACACAGCTTGAATTCCAGTCCATACTAGGAAGATGTAGAATCACAGACATCTTCTCTAGCCCAGCTGTAATTGATACATTTCCCATTATTTGTATGTTGTAGAAACTAGCATTTAGATAAATACTTCTTCTTTTATGTGCTGCAACAGAGATTCAGAAACTTACCAATAGCGATTTCAAATGGTTCAACACTGTGCAGAAGTGTAGCATCTTGAGCAGAAATCTGTCTCCCAGAAACTGACCCACTGTTATACACATATGTACTCAAATAGCTGCTTCTGAAGAACTGAAAACCTAGCAAAGGGTAAAATTTCACTTTTTTTTTTTTTCAAATGAGCAGATATCCGCATGGAGCAATGCTACTTGAAATGGGATGAAGATGAGTGCATTCAGTCTATGCCTGGCAAGTTTCGTATGGATGCCTGCTGCTGTGCTGTGGGTGCTGCCTGGGGCTCCGACTGTGAGGAGTGTCCAAAGCCTGGCACAAAGGAATATGAGTCTCTGTGTCCCAGAGGTCCTGGCTTTTCCAACAGGGGAGATATTCTAACTGGCAGGCCATTTTATAAAGGTAAGGGTTCATTATTGTCTAATTGATCTAGAAGTGAATTATATGTACATCTTGGTAACTATTCTAAGGAAATGCCAGGATTTATATTTCGTATGTACTTGAGATGAGAAATATTATAAAGATGTTTGCCTTACAGAGCTGACAGTAAAGGTAGGGAACCTACCTCTGTTTGCATGATGTTCACAAGTGTTATAGGAGTCTGCCAAGAAAAGATGCAAAGTCTGATTTTGGTAAGGACAAAAACAAAATGACTATGATAGGACTAGGATAGGGAGGGGAGATCTAAATGATGAGAATAACAGAAAATACACACCTTTTTAACATTGTGCTTTGCAAAGAGTGAACTGAGGATGAGATGGAATTCTATGAAGTCAAGGAGTTAAAATGTGAACATAAAATATTACTGCAATTTGGTGAGGGTTCTCTGAACCACAGAATCACAGAATGTTTGAGGTTGGAAGGGACCCCTCAAGATCATCTTGTCCAACCCCCTTGCAGAGCAGGATCACCTCGAGGACATTGCACAGGATGGCATCCAGGGAGTTTTGAATATCTCCAGAGAAGGAGACTCCACAACCTCTCTGGGCAACCTCTTCCAGTGCTCTGTCACCCTCACAGTGAAGAAGTGACCCCTCATATTCAGCTGGAACTTCCTGTGCTTCAGTTTGTGCCCATTGCCTCCTGTCCTGTTGCTGGGCACAACTGAAAAGAGTATAGTTCCATCCTCTTGACACCCTCCCTTCAGATATTCATATACATTGATGAGATCTCCCCTCAGTCTTCTCTTTTCCAAGCTAAACAGGCCCAGTTTTCTCAGCCTGTACTCGTACGACAGGTGCTCCAGACACCTAATCATCTTAGTAGCCCTTCTCTGGACTCGCTCCGGTAGTTCTATGTCCCTCTTGTACTGGTGAGCCCAGAACTGGTCACAGGACTCCAGGTATGGCCTCACCAGCGCTGTATAGAGGGGGAGGATCACCTCCCTTGGCCTGCTGGCATCACTCTTCCAAATGCACTCCAGAATACCACTGGCCTTCTTGGCCACAAGGGCACATTGCTGACTCGTGGTTAGCCTGCTGTCCACCAGGACTCCAAGGTCTCTCTCTCCAGGGCTGCTTTCCAGCAGGTCAGCCCCCAGCCTGTACCGGTGCTAGGGGTTATTCTTCCCTAGGTGCACGGAGGACCCAAGACTGACCCCTGGGGGACACAGCTAGCTACAGGCCTCCAGCTAGACTGCACCACTGCACAACCCTCTGAGCTCTGCTATCCAGCCAATTGCCAATCCAACTCGCTGTCCACTCATCTAGGCCACACTTCCTGAGCTTGTCTATGAGGATGTTATGGGATACAGTGTCAAACGCCTTGCTGAAGTCAAGGTAGACCACATCCACTGCTATCCCCTCATCTACCCAGCTAGTCAACCCATCAAAGAAGAATAGCAGATTGGTCAAACATGATTTCCCCTTGGTGAATCCATGCTGACTACTCCTGATCACTTTCTTATCCGCCACATGTGTGGAGATGACCTCCAGGACGAGCTGCTCCATCACCTTTCCAGGGATGGAGGTGAGGCTGACTGACCTGTAGATAATACAGACTGAAAAAGGATGGGTTCCTTCTGTGCTTTGCAGTTTTTTTCACCAATTGGTTTTAATCACCAATTAAGTGATTAAAAGGGAAGGGTGTCTGATATTACACTCAAATTATGTGGGCAATGGAGCTGCAGTGATAAAGAAGTAAAGTAAAAACATCTTGTCCATTTTTTCCTGTCTTTCCCTTCCACAGAGCACAGACAAAACTTAAGAGGATGGAAAACCTTAAGAAACAAGATATGAAATTATTTTAGATGACTGAAGTCTGAGAAGAAGAACAGTAAATTTCTGTGTGTTCAGAAGCTGAAGTTACCCTGAAATGTTTTAATACTTGAACACAGTATTCTGAAACATTTGTCTTGAAAATATGTTGAGCTGTTTGAGAAAACTTGAACAGATTGGCCCTCTGTTTCACCATAAATAAGCTCCAGTTTTCAAGTGTTACTATTCTAATGCAAAGCTCTCAACATTCAGTGGTGATTTGCTAAACAAGTATGGAATTCTATACACCTCAAGATTTTTGTAAGATTTTGCTGTATGTTTCTGCTTTTGCACCATACTTTTTTTAGTCCTCAAGTAAGGACATTCATCCAGCAAATTACAGAGTATAAGAAAAGCTCATTCAAATCTGTAAATCCCCTTGTGCACGTGCTTATGAGAGAGGTTGCAAGAATTTTAATAGCCTGTGTTATCCCAGCTGTCCAGGAAAATACATTTAGAAGAGGTGAAACATTTTGCTTGATATTCTGCAAAAGAAAAGTTACCCTTTCCTAAACTGATCTTGAAATATCACTCAGTTAAAAACAAAAACAAACAAACAAACAAACAAACAAACAAAAACAGATAATAATTACATCTCTTACAAGAAGGTTCAGCAAAACCATGAATATTCATTGTGTTAGCCAAGTAAAGAACATGATACGTATTTGTGTCACAAGCAAAACAGTGTCAACGTGGGAAATTTCATTGAATTTAGTGGATTGCTGATAAACATAGACTTTTAATTACCGATTTGTGTATTGCAAAGCAAGGAAGGCATAAACAATTGAACAGGAAGGCAAACACCTTTTCTGCCTTTTTTCCATGCTCAACTTCAGCCCAGCATCTCTCCTCCACTCTTCCTGGTGTCTGTCCCTCTGTTTTTATTGCAGGTTGCACTCAGTCCCAGACCCATAGGTGAGGCACTGGGCAGCAGATCCTTGGGGATGGTTTCTCCCTTCCACCTCTTGTTGTTTGTTTACTGTTTCTCTCACTCTTCTTTCCTTCTTAAGCATTTCCTGTACCCCAGCCCTCAGGGTTGTCACTACTCCAGAGTGAGTTGCCAAAACAGCCCATTGTCCCTTGACCTGGTATGGGTCACCTACAGGAACAGTCCCTTAGAGGTGTGACTGCTCCGACATAGGTCTTCCATGGGCAGCAGTCCCTCAAGGATGCCTCTTAGGGCTTGGAGTACTGCCTGCGAGGAGTGCATCACAGCTGTGTCTCCAGGTTTGTGTCCTCCTACTTGTCTCCTTGATTTTATTTTTCCAAACTCCAGACCTGTGAAGGATGAGGCCATCCCTGCAGTACCCTGCTGCCCAAACCATGCCTTTTATGCTCAGTACAATTGGTAAGCAGGAAAAGGAAATTCCCATTCAATATATATTTATATATTAAGTGTTTAAGAATGCTATTTTCTTTTTTTTCTTTTTTTTTCCATAGATATCAATGAATGCAAGGTATTCCCTGGTATGTGCATGAACGGTAAATGCAGGAATACAATTGGAAGTTTCAAATGTAGATGTAACAGTGGGTTTGCTTTAGATATGGAGGAAAGAAACTGTACAGGTAAGTCTTGCACTTTCCCCAGTTCTTAAAGGAACTTGTGATTGTTGCATATCTTGGTGATCTGGAAGCTCAATGTAATTCATTTCCTTCAATTTCTAAGAGCTTAATCTTTGTACAGAGTGGTCAACAGTGTTGTTTCCCTTTCAGGAGGTGATTCTCTATTAAACTGAACATTCTTCTGGTAAATGGACATTAGGAATCTGTTAAATTGGTGTTAAAGATGATCAAGTCATGCTCTGTCAGTACCATCTAAAAAATCTGGAAGAATCACCAGTGAAGCTAATTTCTACTTCTTAACATATAGATTAACTTAATTTACAGTCTTTACTCTGTGGATGTTTCATTACCAAATGAACTGAGGGACTCCACTACAAGTTAATTTTCATTTAGATTTGATAGCCAAGCACACACAGCGGCACCCTTGCAATTCTGACATCAGTGCATTAACGCAAGAAGAGGCGTGCATTTAATTTAAAAGTTTATTTACTGCCTGGAAAGACTGAAATAGAAGATAAGTGTGATAGTTTCCTGGTTATGAGAACCTGGATGCCTGCATTGTGGGTGGCTCTGAGCTGAAAATGAAGGAGGTTTTGTTTTACCACACAGGAGTCCATGAGTGAGTGTGACTAATACAAAGTGTGGGTGGTAAGGCATATTAACTGAGGTTGGTCTGGATGTTAATGTTGCCCTAACTGGTGATTTCCTTGTTTTTATAGTGATTGCATTGATGAGAAATGCATTTAACTAACTTTATTTCTAAACTAACAAGAATAGGTCAGAAAACTTCTCACTATGAAAGCTTCTTTGGGTTCTGTTTTTCATTGAAACTTTGTCCTGATGAAAATGTTCCACAGAAAAGCCACAGAGACCCAGGTTTTATTAAATAGAAGACTTTTTTAATTTTAAATTAGCAACAAAATGTTTTATAAAGCCTGTAGAAAGCCAAGCACTCAGTGACATCCCAGATCCACCACATGAATTACCATTCCACACCTCCACACATCTGTGCATGAGAAATGAACTATCTTCTCCCAGTAGAAATCTGGCCATTGGGAGTAACAAGCGGCAGAAGAGATTCTTTCATGTAGTAAAAAAAGAACTGTTTAAAATCTTTTTTTTTTCTTACAGTTTCTTCAGTTAAGCTTGCACTAGCTTTGTTTTCCTGAGCCACTTTAAGAAATAGTTCATTGTCCAGCTCACCACCCTACTGCAGACATGTTGATGCCTTTCTCTGCTCTTTTGTTCCTTGCTCCACAGACTTCTCAGATGACAGCACTAATTCTATGCCTTATTGCCTTGGACTAGTGTCTTCATTGTTTCAAATATTCTGTTATTTTTTATTCCCTGTGAATCCTTCATGTTTTCTTAATATGTAAAAAATTAATGACAAAATTATGAATTACTAGAGAATTGTCTTCATTAAAAGCAATTTAATATCAATAGCACCGTATGCATGGAGTCAAACGGTACCTCTATAATAATAACTCGGAATTTATTACAGTAGCGTCCTTAGAAATATACTTTAACATAGTTTAATCTACAGTTGAGAGCTCTACAGGCATTGCATTATGAATCTTCCACAAACTTTTTCACATAATCCAATTCTTTTAAATATTAAAATCAATTGCATTTCTCTATCAATTTATGTACTACGTATAATCTCTGTAGAATTCATTTATAATGTCCAAGTCTTAACTTCTGTGAAAGCAAGGATCACCTTAAACTCTTTTTGATTTTTCTACATTTCCATTTACTGTAAAACAGACATTGATGAGTGCCGGATCTCCCCAGACTTATGTGGAAGTGGAACTTGTGTCAACACTCCTGGAAGCTTTGAATGCGAGTGCTTTGATGGTTATGAAAGTGGGTTTATGATGATGAAGAACTGTATGGGTAAGTGTTGCCAGGATGAGCTGGAGACCTTCCATTTGCTGTACTCTGTACTATACTAGTCCTACTCCACTGAACACTTCATATGCATAATTATTGTGACTTCTTGAAAAAAATGACCAATGTCCAATATATAGGACAGATAACTGACCTGTTTGTATAGCTATGCATGTTCTTTTTGCTGATTACATTTACACATTCTGTATAGCTAATTGAGATTGTCAGCAACTATTCAGGTAGTTTAACAGTGGCTCATGAGGTATTGAAACATTTAATGCATCTAAGAAGTTTCAAGGGCAATGCGATTCATGTTTCCTTGATTCTTTTAGGACTTATGAAATTCTGAGACCACTTTGTGAAAAAAAGCCCCACATATTTTTAAATTGTTTAAAGTCGTAAGAATAGGTACTGAGACACCAAAAGTTACTAGCCACCTTAAAAAAATCTGGAGTTGACATTATGGAGTACTTCTGCATACACCATGGAAATGGAAAGTGTGAAATCTTTATCTTGGTAGAATACTCTTAACCCTATTTTAGATGTTCAGTTTTATTATTTTGACTAAATCCTAACTTTTTTAGTTTAGTTATGCAAATATGTCTTTGAAAGGGACAAATTGTTTAAGCTCTATTCTAAGGCTGCTGAAACAGAATCACAGTTCCTCTCATTGAGGTTGGAAGACCTCTGGAGGTCATCCGGTCCAGCCCGTGCTCAGTGCAGGATAAACTACAGCAAGGACCATGCACAGTTCAATACTGGAAATCTCCAAGGACAGATATTGCACAGCCTCTCTCAGAGACTTGTTCAAGTGCCAGAGCATTCTCTCACTAAAAACGTTCCTTTCCATGTTTGAATACAATTTCCCGTGCTTCAGTTTTGTACCCATTTGTTTCTCATTTTGTCACTGGACACCACTCAGAAGGTGACTTTCTTCTTTACCTTCCCCAGAAGTTATTTATACACATTGATAGACCCCCCTGAGCCTTCTTCTCCCCATGCTAACGTTCACATGTTCACTCTCTAAGCTTTTCTTTGCATGTCAGAACCCCCAACCTCTAGGTCTTCTCTATGATCTTTAATGAGACTTTAACCAGTACGTCCATGTACTGAGGAGCCCAGAACTGAATGTAGCACTCCAGATGTAGTCTTTTCGGTGTTGAGGGTGATGTTCACCACCCCCCCCAACCTGCTTGTGGTGGACTTCCTAACGCAGCCCAGGATGCTGTTGACCTTCACGGCAAAGGGCACATTGCTGGATCATGTTAAGTTTGTTCCCCGGGATCCCCAGGTCCTTCTCTGCAAACCTACTTTCCAGTTGGTCAGTCCCCAGCCTGTGCTGTTGCATGTTTATTCCTCCCCGGGGGCATCACTATTTGCTGATGAGAGGTTCCCGTTTGCTTATTTCTCCAGCCTCGCAAGGTCCAATTGAATGGCAGCACAACCATCTGGTACATTAACCAGTCTTTCTTCCGTCACCTGCCAACTTGCCGAGGGTGCGTTCTGACCCATCATCTGGATCATTAACGAAGATGATTAACAGTATTTGTCCCATTATTGACCCCTGAGGTATACCACTAGCAACCAGTGTCTAGCTGGACTTTGTGACGCTGATCACAACCCTTTGAACATGGCAGTTCAGCCAGTTTTAAGTCCACTCCACTGTGCCCTCATCTAGATCATACTTTATCAGTTTGTCTGCTAGGGTCTTAGGGAATACAGTGTCAAATGCCTTTCTAAAGTCAAAATGAAAGGCATTGACCGCTCTCTCATTCGCTGATCTAGACATTTTATTGAAGAATACTGTCAGGTTGGTCAGTTTTGATTTTCCCTTCGAATCTCTGTTAACCATACCCTATCACTTTCATGTAATTCTGTTGTGGTTTAGCCCGGCTGGCAGCCAAACACCACAGTTCGCTCACCCTCCCCACTCCCTCTCCCGGATGGAGGAGAGAAACGGGAAAGTGAAGCCTGTGAGTTGAGATAAAGACAGTTTATTAAGACAGGGAAAAGAATAACAATAATAATAATAATAATAATAGTATTAATAGTAATAATGTGTACGAAATAAGTGATGCACAATGCAATTGCTCAGCACCCGTTGACTGATGCCCAGCCTATCCCCGAGCAGCCGGCCCCCCCCCTCCACCCCGGCTAGCCACCCCTATATATTGTTCAGCATGACGTCAGATGGTATGGAATACCCCTTTGGCCAGTTTGGGTCAGCTGTCCTGGGTCTGTCCCCTCCCAGCTCCTGCTGCATCCCTAGCCTGCTCGCTAGCAGGACAGAGCGAGAAGCTGAAAAGTCCTTGGCTTGGTGTAAGCACTGCTCTACAACAATTAAAACATCAGCATGTTATCAGCGCTCTTCTCATTCTAATCCAAAACATAGCACCCTGCCAGCTACTAAGAGGAAAATTAACTCTGTCCTAACTGGAACCAGGACATATGTTTGAAAATGGCTTCCAGGATTCTTTGCCGTATCACCTTCCCAGAGATGGAAGTGAGGCTGAATGATCTGGATCCTCTTTCTTGTCCTTTTTGAAGACTAGATTAATATTCACTTTCCTCCCATCCAAAAGATCGTCACCTAATTGCCATGACCTTTCAAAGATGATCTGTAGTGGCCTCACAGTGACATCAGTCGGCTCCCTTTGCACTCATGCGTACAACTCATGAGGTTCCATGGATTGGCGCATGGCCCCATTGTTTAAATGTTCCTTAACTTGACCTCTCTGACTGAGGAGTGAGTCTTCCTTGTTCCAGACTTTTCCACTGATTTTAGGTCTCGAATTGCTGAAAGCAAATGTTACCAGTGAAGATGTATGCAAAGACAGTATTGAATATCTTGTCTTCTTCCAGGTCACCAGTTCCATTCAGCACTGAGCCCATATTTTCCCTCATCTTCCTTTTGCTGATGCTCTGCATGTGAAAGACTTTCTTGTTGCCCTTTACATCCCTTGCCAAGGTCAAATCCTGGTGGCATCCCTGCATACTCAAACAGTGCTTCAGTATTCCTCCTGGGTCGCCTATTCCTGCTTTTGTGTATTTTATGCTTCATTTTTATGTTTGAGTACTGTCAGGAGCATTCTGTGCTCCTTGATTGAACTCAAATATGTGGTTCTGTGGCCTCCATGCAGGCCTCCTGTCACCTTTCACTGATTTCCTGTACATTATGATGCTTGAAAACACAGAGTCATCAAAATATCATTGCCTGAATCACGGAAAAAGATAACAAGGAAGCTAAGCTGTGGAAACCTTCAGGAGAGACAGACGCTCTCTACAAATGCAGAGAATGAATACTGTTTGGTTTCTGTAAGTCAGAGGCAAGGAAGCAAGATGTCAGATAAACACACAGAGAGTGTGTTTAATATATATAAATAATATATAAAATAAGAAGAGAAATGACTTCTTGAAGGCTTTTTGCAGAAACTAAGAAAAGGAAGGAATGCTGAATGAAAACATTTTGGAGCTCTGAGAATTAGCCAAACAGGAGTCTATCAAAAGAGAAATTGGATTCTATCATCAGCCGGTTTCTCTCCTTATGTGAATAACCTACAAAACCCTATGATGTCTTGGCTAATTTCTCAGGCGAATGAAATAAAAACACTAGTCTATCTATTTGAATAAAAGTCTTTTTTTTTCAAGGGTAGCTAGTCATGCTTCCTGGGAGTCCAAAAGTGTGAGTGCATGCTGCACCTTGAAGGTCCGTTGTTCATATTTCTTTCCATATCTATAGTGTTAGCTGTTTTTTTCAGGTTCATGAGTCAAATATTCGGTTTCCCATTGTACGTTGTAACATGTCTATTTCTCAGCCACATATCCACATACACAGCAGTTAGCAAGCTATCTATCCTTTTACAATCACAGAATCAGCTAGGTTGGAAGAGACCTCCAAGATCACCTAGTCCAACCTCTGACCTAACACTAACAAGTCCTCCACTAAACCATATCACTAAGTTCAACATCTAAACGTCTTTTAAAGACCTGCAGGGATGGTGACTCAACCACTTCCCTGGGCAGCCCATTCCAATGCCTAACAACCCTTTCAGTAAAGAAGTTCTTCCTAATAACCAACCTAAACCTCCCCTGGCACAACTTAAGCCTGTTCCCCCCTCATCCTGTCACCAGGCACATGGGAGAATAGACCAAACCCCTACCTCGCTACAGCGTCCTTTAAGGTACCTGTAGAGTGCGATAAGGTCGCCCCTGAGCCTCCTCTTCTCCAGGCTGAACAATCCCAGCTCCCTCAGCCGCTCCTCGTAAGACTTGTTCTCCAGACCCCTCACCAGCTTTGTTGCCCTTCTCTGGACTCGCTCGAGCACCTCAATGTCCTTCTTGTAGCGAGGGGCCCAAAACTGAACGCAGTACTCGAGGTACGGCCTCACCAGAGCCGAGTACAGGGGGACAATCACTTCCCTAGCCCTGCTGGCCACACTGTTTCTTATGCAAGCCAGGATGCTGTTGGCCTTCTTGGCCACCTGAGCACCCTGCTGGCTCATATTCAGCCGACTATCAACCAATGCTCCCAGGTCCTTCTCTGCAAGGCAGATTTCTAACCACTCATCTCCCAGCTTGTAGCTCTGCTTGGGGTTGTTGCGTCCCAAGTGCAGGACCCGGCACTTGGCCTTGTGGAACTTCATACAGTTGGCCTCAGCCCATCGGTCCAGCCTATCCAGATCCTCCTGCAGAGCCTTCCTACCCTCAAGCAGATCGACACACGCACCTAACTTGGTGTCGTCTGCAAACTTACTGAGGGTGCACTCGATCCCCTCATCCAGATCACTGATAAAGATGTTAAAGAGAACTGGCGCTAGTACTGAGCCCTGGGGGACTCCACTAGTGACCAGCCTCCAACTGGATTTAACTCCATTAACCACGACTCTTTAGGTCCGGCTACCCAGCCAGTTTCTAACCCAACGAAGCGTATGCCAGTCCAAGCCAAGAGCAGCCATTTTCCTGAGGAGAATGCTGTGGGAAACGGTGTCAGAAGCCTTACTGAAGTCAAGGTAGACCACATCCACAGCCTTTCCCTCATCCACCAAGCGCGTCACTTGGTCATAGAAGGAGATCAGGTTCGTCAAGCAGGACCTGCCTTTCATAAACCCATGCTGACTGGGCCTGATCGCCTGCTTGCCCTGCAAGTGCTGCGTGATGACACTCAAGATAATCTGCTCCATGAGCTTCCCTGGCACTGAGGTCAAACTAACAGGCCTAGAGTTTCCCGGGTCAACCCTCCGGCCCTTCTTGTAGATGGGCGTCACGTTTGCTAGCCGCCAGTTGACTGGGACCTCCCCTGATAGCCAGGACTGCTGATAAATGATGGAAAGTTTCTTGGCCAGTTCTTCCGCCAGTTCTCTCAGTACCCTCGTGTGGATCCCATCCAGCCCCATCGACTTGCGTACATCTAAGTGCTGTAGCAGGTCGCCAACCACTTCCTCGTGGATTGTGAGGGCCACGTCTTGCTCCCCATCCTCTTCCACCAGCTCAGGATACTGGGTATCTAGAGAACAAGTGGTCTTGCCGCCAAAGACTGAGGCAAAGAAGGCATTAAACACCTCAGCCTTTTCCTCATCTCTCGTCACTAAGTTTCCCCCCGCATCCAGTAAAGGATGGAGATTCTCCTTAGTCCTCCTTTTCATGTTAATGTATCTATAAAAACATTTTCTGTTGTCTTTACTATCCTTTTAGTTAAAAGTTTACATGCATGTCCCCATTAACTGCAATCCACGTACAATAATTTCAGTGCATGCCTAAAATGGGTGTCTGGTTAAATTTAGAAGAAAACTTTTTTGAAAATTGCAACAGAATGTTAATACATTGTTCAAAATGATGACCATCCAAACAGATTCTATCTTTTCTTGTTTCATGTTTCTCTTAGAGTACTTAATTTTGAATGATACATTTATCTTATTTTCTTGGAAAAAAAAAGCCCAACTTATTTTAGAGTTCAGTAACTTAAAGGACTTTTTTTTTTTGCACTGTTACATAGAATGAGGAAAGGAGGAGCACTGCTTCAATGAAACCTTCTTTTTATTTGTGTCTTTCAGATTTTGTCATTTCCAGACGCCGAGAACTGCTTTTCCCTTTGTTGCTCCTTAGTAATGATTTATACTTTCTTGCCATGATTTCTTTTCAGATATTGATGAATGTGAACGCAACCCTCTGCTGTGTAGAGGTGGCACCTGTGTGAATACAGAAGGGAGTTTTCTGTGTGACTGTCCTGTGGGACATGAGCTGTCACCATCACATGAGGAATGCATTGGTGAGTTTCAACTAAGGATAGCAGTCTTCACCTCTCTATGAAGAGCAATCATTTCTGCTATGAAAATTTTTTGTCACTGGCAAGGATGTGGCCTTAGGAATATCTCAAACAAATTCATGTTCCCTCTTTGAATACCTTCAAATAAAATGAATACCTTCGAATTAAATCCTTATAGCAGATCCTGTAAAGTCTCTAGTGCCCTCAGCACTTTTGGCTTCAAAGAGGAGTTTTTTAGCAGGACTCTAGGGGTTATTAAGCAGTTCAAAGGACTGTACCACTCATGTTGGCCATTTTCAATTAACAGGCATAAAAGCATAAAGTGAACTTTATTCCTACAATCACAAAAAAGTGTTTCTGTCCCACAGTGAAATGCAGTTCTCCTTTTTGCACATAATTCACTACTGAAGCAGTAAAAAAAAAAAAAAAAAATGAAAAAGCCATAAATCATATTACCTCTTTGTCTTCTGTGTTTGATGAATAGTCACTGCAAGAGTTGGCTTAAACCAGCAGATTGGAGTACCATGGACTTTATGAGGTGGTCTGCTACAGTTAATGTTCACAGAACAAAATGAAGAAAATAAACATTTGTCACTGTTTCACACATACTATTAGGGTCCATACCTTGAATGGGAATGTATTAAGAGCCAGAAATTGAAAGTGTCTGAAATCCACTGGTTTAAAATGTATTCCTTACCCCCTTTCTCTGACTCAGAAGTAATTGATATAAATGATTCTTTTCCAGATGTAAATGAATGCTCACTAAGTGACAATCTCTGCAGAAATGGCAAATGTGTGAACATGATTGGAACATACCAGTGTTCCTGTAACTCTGGATACCAGGCCACCTCTGACAGACAAGGCTGCATAGGCAAGTGCTGTATTCCTTAACCTATGTATTCATACTTAAGCGTGTATTGTTTCATATGGCTTTACTTCTATTTCATGCAGAGCCATCTTCTCATTTTCTTCTATGAAGTATATCATGAACTATTGTGGACATTTCACTTTAAGAGTATTAAGAAAGTGTAATATCGTTGCTGTACTGAATTCTGAAGAATGCTTTGGGAAAATAATACTCTTATGGTGCTACTCCATTAAAATCACAAGCTTGAGTGTGAAACAATGAGAAAATATTGCTAAGTTTCTTAATTGAGCAAGAACAGCCCAAGTTTTTCTTCCACTTACTGTATACATTTCTAAAAATCCTACACTTGTAGTAATACTGAACTATGTATTTTTCAACACATTGGCAATGAGAGCAGAGGGACTGAGATTTTTTTGTTTTTGTTGCTTTTGCTTATTTTTTGCAAAAACATAAATTTGTGCTGCATGTCAAGCTTACACGAAACTTTAGTTTTCTTAGGGCTTTTCTTTCTTTTTCTTTCCACCTGTTGTCTTTTGCACTTTTTTGAAACCCATATCCTTGATAATATATGTGAATATAAATAACTTAAAAGTAGTCACTTGCTCCCATAGATGAAAATGCAGTTGAAAGAGGGAAGGCTGAACAAAATCTAAATCAAGAGTGTGGTGTGAGAATGAAAACTCAAGATCATCACCAGCAAACTGCTTCATCTCTTAAGTAAAATGACAAGAGAAGGTGACTTCTCCTTATAAAAGTAGACTTACTGTAACTTATGTTGCTTCCCCAGATATTGATGAATGTATGATAATGAATGGAGGCTGCGACACCCACTGCACTAACTCAGAAGGCAGCTATGAATGTAGCTGCAGTGATGGCTATGCTCTAATGCCAGATGTCAGGACATGTGCAGGTAGTTTTTAATATCTAAAGATATTAATATCTAAAGATGGGTTTTCATTAAAAATAGATTGAAGGTTCCAGTATGGTGCCTTTCAGCCCATCTGAATATGGTATTCTGTTAGCCAGTCTGTACCAGTGTGACAGAGTTATTTTCTGCTTTTATTTCAGATATTGATGAATGTGAAAATAATCCAGATGTCTGTGATGGTGGGCAATGTACTAATATTCCAGGGGAGTATCGCTGTCTCTGTTATGATGGATTTATGGCGTCTATGGACATGAAAACTTGCATCGGTAAGTAGCTCTACAAACCAAAGGTAATGAGAGTCTAAAAGTTGTACAGCTAATGCTTTGGAGTCCTTGAAGGGATAATGAATACTTAAAGGCAGGTTATAGAACTATGTATGTAATTTTAAAAAAACAAAAGATCTATCGATCTTTCTTGCTACAGTATAAATGTTAGGAAGTGTAGCAGAAAATTTGAAAAGTCCATATGCATAAATAAACTCCTGTAATTCCAAAAGTAGGATTGATATAACTGTAATTGTAGGATTTGCCTAAAACATCACTATAGAGAAGAGAATGTTTGGGTGCCCCAGCATTTTCTTCTGTCTCTTGTAAATGTTTTAGTTTATCCTCTCAACTACATTAAATTACTATGAGTGATTGTGAAGGAAATCAAAATAAAAATATTTCTTCAGATTAAACTAACTTGTTTAGTTAGTTCTACTGTTTATACGAAGCCCTAACCTTTTACATTTAATTTTTTCTATACACTATACTTTAAGGTGGTTTGGGCTATATTAATAAAATTATATTTTGTGAACATCTATCAAATAAACCTTTCATTACTCATTTTATACGTGTGCACACTGAGAAGAAACTAATCATATTTAGTGATGAATAAAGCTGTCATAGAATCATAGAATATCTCTAGTTGGAAAGGACAAGGATCATCAAGTCCAACTCATGACTCTGCACAGGACCACCCAAAAATCAAACCACACATCTGAGAGCATTGTCCAAACGCTTCCTGAACTCTGGCAGGCTCAGTGCTGTGACCACTTCCTTGGGAAGCCTAATCCAGTGCCTGACCACCCTCTGGGTGCAGAACCTTTCCCTAACACCCAGCCTGACCCTTCCCTGTCCCAGCTCCACGCCATTCCCTCGGGTCCTGTCGCTGTCTCCAGAGAGCAGAGCTCAGCACCTGCCCCTCCACTCCCCTCATGAGGGAGCTGCAGGCCTCCATGAGGCCTCCCCTCAGCATCCTCCTCTCTAAGCTGAATAAACCAAGGGACCTCAGACACTCCTCAGATGTCTTTCCCTCTAGACTCTTCACTATCTTTGTCACTCTCCTTTGAATGCTCGCTAAAAGTTTTATATTTTTCTTATATTGTGGTGCACAGAACTGCACACAGTGCTCAAGGTGAGGCTGCACCAGTGCAGAGCAGAGCGGGACAATCCCTTCCCTCAACTGGCTAGCTATGCTGTGCTTGATGCATCTCAGAATACAGTTGGCCCATTTGGCTGCCATGGCCCACTGTTAACTCATATTCTACTTGCCATTGACCGGAACCCCCAGGTACCTTTCCCCTGGGCTGCTCTCCAGCATCTCGTCCCTCAGTCTGTATGTATAGCCAGACCTGCCCCTTCCCGGGTGCAGAATCCAGCACTTGCTCTTGCTAAACTTCATGTGGGTTGGTGATGGCCCAGCTCTCTAATTTGTCAAGATCTCTCTGCAAGGCCTCTCCACCCTTGAGGGAGTCAAACGGCTCCTCCTCATGTGCTTCTGGTATTTTCACCTCAACAACAATATTCCAAAAAGACAAAGTATGCTATTAGGTGTTGTTAGGTGTTGTTAGTAATTTTTAAGTAATAATGAATTTATGTGCACTTACAGATGTAAATGAATGTGATTTGAATTCCAACATCTGTATGTTTGGGGAGTGTGAAAACACTAAAGGTTCATTCATTTGTCACTGCCAGCTAGGATATTCGGTCAAGAAAGGAACCACCGGATGCACAGGTAAAGCAAATTTCTGGCATATGTGTTACAGTGTGTAGATATCTTGATTGGCTTTCAGGTAAAATAAATGCACAAGTGTTCATGCACAAGTGTTCACACACAAGTGAGAGACTGTAATTTCTACCATTATGTAGTAAATGTAGGAGTCTACCTATATTACATGTATCAGCATGTATCCAGGAGTTTGAAAAGGTTTGCTCTTTGACCAATATCAATATGATATAAGAGACCTCATATGTAACTGCGGTTTTAAAGGCAAAACTTTTTCTGCTATAGACTGGAGGAATATCTAGTAGCAAATAGAGCCTGGCTAGGTACGGCTGCATCTGTGGTAGAAGTATTTAATCTGTACCCATTTGTCATGCGTACTCAAAGTATGAACTCATCTGTCAACTATAGCTGTGAGAAATGACCCAAGAGTCTAGGAAAAGGTCAAAAGGGAAAAAAAAATAGAAAAAAAGAAGGAAAAAAATAGTGATGGTGTAAGAAGGAAAGTATATGCCTTCCTTCAATCCATGCTAACAAATTTTAAAGAATCATAGTAATTCAGTTTCAAACTGTACAAATTCTTGTGCTAATTGGCATCTTTCCTTCTGCAGGCTGGGTCTACTCTGTTAGGGGGAAGCTAAGGTCATCCAAAATGACTCTTCTTGGAAGGTTGATGGAATTCCTCCTGTAATTTCATATTTAAGAATTTGTTTTATAGTTTCAAAAATCTTGGACGAGTCATTTCTATAACTGAAATGTGCCCACACAATCAAGGGTGTCGACCCATTTTAGGCATATCGGCATACTTGTCTGTAAGACAGCTTTAATTTCACACCGAAAAGCTACTGTAGGAAATCAAACTAATTTCACCATGTTTACTAACAAAGAATGTTATGAAAACATAATGAAAGTACAATTGAAAATGCAAGTATCATTATTATTAATTTATAAAATAATGTCACTTGCTTGAATTATTATATGGTTTTGAACTTTTTGTTTTTTAAGGGATTGCAAAACTACACAATGGAAATGAGTAAAATCCAAGGGGAAAATCATTTGTAATATTCTGGTTCTCCTGATGTAACTACTAATAGTTTATTTTGTGCTTCTAGATGTGGATGAGTGTGAAATTGGTGCTCACAACTGTGACATGCATGCCTCATGTCTCAATGTACCAGGAAGTTTTAAATGTAGTTGCAGAGAGGGATGGGTCGGGAATGGCATTAAATGTATTGGTAAGTATATAGAAAAATAAAGTTTTTCTCTCTCTCTTTTTTTCTTTTTTTCTTTTTTTTTCTTTTTTTCTATTTTCTTTTTTCTCTTTTTTCTTTTTTCTTTTTTCAACAAAACATGCAATATGACTGTGATTACTCCATTAGAAACAAAAGTATTATTCCTCTATTTGCTGTACTCTGTGGATAGATGAGTATACAAGATTCTTGTGTTTTGGGAGTTTGGTTTTTTTTGGAAACCAAAGTCTCAGGAGGCTCTCTGTGTAAGTCTCAGGAGGCTCTCTGTGTAACATCGTACTGTGTTAAATATGTATTTTGCAAAGTTTATATACAACTGCTAGAATGGGCAAAATACAAAATTCAGTCAAAAATATGGTAGAGTTTGTTTTGAGATTTCCTGCCATTAAGATATTATTTCTGTTACTTAATACCATTTTTCTGGGAAAAAAAAAATCCTGTAGTGTTTCCAGTTAATAGGCCTAATATAAAGCACATTGGACCTGAAGTATGGGAAACTTGATACTACATTTGCTGGGCTGCTACAGTCACATTATGTGTCCTTGCTTTGTTTTAGTTTTGGTGTGTAAAAGAGATTGTAATATTTACCTTTTCTGCATAACATTTTGGGATCTGTGGAAGATGAGATTCACTTAAAAATTAGGCTTTATTGGTATAATATGTGAAAGAAAAAATACCTGTAGTATGAGATTTTACTGCAAGCCAGATTTTGTAAGATTTTAAACCTATGTCTGAGAAAAAAAAAGAAAAAAAAAAAAAAAGGCTCCCTGGTCTTTATAGTTATCATTTAATTAAAAATAGGTGAGGTTCTGCTAAGCAAATAAGACATCCTGTTTGAAAGGACTTAAAAAGAGATGTGGTAGAACCCATGTTGTTAAAACAGCTCCTGGGTACAGAATGTTCTCCCAGGAGTCCCTTATACAGATGTCTGCTGATGGGCAAGGCAGAGTGAAAAGGACCATCAGGTACCACATAGCACCTGTCACAGTGTGGCACCTGATACTGACTCACATCATGCACTCGAATGGCCATTTCTATCAAATCAAGCTGCAATTGCCATTTAGAGGCAGGAGAGTCTTCTGTTTTTGTTGTTGGTTTGGTTTGGTTTGGTTTGGTTTGGCTTGTGTTATTTTTAAATCCAAATTGACATCCAAGTTAGAAATAAAGCCTGCATTGATTTTCATAGCGTTAGGCTGCTTTTATGTTCTGTTAATTGAGAAGGCTCATCAGATGCGTGTTAGATTTTCACCTCACCATATCTCTTTGTTCTGTTATTTTCAACACACTTTGATTCCAAGCTCTTTATGAGGATATTAACATTTAAGTAATGATATCAACATTTACTTTAATGAATCAGCTGAATTCCATCCGTTGTGTGGATGTTGTATGCTTGTTTAGTTTGGCAGTTAATTGCAAGCAAAGTACACTAACTGCTGTATTACTGCTTATGCTCTTTTGTCCCTGATGTGTAGATCTTGATGAATGCTCCAATGGGACACACCAGTGCAGCGTGAATGCCCAGTGTGTAAACACCCCAGGGTCATACCGCTGTGCATGTGCAGAGGGATTCGCAGGGGATGGATTTACTTGTTCTGGTAAGAACTTTCTGTGAAAGCTGATTTGTCACTGATAGTTTCTGTTTCATGGAAGAGTTCCAAAATTAGACCTAAGCCCAAAGTGCAAGAGAATAAATGTAAAAGTGTCTATTAAGACCCATCTCCTGAAGAAATGTTAACAAAGGCAGTTGACCCTTAGATTTGCATGCCAAACTGGATGCAGTGAGACCAGTTGTTGGGTGAAGCTCCTGTCTGCTCCTTTCTCCTTTTCCTTTTTGCTCCAACTTTTTTGAATGTACACGCGCAGTTTCAAGAGGACAAGGATTCAGCTGTCGTCGACCCTGCCCTGTTGACTGGGTCTGTCTCTGACAGGGAAGAGATCTTTTATTTTGCCGTCGCTAGGGGGAGGAGGACTGAATGGGATGTAATCATTAATGATTAAATCCTTATTTTTAATGATTTTCTTTTAAATAAAAACAAGTTGCAATTGAAAAATGTTGCCCACTATCTCTGCATTTAAGTTTTTTTGAACATCACAGAAAGTGTTTCAAAATAACTCAAAGTGTAAAAGTTTATATAAAGTGTAAGGATTTTATATAAAACATAAATGTATGAGCATTGAGTTACTGTGTTTTTTATCACTTAAGGAGTGGAAATGCAACAATGTCTCTGCTCTACAGTTCTTATTTGTTCTCTATGTGGTCAGCAATTTTTAAGGTTTGAAGGAATGCATCCTAAGCATAGTGAAATACAAAGAAAGTAATGTGAATGCATTCACTATTAGTTAACTAACCAAAATCAATTTACACCTTAAATATTATTAAAACTTAATATAAGAATAAGTCAGAAGACTCATTAATATTAGTTTTTGTCTCAGAAGTAGGATCTTCATATTTTGCTTATTTATGTGTTTCAAGTTTGTGGTTCATGAACATGAATTTTAATCCCTATTGTTAATGAAGTATGCTTTAGATTTGTCAATTTAAAATTTAATTTAATTTAAATTTTTGCTCTATTTTAAGAGCTATCAAAAATCTTAGAAAAATGAAAATGAACCATGTTGTTTGAAAGGACCAATGCTCAAAGTAACACTTAGAGAAAATGTTTCATGTCAGACTAACACAGCAATATCACAGAATCACAGAATCATCTAGGTTGGAAGAGACCTCCAAGATCACCTAGTCCAACCTCTGACCTAACACTAACAAGTCCTCCACTAAACCAATAAACCATATCACTAAGCTCTACATCTGAATGTCTTTTAAAGACCTGCAGGGATGGTGACTCAACCACTTCCCTGGGCAGCCTATTCCAATGCCTAACAACCCTTTCAGTAAAGAAGTTCTTCCTAATATCCAACCTAAACCTCCCCTGGCACAACTTTAGCCTGTTCCCCCTCATCCTGTCACCAGGCACGTGGGAGAAAAGACCAACCCCCACCTCGCTACAGCGTCCTCTAAGGTACCTGTAGAGTGCGATAAGGTCACCCCTGAGCCTCCTCTTCTCCAGGCTGAACAATCCCAGCTCCCTCAGCTGCTCCTCGTAAGACTTGTTCTCCAGACCCCTCACCAGCTTTGTTGCCCTTCTCTGGACTCGCTCGAGCACCTCAATGTCCTTCTTGTAGCGAGGGGCCCAAAACTGAACGCAGTACTCGAGGTACGGCCTCACCAGAGCCGAGTACAGGGGGACAATCACTTCCCTAGCCCTGCTGGCCACACTGTTTCTTATGCAAGCCAGGATGCTGTTGGCCTTCTTGGCCACCTGAGCACCCTGCTGGCTCATATTCAGCCGACTATCAACCAATACTCCCAGGTCCTTCTCTGCAAGGCAGATTTCTAACCACTCATCTCCCAGCTTGTAGCTCTGCTTGGGGTTGTTGCGTCCCAAGTGCAGGACCCGGCACTTGGCCTTGTGGAACTTCATACAGTTGGCCTCAGCCCATCGGTCCAGCCTATCCAGATCCTCCTGCAGAGCCTTCCTACCCTCAAGCAGATCGACACACGCACCTAACTTGGTGTCGTCTGCAAACTTACTGAGGGTGCACTCGATCCCCTCATCCAGATCACTGATAAAGATGTTAAAGAGAACTGGCGCTAGTACTGAGCCCTGGGGGACTCCACTAGTGACCAGCCTCCAACTGGATTTAACTCCATTAACCACGACTCTTTAGGTCCGGCTACCCAGCCAGTTTCTAACCCAACGAAGCGTATGCCAGTCCAAGCCAAGAGCAGCCATTTTCCTGAGGAGAATGCTGTGGGAAACGGTGTCAGAAGCCTTACTGAAGTCAAGGTAGACCACATCCACAGCCTTTCCCTCATCCACCAAGCGCGTCACTTGGTCATAGAAGGAGATCAGGTTCGTCAAGCAGGACCTGCCTTTCATAAACCCATGCTGACTGGGCCTGATCGCCTGCTTGCCCTGCAAGTGCTGCGTGATGACACTCAAGATAATCTGCTCCATGAGCTTCCCTGGCACTGAGGTCAAACTAACAGGCCTAGAGTTTCCCGGGTCAACCCTCCGGCCCTTCTTGTAGATGGGCGTCACGTTTGCTAGCCGCCAGTTGACTGGGACCTCCCCTGATAGCCAGGACTGCTGATAAATGATGGAAAGTTTCTTGGCCAGTTCCTCCGCCAGTTCTCTCAGTACCCTCGCGTGGATCCCATCCGGCCCCATCGACTTGCGTATATATAGTATATAATAGGATATATATATAACATATATATATATATAATATATATAACAGAAATATATAATATGTATATTATATGTATTACAGAAAATAAAGCTTTGACTTTGTAAGCAAAGCATTCAATGTATTTATTAGAAGTAACAGTATTGAATCTGAAAACCTTGCATTATTAAAAAGAATAATTCTGTTAGTTAAAAAAAAAAAAAAAGAAAAGAAAAGTAAGAAACTTAGCAGCGTAGAAGGAGTCATTTTGGAAATGACATTAGATTTGCCTTGCTGCGTTCTTTCAATTTGGTTCATCTTCAGGTGTAAACATGTTGTTCTATATCAATAAAACTCTGCAACACTGAGTGATAGGATAAAATTATTTGTATTTTGAAACATGATTTCAAAGAAATTTCTGTCTCCCACAGATGTTGATGAGTGTGCAGAAAATGTTAATCTGTGTGAAAACGGACAGTGTTTGAATGTCCCTGGTGCATACCGTTGTGAGTGTGAGATGGGATTCACTCCCTCCTTGGACAGCAAGTCATGCCAAGGTAAGCTACCGGTACTTCAAGGTCATTTTCTGAGTTTGGATTGGCTGCCATAAAGCAAACCACAAGAACTGCTGGAAGGACCTCAACCTGGAAGCAGAATATGTAACACATGCTTCACATATAAAACCAATTTCTTCAACCAAGGATTATTTTGCAGTTTTAATTACGTTGAAGGTAGCTGTCATCTCTTTATGAAGTTTTCCTGGCTGTGGCCCAGAAATCTCAGCAGTTTGGCTTGGCAATTTTGTGTTGGTATTTTTTTTTGTTACTATTTTTCTTAGTCTTGTCACTAGTGAATAGTGTCTGGAAAAAACCTGCATTCATCTCTATTTTATTTAGAGTGCTTACATAGGAAATATAAACTGCATTGAGTGACCTCATTTTTAATAAACCATACTTGACAACTTTGTAATACTCCTTGAAGTGTGTCCTGAAGATTTTTTTATCATCATCCTTTCACTCTCTGTATTGCAGCAGATCATATGAAGTAGAGAAGAAATGATTCTCTCTAATCCAATGGAGCTTCTGTTCCTTGTTCTATTCTTACATCCTTTTTTGGTTTAATATGAAAACTGGGTATTAGATAAATTCTTTTTAACTAATGTTCCAAAGCATTTTACTTTACTGGCATGTTCACATATTCATGTGTATATGTATGAATCAGACTTCAGGCAGAAGCTTGTGAAAAATTAGCTACACAAGTGTTCTGGTCGGAGCTATTATAATTACCAAGTATCATCAATTGTTTAAATTAGCAAATTTCTCAGTGCAGCTCAGTTAGCCATTTTATAATCATGCCAATGTTCCAATGTTCTAATAATAATAATAAAAAAAGATATCAGCCAATTAGTATATTGATAAACAAAATATTCTAATTCTAGAGACAGTAAGTCATTCAATTTTGGCTTTTCAGTTGGTCCACAATAGTGCGCTGAAAAACAAATTGAAGAATTTTGGACAAAAATCTTGGTATATTATTGTGGTTCCAACAGAAATCTGAAAGCATTGCATAGATTAAATTACACTGTTCAAGAACTAGAATGTATGGATGCTGAGTGCTGTAGAGGAATTCTTTGTTTGTTTGTTTGTTTTTTAAGTTGATGTATTAATTTGTCCTGTGATAGGGTGACTCCTTGGCTGATTTCTGCCATCAAGGGATAAAATCCAAAGCCTGTATTTAGTGTGATAATTGTAATATTTCACCCAATTTCTTCAGAAATCCCTTGAAATGTTAGTATGTTAACTTCTCAATGATAGTCTTTTCCACAACTTTATAAAGCTTTATCTTAATAAAGATTATCTTCCTGACCCAATTCAGAGTTCATTTCATGGCTATAGTCCAACTTAGAAAACTTTCTTTAATTTCCAGTTTAAATTAATTGAGAACCATTGGATACTAGGCATTTATCTTAAATTTCTTTTTCACCTAAAAATTTATCCCCATTCCCCACCATTCCAAAGTTACCCTTTCTCATATGTTCCTATAAAGAGGCATTATATCACTTCCCAAGCTTCGACTAAGGCAAGCAAGCCAACTTCACCATAGATCTTTCATTACTCTGGTCATTTTAATATTCCTTTTTTACACCTCTTCTAGTTTTAGCTCATCACTCCTGAACAGAGCTCTGTACCCAGAATTCCAAGTGAAAATTTAGCTGTGCTTAGTAAAACGGTATCAATGCTGTCTGCTTTCCTGTCTCTGCTAAAAATAGCTCACTAAGGCATGCTAGAGCTGCATTCGTCTTTTACACAGATGCTTTATTTTAGAAATTTAGGAATCTTGCTATCAGACAGTACCTGCCTATTTTTTTCGTCTTTTATTAATTTTCTTCCACTCAGAAGTTACATGTGTCTTCATTTGCACTTTGCAATACAACACACTATTATAGTACTAATATGGTAACAGTATCTAATTTTCTTTTCTTAATATATTTCTTCAGATATCGATGAATGCTCCTTCCAAAATATATGTGTATTTGGTACCTGCAATAATCTACCAGGAATGTTTCATTGCATCTGTGATGATGGCTATGAACTAGATAGAACCGGAGGAAACTGTACAGGTATATTTCTTCTCTTCAGAAATATGTCAAGGCTAAAATACCTTTTTAATTGCACCGGGTTAATTGAAACAGGAGTTCACAACGTGCATTATATTCTCTAGCAACTAGGCAAGCGCATTCTTTCTCCACCAAATAAGAAGTTTTTAGCATTGTAAGCTTTTGATTTAGTTTTAAGAATTAAATTTAAAAAATGCTTCTTATATACGCAGCTGTACGATGGTTATTCTTAAGTGTTTGATGAATTATTAGCAGCTCTTTGCTTCAATTTCAGGTAGAAATAACTTGTATTTGAAATTTTCTTGCCCATTTTGCTTTAAAATGTAAAATGACTCCTCTTTTCCATCAAGTGAATGGATTTATAAACATAGCCTTCCTATTTCAGATATTGATGAATGTGCTGATCCCATTAACTGTGTTAATGGTCTCTGCGTAAATACTCCTGGGAGGTATGAATGTAATTGCCCTCCAGATTTCCAGCTGAATCCTACCGGGGTGGGTTGCGTGGGTAAGTAAAAGCCACCTAAAATATCACTGTAGAAATCAAATAAATAATCATATTAGATGGATAGTAGATATATCAAACACGGGTAGTTTTGGCCTCTCTTCGAAGGGAGGGTGCCTGTTTTTTCACGCACGAGGGTAGCAAGATACAAAAATTATCATTCACTTGCTGATCCTTCTGTATAGTTTTCTAGAGCTTGTTAGTCATTGTAAATGATCGATGGTGTTTATAAAGTCTTTAAAATACACTTCTTTTATTTGTTCAAACATATATTATTTGCATTTCCATTTTCCTGAAAGTCACCAGTTCTTTGTTTAAGTTAAGTCTAAACTGGAATTAAAACTGCTTGTGGTGCCTGTTTAACTAAAAACAAACTAAAAAGCACATTTCACTGTAGTTTAATTCTCTCTGGCATAATCATCTCTGGCTTATACTGACATGAAGGGAATTTTCATTGTATCTTCTACTTTCATTACGTTTTTCCACTTGGTATAACTGTCATGTGATTAGAATATATAAGCGCAATCAGTCTAGGGAAGTTTTCGGGAAGATAAGGTTGAGAGAAGGGCTAAAGTTCAGCCATAAAGATTTGTGTGGGATCCTGGGAAAGCCTTTTAGCTTTTTATTTGGAAAACAGCCTTTTTTTATTTTAATACTTTGGGAAGACTCAGATTTGCACAAATTGGGAAGTAGAAATCTGCCTATTTTCTAAATACTGGCAATACTACTATAGTGTGGTAATAAATAAATATATTCTAAACAAATCATTTCTATAGAAATGCATATTTCCTTCAGAACACATTTTATTGCTCATCTTTTCCATGTGTCTCTCTTTTCTGTGTATATTCTCTGTAGCAACTGTAGAGTCCCAAGTGAGAAAGCAAGTCCTCCCTCTCAGAAGAAAAAAAAAGTTTAATAAGAAAGTGAAAGAAAAACTGTTTGACCCTACCTTATTTCTGTCTTGTGGAAGTACGACTAGGCCTCTCTCTCTGATACTAAAGCACTCTTTTCCTTTCCCCTGTGTAAGAAATATTTTTAGTTCCTCAGTGACTGCCTGCACAGAAAAGAGAAGTTCCCGAGGCTTAGGCTGCTGCACAAACATGTTTTTTGTTTGTTTTGTTTTGTTTTAACCTCAGTTTCAGAGATTGGCAGAACTGGAATCCTTTTGTCTAGATGGCAGGAACTATAACTCTCAGATGCACAATTTACATCTCTCTATAGCCTGATTTCATGATGAAGTGCAAAAAACATTCACTGAACATTCAGCTTTTGTTTTTAATAGGAGTGTGCAAAGACTCTGTTTCCCGTGAAATATAATCAGATTAATATAATAAGTAAGTCCTGTTCCATGAATGAAATGACACTTCAGTGCCCCTTTTTTAGAAGCCCTTTAAGAGATGGGGGCATCAAGTGTAAATAAAGACATCTTAGTTATACTATGTTATATGATTTTAAACATTGTTAGGTTTTGATCAGTTTCCTTTCACCAGCAGTTCTCATTTATAATATTTCTAGAGGATTAAATGAGTTAACATGGGCAAAGGAAACACCAAGACAGTTGCCATTCCAGTGCAGGTATACTAATTCTGTTTTAAGAGGTGGTGTACTTTGGATATGTCTACCATACTGACTTATGCAGTCCAAAGAGGGAAGAATTAAAGTTCAGTTTGCTTGTGATCCTTTATAGTCTCAGGACTGCAAGTCCAAATTGCAGCTTCAGTGACAGTGAAGTTTGGGTCATTTGCAACTGTAAAGCCTTACTCATTTTTCACTCTAAGATTGTAGTCACTTGGGGAAAAACAAAACAAAACAACAAAAACAACAACAACAAAAGACACAGGCCAGTAGACCTTACCAAGATACATGAAAGTTTCTTACTTCTTGAATTAAACAGTTGTGCCAAAAAATGTTCCAGAAACTTCTTGTCAAAGGACAGTACTTCTGGTTCTCTTCAATAGCAACTATCTCTTGCACGCTTGAGCAAAAAGTGGAATTTTAATTCCAATTCCTCTCAGAAGGAACAGAATTATTATCCTTGGCAAAGAAGAACATGGTGCCTTGTCAAGACAGTTCATGTGAGTAGTAAACCGAAACCTAAAACCCTTTACGGACTCAGTATTGATACTGTGCTAGAGAATTCCACACTCTGCCTTCTTTCCAAGGACTATTATCTCCTATTGCTCGTAATGGACCTGAGGTCTTTAGCCGAAGTCATCTTCCAAAAAGCTCTTTTTTTTTTTCCACTTTTCTCAAGAACCATGAAGCCAAATCTCAGCTTCACGTAAAAAGGCAGACGTCTCCCACTGTCACAAATGGAGAGGAGCATGCAGTTCCTCTGAGAACACGAGGAAATAGGTATTCTGAGAATAAGTGTTTGGGGTTTTTTCAGCTCAAGCCCATAATGAGAACAACAGGATATGCCCTTTTTTTCTTTTTTGGAAAGGCCGTTCATGTTACTTTGATCTAACTTAATATTATTTTGCAGCCTTAACAAATTGTAAAGCTTGTATTTATTACTAGGAATCTGTTATTAATTTTAAAAAATGTAATAAATTTAAAATACATAAATAAAAAAGGACTTCCACTCAACATGGGCTGATCAGTGATATGTACCAAATCTCAAGATAATTTAAAAAGCCATGTCATATCAAGACATTTGTTAAACTCTGGAGATTTTGAAAGGATGAATTACACATATTTATGATACTTGGTTCATCTCACTCCATGTAAAATGCTAAGAATGTAGTGTGTGGCACTTGCTGCAAGTAGTAAATTAAAAATGTGGTATTTCTGGGTAAAATATGCATTTAGAAAACCATTCAAAAATTCATATACAAGTTTCTTAGTTATGCTATTAACAGAAATAGTAAAAATGCAGAAAGACACTGTGGCCTTTATAAAATGAATATATCATCTTTATTCCAAGTTGTTTCTGTGCTTCTTTAGTGGCATACTTTGATAGCAAGTTAATTCATAGCTGTGATCTTTAAAATTATAATACTAAACTTGAGGAAATTAATTTCTTTTTATTTGAATGTAATAGGAAATACTGTCATAATTGACAGTCTTCTCATTCCTTGTATTTATGATTCATTTCTAGTTACTTGCCATTTATACAGAACAAAGAGGTAGTATTGGCAGTAGAAAGAAAACTCAAAGCTTTACTTCTCTTAGTGGATTCATTACTCATTCTACCAATGCCAACTGTTGTCTACATCATGAAGTTACAGATTGAGTGAACTAACAATTTTTCCTCAAAGTTTCTGGAAGTTTAGATTATTTTCTTCAATGCTAATGATTTTTGGAGATTTTTTTTTCTTTTTTTTTTCTTTTTTTTTTTTTTGCTAGCAGAGCTCTTCCAGTGCAATGACAGATGGCACTTTTTTTCTGCAGTTCCATAGAGAAAAAGGTAACTTCTAATTTCCACAAGAGAGTGGAATTCAGCCTAGTCAAAATCAGAAAATAGAGAAGTATTATCAGCAAACTGCAGCAAGGCTTCTAGATGTTTTCTGGATTGAAAGACTGGGAATAGTGTATGTTCTACACTGGAGTATGGTGTATCTCTGGAAGATACTCGAACATTTAAAACTGTTCTCTGGGTACTTAGGAGGCTGAAGCTACCCTTTCTCCATGCTGTCTCTCTCAACATCAGTAGCAGCGTACATGAATGTTTTCAGCTTGCCAGTGACTTTAAAAGAATGATGTTATCCGAATTCCTGCTTCTAGATATGGAACATTAAAATGAATGCCTACTGTTGCTTTGCCCAGATTATTGTGTGCAGCTGTAGTCATATGTGCTTTATATGTAGATAATCGTGTTGGCAATTGCTACCTGAAGTATGGACCACGAGGAGATGGAAGCCTATCCTGCAATACTGAAATTGGAGTTGGAGTCAGTCGTTCCTCATGCTGCTGCTCTCTGGGAAAAGCTTGGGGAAACCCCTGTGAGACGTGTCCCCCTGTAAACAGCAGTAAGGAAATGTTCTCATATTTTCCCCTGCCCCCTTATTATAGAAGATACTACTAAGGAATAGAAAAAGTATTTGAAATCTTTTATTATATTATCATTTAAGAAACCCATTTACTTCGAGAATCTGAATATATTGCATACATCTGTTTGCAATTTTTAATCAGCAGCTCCACGTTGGTAGGGTAATAAACAGATGACTAAAGCTTAGAATTCAAATTATGTCTTTAATTCAAAGAACTGTGGTGGTTCTCAAAGGGAATCTTGGTAACTGTTATATAACAATTTCTGTCACTCTTAAGTATTTTCAAAACTGTTACCCAGTGATACTTACCAACTTTGTAGATATATAAAAGAAATAGAAATATATAAAAAAAAAAAAAAAGAAATATAAAGCAGCTTACTCTTAACAGTCTCATAATAGTATGAATTGCAATTTTAACATCTCTCTTTATCTATTGTATACTGGCGTTTTGTATTGAAGAACTAGTAAAAGCTAAAAGTGGAGGATGCATGTATACCTTATACAGGCACAAAATGAAGGAAACAGTTTTGTCCCTGCCTATAAGAATATCCAAGGTTATGGTAATGGTCAAAGCAGACTTGCTTTGTTTCCAGTAAGTAGTCCAAGAGAGGTAGAAGAATAATGGCAGTAGGGAAAAAGAAGAGTTAGAAACACAAATGAAATGCTTTGTTTCTATTCTTAGCACTTTATTCTTCATATAACTGACATGCTCTCTCTTGTTATACTTTACTTTAGCGGAATACAATACTCTCTGTCCAGGAGGAGAAGGATTCAGACCAAATCCCATCACTATTATTTTAGAAGGTGAGTTCATCGTAAATGACAATGAAATTTGGTAATAAAAAAAAAACGCCATCTTTGGTGAGATAAACGCATGAACTGTATTTTGAAGAAGCCATTACATTTATTGCAAACCAAAAAGTTAATATGAGTTGAACAATGAAAAGGAGCATTGTAAAAGAACATTGAAGAAGTCCAGCAACATTTCAGTAGGAAAATAAACTGATCTCATACCTTTTGTGTGCCTCCTTACTTGAGCTGAACTTTGAAATTGGCCCTGAAGACTAAGTCTTCTATGAAAATTATAGTTTATCAGTGGAAGGTATAAGTTTCAGGAAACATTCATTGGACAAAGAAACCCTGGTTCCAGTGAGCATGAAGGAATGGGGAATTAGATGCCAAATTCCTGTAAACAGTAACAGAAGCTGAACTCCAGGTGCTCATCAAGCTGAAACGTGCTCCAGAAAAACTAGTTATATAGGAGAGAATGAGCATCACATCCATACTTTCATAAAGTGCAATTTAGAAGCAACAAAAATCCACGTGACAGTTAAAAGCTACTAGTTGGTAAAATTTCAGGGGAGTACGTACAGTCTGATGTTTCTTTTAATTCTGGATTAAAAGTAAGTTTTTGTCTCTTTTTTTTTTAGACATTGATGAATGTCAGGAGCTGCCAGGTCTCTGCCAAGGTGGAAATTGCATCAATACTTTTGGCAGCTTCCAGTGTGAATGTCCAAAAGGCTACTACCTCAGTGAAGAGACGAGAATCTGTGAAGGTTGAGTCCCTTGAAATTGTCTTATCACAGTGCAGTTATGATGAAAAACAATGTTTTAGCCTTAAATCCAAAAGTGGCTGTGGTATCCACACTCTTACCAAAAATCTTTCTAAAATCATTGTCTTGGGCATTATTGATATGATTAATATTAAATTTGAAATGTAACATTTGCATATACTAACGTTTATATACTAGATCTCAGCTATGTGTATTTTCTATATAGTATATAGATAAGGTGGTTATTCGTGATTGTAAATTCCAGCTTCAGTGCCTTATATTGCCTACTAGTTTTACTACATTCCCTGTATTGACCCAAATCTGAACTGTACTTCCCAAACTAGCCTTTATATGCAACATTTTTCTTATCTTAGCATATTTTGGCTGTGTTTCTCAGAAATATTTGCTGGGGTTGGTCTTCCTTCTCATTGTTAATTATATTTTTTTCACTTGGTGTCTAGATATTGATGAATGTGTTGCACATCCGGGTGTCTGTGGTCCTGGAACCTGCTACAATACCCTGGGGAACTACACCTGCATTTGCCCTCCTGAATATATGCAGGTCAATGGAGGACATAACTGCATGGGTATGCAAAATGTCATCTTTACTATAACTGTCTAGATATCAACCTGTTTTGGAACCAGATTCCCTGCTCTAAAATATCCTTTTTCACGTGGTCGATTCTGAAGTCTTTAAAGTCTCGCGCCAGAAAACTGGACTTGCAGCTGTTACGTTTTTTCATAAACTTAAGTTCTATTATAGCTTTTTCCTACCTTTAACTCCCAGAAGGTTGTGTCATGTAGCCAGGAAAGAGAGCCAAATGCAGTGTTCTCATGGTCTTATTCTTTAACAGAACTCAGAAATATTTTTTATTTTCATCAGCCATCTCCAATAGTAGGGTTTGATATACAGATGGATCTGATGGGCATCTACAGTTTGTTTCTGATTTCTTGGGAATGTTGCTTTTACCCCTTTGTCCTGAAAGTATGTCATTTCAGGTAAGTCTAATACAAAAAGTTAGATGAGTGCAATCCTTAAATGATTTCTGAGTATATCTGTGCACATTTTTGGGTTGCATTCAGAAGCCAGAGTTAATGAATTACTGTCTTGGTTCATGGGGTAGATATTTACTTAAATCAATTCATTGGTTACTTCATAAGTGATTCTTTTCTCACATCTAGACATGAGGAAAAGCTTTTGCTACAGAAGCTATAATGGAACCTCCTGTGAGAATGAACTGCCCTTCAATGTGACCAAAAGGATGTGTTGCTGCACATACAATGTTGGGAAAGCCTGGAATAAACCTTGTGAACCATGTCCAACTCCAGGAACGGGTAAAGCCAACAATAATCATTCATTTTTCTTACATTCTTTGTGCATCTGCTCCTTCAACATATTAGGTGAAGTTGAAATTTCAGCCCCCAAAAAACCTTTGCCAAAATCATAGTATCATATAATCATTAAGGTTGAAAAGACCTCCATGATCATGTAGTCCAACTATCCACCTACCACCAATACTATCCACTAAACCATGTCCCTAAGCACCATATCCAACCTTTCCTAAAACACCCCCAGGGACAGTGACTCCACCATTTCCCTGGGCAACCCATTCCAATGCTTAACTACTTTTTCTGAGAATTTCTCCTAATTTCTCCTAATTTCCATCCTGAACCTCCCCTGGGGCAACATGAGGCCATTTCCTCTTTTCATATCACTGGTTATCTGTGAGAAGAGGCTGATCCCCAGCTCCCCACACTTTCCTCTCAGGTAGCTGTAGAGAGCAGTGAGGTCTCCCCTACAACCCTAGGTCCCTCAGTCACTCCTCACAGGACTTGTGCTCCAAGCCCTTCACCAGCTTTGTAGCCCTTCTCTGGATACGCTCCAGGTCCTCAATGTCCTCCGTGTAGTAAAGGGCCCAAAACTGTACTCAAGGTGCAGCCTCACCAGAGCTGAGTACAGGGGGACGATCACCTCCCTGGTCCTGCTGGTTACACTATTCCTGATACAAGCCAGGATGCCATTGACCTTTTTGGACAGCTGGACACACTGCTGGCTCACGTTGAGTCAAGTGTCAACCAACACCTCCAGATCTTTTTCCTCTGTACAGCTTTCCAACCACTCTGCCGCAAGCCTGTAGCATTGTATGGGGTTGTTATGCTAAAACAGGGTGACAAATACCCTGCTATCTTCTCACTGGTTGGAATAATTCTTGCTGTGCTAAACAGAGTTAGATATTTCTTCCATTTCTGCAGAGGAAAGATACAGCCTCAATAGTCGAGGAAACCAATCATTCACCCAGGTTGAATAAAAGATACAGGAAGAACGTGCAGGTTTTCCCTCTCTGCTGTCAGTGAGATCAGGGACAAGGGAAGAAAATACTGTCAGGTCACCCTGAGTGGAGGTGAACATAAAGGCCTGGAAAGAAAGAGATGTCTGCTGCCTGATCAGCCTTCCAGGATCATTGATTTAGGATAGCATAATTTAGTAACTGTATAGCAAGGGATACATTTATCCTTGAAGTCCTAATCTCTGTTTGAACACAAAGATTGTGTTTCATAACCTGAGTGTATTGCCTTTCTAGATTTTTCACTCGTGTCTCACATCTGAGCGTGATCCTCTTGGTTGTTTTTACATTACCTCTACTGAAGGTGATTAACTTGCAAAAGCTCTGTAAGTAGGGCATAGTAAAGGGAAGTAAAAATTTCCTTCTACAAAATAAAGTGAAAATAAAAAGGTACTCAGTTCTTTTTCAGTTAGTCTTTATAGAGTTTCTTGCCTGGAACAAATCACGCTTGAAAGCTCAACTCAGAAAAATTGTTGGTGAGAGAATCACCAGCTTGGAAACCTGACAGTAGCACCTGGGCTTCATTAAAATACTCTTACATTTGTAAAAAGAACAAAGTTGCCTAGATAAAATAACTGTTTAATATATGTACATTTTACTGTTTAATTCACTTTGCAACAATCTAGTACCACTAAAGCCGTACTTTGGGGGCGCATCCTCTGTTGTGTTAGTGTAAATAATGTATTCCTTTCATTCCACATGGTTTATTCTGGTGACGTAAGGGAAATAGCAGATAATTAGGGAAGATTTTCTCCCACAAGCAGTAAAGAGGAGGAAAATGAGACTGGAAAGAAAAACACCCTCTTCCATTTCTTTCTTAAGTAGGAGGAGGGAAAATGAAGGAATGTTTCTAGCAGTCAGGAATGGGAGCTGAAAATAAGCTTGAGAGAGGAAATACATGTTTGCTATCAGAGAGAACTCATAAAATTCTTTCCCATGGTCATTTGTCTTTGCAACATAAAATTGTCATCAGGATGACAACATATGAAAAAAACATACCAAAGTATTAGCAGGGATTCATGCAATTAATATTCTTGCATGGAGGAGAGAATTCTCCTTTTAAATTGCTACGACAAGTTTTCAAGAACTGCTGCAGTTTTTAAATCTTTGTTAAAACAACTTCACTGAGACAGTCTGCAAGAAGTTATTGGGTTAAAATATTTCCTGAAATACTTCAGTATTGCCTTGTTAGCTCTTTTAAATGCCTTTACTATATCTGGAAACATGGCTGACACTCTTTCACCATGAAAAGAGATTGTTTGAGGGATTAAACACTTATTCCTAGTGTAAATGCTTGAATAGCTGAAGTCACAGGATATAATCAGTTGTACTGAAATCTGGGTGGGGGCTACACATCACAGACGGGTTATGATATACTGACCCTAACCAGTTTGCTAGACTGAGCCCAGTACCTCATTAAAAGTATTATTCTGCTCTGATGAGAATTATATTGTTCCTCTAAATTAACTTCACATGCCAATTAATCTGCAATTTTTTTCTTTGTGAACTGTGTTCTCTCTTCCTTTTCATATATTTATGCTTAACTGTTAATCTCTGTTTGATGACTTCAGGTAGGAAAGATTATCTTGCTCGGTTTTACACATAATATAGATCATAAACATCACCATACAGGCTTTAAACAGAATAATCTTTCTTGTTTCTTTTTTTTTTTTTTTCCCCACCCAAATAAGTGTAAAAAGCTGTTTTGCTGCTAAAAAGTAACCAAGTATTTGCAGAATTCTCTTCATGGTTGGATCATCTGGGGAGTGCTTGACTTCAAAGAGTTTTTTCCCTGTTATGTGATAGATCTTTTTTCCTGTGAAAAATAATATAGTGATAAGTATGTGGTTTTTGTAAATACTTTTTAAAGTCATTGTTGCAAATAGTAAAAAGTCAAGCGTTCAGAAAGTAAATCTCTGGAGTGTTTGTGCATTACTAATTTGGCAGTCTTTATAAAAGCATTATACTACAGTCCGTACGTAATTACATGTGATTTTTTTCTACACATTACAAACTGAAAAAATATGAAAGAACTCTATTAAATAGAACATACGAAATACATAGGTAACATAGCACAGAAGGAAAGAAGGCCTGCAACTCTCTGAGCTTCGTCTTTATTCTCCCAGACCTGATGTTAGGCATTATTACAGAACTAGATTGTCATCATCCATGGGGACAAGGTAGTGAACACAGGGCCCTCTTTTTACCCATTATGTGTGTTTCACTGGTTTAACGACAATATAAATGGCATAAATCTCCAGGCAGAAAACAATTGTTATAAAGAAAACCTTAAATCTTATACATGTTAATAGAACACAAAATTTCTGGATGGTAAAACATCGTGGCAGTGAGCTCTGAGATTATTCTATAGTGCAAGAGTAACGTCAGTAGGCGTTAAACAGTCACTAAAGAGCAGGACAGAAGAAAATGCTGAGGTTTATATACTGGATCCTAGTCAGCTTGTACAAGAAACAAGAATATTTGAATGTGAAAAAATTATTTTGCCTAATCACATTCTGCGCGATTATCAACTACATTTGCTGAAATTTTAATAAAGAACATTTGGTTTAAGGGAAATAAGAATTACTCAAGTTATAACGCTAGTGATTAAACTTAACCAAATTTTAAACTAATGAAAAGCTGCCATTGAAAAATAGAGGATCAAGAAGCTAAGACGACAACCAGAAGAGAAATAAATTATCACCACTCTGGGTACCAGTAAGTTAAATTTACTTCTTTCTGAAAGTGTTGGTGCAGATTCTCTCTACAGATTTCTAGAAAGCAATAATGAACCTTAAATGGTAAGTTATCGAGTTCTATTTAAAACAAAAACTGAAGCTCTGCTTGCTCAAACCAGACATTTGTTCTTGTGCCAAAGTCTGCGAAGATTTGCACGAAAAACAAGTATGAATTAGTGTTCCAGTTTGCACTCATTTATTGGCAACCTGAATTTTCAGTATAATTTGTACAGAAGGCAATTGCTCTCTCTTCTGCGTAGATTTGGCTTCTATCTGCTCTGAGAAAACTACAAGTAATTGAGAGATTTATAAATACTCACTAAAAATGCATTTTTCTTTGTTTTGCTCTAGCTGAATTCAAGAACATATGTGGGAATATTCCTGGCTTTACTTTTGATATTCATACTGGAAAAGCTGTTGGTAAGTTTCAATAAACTTATTGATGATAACCAAAAGATGTTATGCATAAGATTGGTGCAGCTCCATAATAGTGGACTAGAATATTTCATAAAATAAAATTCTAATTCATTGTGAAGTTCTGATGGTGATACAGAGTGTGAAAGCAAAGTTATAATGGCTTGTTATTTATATTTTTTGATTCCTCCATTTTCACAGAATCATAGAACCATAGAACAGCTTGAGTTGGAAGAGACCTTAAAACTCATCCAGTTCCAACCCCCTGCGATAGGCAGAGATGCCACCCACTAGATCAGGTTGCCCAGGGCCTCATCCAGCCAGGCCTTGAACACCTCCAGGGATGGAGCATCCACAGCTTCTCTGGGCAGCCTGTTCCAGTGCCTCACCACCATCTGAGTGAAGAATTTCCTCTTAATATCTAATCTAAGTCTCCCCTCTTTTAATTTAAAACCATTCCCCCTTGTCCTAACAATATCTGCACAAGCAAAAAGTTGCTCTCCATCTATTTTATAAGCCCCCTTTAAGTATTGAAAAGCTGCAGTGAGGTTTCCCCAGAGCCTTCTCTTCTTCAGGGTGAACATCCCAGCTGTCTGCCTTTCTTCATAGGAGAGAGATAATTTTTGATCATTTTGATAATGATCTTTTCCTCCCCCCTCCTGAAGGTTTGTTTTTCTGAAGGTTTGGCCATTTTTTTTGAAGGTTTTGCCTTCAAAAATTTTGTTGGACTCATCAGCACATTTGTAACACTTCTGCATCTTGCTAATATTTAGTATTTCTCTGTTTTGATCACTTGCTGAACTTCACATAGTTTATTTTTTCTTGTAACAAGCATAAGTTTTGATTTATACCCTGTATATAATTAGTAGTTTAAGTAAATTAAAAGGAACTTCTCATCTCAGTATAAAAAACAGTGCAATTGAGAAACCATATTGTACATAAAGTCAAGAAGTACTGTATTTTGACAAGCTCATCTGACTTTCAGACATCGATGAATGTAAGGAGATCCCAGGAATCTGTGCAAATGGTGTTTGCATCAATCAGATTGGCAGCTTCCGCTGTGAGTGCCCCACTGGATTCAGCTACAATGACCTGCTCTTGGTCTGTGAAGGTGATTTGAAGTGACATTATTTTCTACTTAGTTCACATAAGCATAATTATCGTAAAGGGAAGGGGAACATTTAAATTACATATTTTTCAAACTCTAAGGGACAGGTTGTGAGCTTGCTTTCTTGTAGGGGTCAAATCAATAACTGAGTTTGTGATGTGTTTGTCTTTAATACATATGCATATGCACTCAATACAGTTTGTCATTGTTTTGTGTCAAGCAACCCGCTGGCTCCTAAATAAGAGGTGAATGAAGTGCTTTCATTTTATTATGGTCTTATGGTATTTTTTATTAATTTTTGTTAAAACTTGTTTGAAGAAAAGTTCCCTTGATTTTTCCCCCTTCTATCTGTTCTTTTGTGGGTTTTGTGGGTTATCGGTAAAGAAGTATCATATATTCATAGAAGATAGTAGTGAAATTTTGTGTGTCCTGAAGTCAATAGTAGTTTTGTCATTGGTGTTTAAGAGTCTTGTGCTGATGACACTTGTGCCCTAAATTGCTAACAAACTGTGCCACTTGCTTTTTCACTTCAAAACGTTCTTTTGTTTAAAATACATGAATGTACAGAGGAACTTAATACAAAGAATAAATTTCTTCAGGTACATGTTTAAAACTGCATGACTGCTTCAGTGTATAGGGAGTTGGATTCATAGGATCCTCCTTCATCCAAAAACTGTGCTGTTGATAAAATTCTATTGATGTTGCTTTTCATTTGCACTTATGGCACAGGAGGCTGAAGGTCAGCCTCTTCATACTTTGCTCAGGAAGGCCTATGAAGACCAGTCTTGCACAAGACTGACTATACAGTCTAAACACTAGGCAGGAATACGCATCTTGTGGTTTCTTACTATGACTCTTGGTATTTCAGATATTGATGAGTGCAGCAATGGAGACAATCTCTGTCAAAGAAACGCAGACTGTATCAACAGTCCTGGTAGTTACCGCTGTGAATGTGCTGCTGGTTTTAAACTTTCACCCAATGGTGCTTGTGTTGGTAAGAAGTCAGTTGATTTTTCTAGTCTGAATCTGTTTGTACGTAATCAAGGGTCTGTATTTGATTCTTTTGAAGGGTAAAAGTAACTTTTATTTTCTGTTACCTTGCATATTCTGCTGTGTGTTTTATGTAGCAGTTTTTATTTTATAGCCCTGTTTCTCTGTGCAAGGGAAGAGAAGACAGAGTGAAACTTTTAAAGAACATTCTTGAGGTATCAACCAAATACTAACAGTAGTTTTGACCTTGAGGTGTATAGGCAAGAAGTTCTTATAAAATGAAATTTTGTTATGATTCAGGTTTAGCTATGGATAATTTTGAGTCTGGTTTTAATAATAATAACAGATTGTAAAAACATGTTTGTGTAACATGAATGAATAATAAAAGTCAATAATGTGTACCATCTGTTTTATATTTTTGTTATAGATCGCAATGAATGTCTGGAAATTCCTAATGTTTGCAGTCATGGTTTATGTGTGGACATGCAAGGAAGTTACCAGTGCATATGTCACAATGGTTTTAAGGCATCTCAAGACCAGACTATGTGCATGGGTATGGAAAGAAAACACTTTTGTGGTTTTAAAAGAGGATAATAGAGGGGACTGAGTTTAGATTTTTTTTTTAATTGTATAAAAAGAATATAATGGCATTGAAAGACTGATTCATATGTTTTTGAGTTTTTGTGATTAAAGTATGTGAAGTTGTCCTTGGAGAAAGGAGAAAAAAATCACAATATTTTCAGAGGTAGCTCCATATTACCGAAGAACATGTTAATCCCATTTTCACAAAAATGCATGATAAAGACTCATTTGAAAGAAAAATTTACAGGTGATACCACAGAGCAATAGAGTCTGGAGAAAAAATACAGATTTTTTTTCAATTATTTCAAATTTTATTGAGTTCCTACTTCATTAAAAAAATAGAATCCCACACTTAATGTAATCTATACTAATTTTATATTCAGATGATGACGTGAAAGAGATGATATTAAGAAATAAGCAGATAGCAAAATGAGTGTTTTTCTTTTCTTTTTTAATGTTAAATATTAAATTCTAAAGGATATTTAAAGAAAGAGCTGATGCATGTGTGAATTTGGTTCTCTTTGAAAAAAATAACTAAATGTCAGCTCTAAGCACTAGCGACATTCAGTGACCTCTATAACACAGGTGTGTTCGTACTTCTATTTCATGGGGGCATTGAAAACCTGTTCCCATAATATTATATATTCATATATGCTTTGAGTCTTCTCATTTTTGAACTAAATCATATTTGTCAAATCACCTGAAAAAGATATTTCGGAAAGTGACTTCTGTTAACAATGCAAAATTTCCAGAACATGGTTACTTGAAACAATAATAGTTCTAAAACTGAAATTTGTCTTTCATAGTCTGAAATACAAATTTTGACTGAAATGCAGTCTGAAATACAAATCTTGACAATGACAGGTTAAGGAAACAATCCTATAACAAATTGTTTACCATCTGTAAATAAATGTTATAAATATATAAATAAACGTTTCAGAAAGTCCACAAGAACTCGGAGACAAATAACCTTCATATCCCCATGAAAATCCAAACAGCACTCAAATACACAGTAGAAAACATTGAATTCTAGTGCATTAAAAAATGGATGTATCCCAGAGTTTGAAGGCAGTCTTTATATTTCTGAATGTAATACCAACATAATGAATTTACGTATGCAAACATCGTTGTGAACAATGACACACAACTCCTTTACAGAGTGTTTTGAACAGGTTTTCATGTGCATTAGAGTAAGAGGTGTATATGAATTTTGAGACAGTTCTGAGACTTTGATGCTCAATCCTTTGTACTGATTTCAGATCACTAGTGCACATTAAGAAATGAAGAAATGTTAATAAGGAAAATAAAAAGAAAGCTTCATGGTACTGCATATGCACTTATTTTGATCTTTACATATAGCAGTAGCTTTTAAAATGCAAATGAAAAATAAGTGTCATATGTTGTGTTTTCCTACACGTGCCCAGAACTTTGCACACAATGCTGTAAAAATCAGTAGTATAAATAAAAAATGTGACAGATGTTACAGGTTTAGAGTATCGTCACTGTGTGCAAAGACATCACCTTAACAAATAGCTGTAAAAATAAATTCTAGCATATAATTTTGTTTCTCTCTGCAGATGTTGATGAATGTGAACGCCATCCATGTGGAAACGGAACATGTAAAAACACAGTTGGATCATATAACTGTCTGTGTTATCCAGGATTTGAATTAACTCATAATAATGATTGTATGGGTAGGTGATGTAATCCAAACCATGCTTTCATTGTGGCTGGGTTAGTATGCCAAGGAGGATGTATATAGTTAAAACTCAAACAGATGTTTCAGGGTGCTAGGGTAGTTAATTGAGTGCAGTAATTGACACAGCTACCAACCCTAGAGGTTAACCATTATTATAATTTTTGAAAATAAATTCAGAATATATTTTACCATCCAGCTTGAGATAATGTAATCCCTAAAGCTCTTGACCACTGGGGCAGCCTTACAGTTCATTGCCATTTTAATGCAGCCCTCATCCCTGTTAAATTTCTTGGGCAATTATAGCAAATGTCCTTGACTACTGGCAAAGTCCATAGGAGCCACTCACAATAAGCATGAATAATAACATAACACCAGAGTTACCTAAGGAATTTAAAATCATTTCTTTATTTCACCATATTGTTTGAAACTTGTGCACGGTGTGAAAAAGGAATGAGACCAGCAATAAGAAAGCAAGCACGGCTAATCACCTAAATTTCCTGCTCTCCTAAGACGAACTCTGCTTACACAGAGGCATTGCTATTTCCTATTCCTTAAAACTGGAGAACACCAGAATATCTGATGGTTTTGGATAATTTAAATATTTGTGATAAAGAAAATAAAATCTTCCTAGGCTGAAGAACAGACTCATAAGTCTCTGGAGATCCTCTGCCTTGTGCGAAGCCTAAGCCAAAACGGAAGCCTTCAGATTCCTTTCTGCTACAGAAGAAAGACAAAATGAAAGTCTACCATTTCCTTTGTGGTTCAGGAGAGAACTAAAACATTTTAAATAAGTATTTTAAATCCTGTCCTTCTCCAGGAAAGAGAAAATTCAAAACTTGTTCAAGAAAGAAGAGACTGCAGCCAAAGAATGGCAGTCTTTGCCAAGGAGTTTCTTTCCCATAGCAGTACCGCTGCCAGGCTACTGCCAGGAGCATCCAGTAGGCTGTGCCTCTGAGCATCCTCCAGGCTGTGCCTTCAAGGAGACTAAGGAGCTCAAGCTGACTCAGAGACTTGGCTTCGTGAGCTTACCTCTTGACAGTCTGGAGAGCCCCACATCTTTCTTCCAAGCCATCCCGGTCATTCAGTTTAAGCCCATCCCAATATAATAGTCTGGAGGTATTTGTACTTGTGGAACTGTCACACAGACGAAATACACTGTGGAATAAACTAGTAACCAGGCATGTCTGTACTGGCTGAAGCAGAAGGTACATCTTGTACGGGAGCTGGTTCTTAACACTTCTGAAGAAGACCTAAAACCTTTTCAGTAAAATTGATGTTAGTTTTCATCATTCAAATTAAAGTGTTTTACAACAGTGAAGTGTAAGTTGTTCTTACACCGTGATACTTATCAAATCTCCTTGATTTTCATTTCTTAAACTTTCTCATCTGTATTACTCATCTGTAATACATTACTGAATTATGCAGTGTTTCTTTCATTTTGCCTTATTAAAGTAACTCTTAACTAATAAGCATTTACAAACCTCATTTTCAGAACTGCTATGAAGGAGAAAATCTTCCCATGGAAAGCAAATGACATATTCCAAAATTTGAAAAATGACAAAGCAGGTTTTAGGGGGGAACTTGAGCACATATAAAATCCAGATAAAGTCCAGAACACCCCATGTTACATTTTGTTCTCTGTGTCTGGAGTTAGTATCATACAGTCAGTTGGCAGTAATTGACTGTCTCCAGATGCAGTAGCTGAGGTAATGCTGCAAGTTTAAAAATTATAATACCCCATAAAAAGAGTGTTGTTTAAATAGAACATATACCCTAAAGCACTTGAGTGAGAGTTGCTTTCCACTGTTAACCGTTCCCTTGTTGCTGCAAGATTTGCCTTTTCCATGGAAATATACGCATTGCAACTTGAGTGTGTTTATAACACTCTGTATATACCGTGCATGCTTACACATTCTAATGGTTAAATTCTTGGAGGGACTCAACTCTCACTAGTGTGGTTTTTTTTGTTATTTGTTTTTTTTATAGATATTGATGAGTGCAGTTCCTTCTTTGGTCAGGTGTGCAGAAATGGCCGGTGTTTCAATGAAATTGGTTCCTTCAAATGTTTATGTAATGAAGGATATGAACTTACTCTAGATGGCAAGAATTGCATTGGTATGTATGATACCACATGGAGATGTTACAGTACTGCTGAGCTGAAATAGTACAGCTATCAGCTCCTATGTAGAGGGAAGGATCACAGTCTGAGTATCTAAAAATAAAAAATAAAAATGACAATGATTTTAATGTAACACAATAGAAGTAACTGGGGCTTGAAATAGTTGATCTTTGTGCATTTAAATGTCTTAGAAAATTGGAAGGTACTATACCATATTTGTAATGAATAACACTGTTTTGTAATGTAAGAACAATGCTGTTAAGAATTACATGATTCTAAACCTTTCTTGATTCTATTTACGCTCCTAAGATACTAATGAGTGTGTGGCACTACCTGGTTCATGCTCCCCTGGTACCTGTCAAAATTTGGAAGGATCATTCAGATGCATCTGTCCACCAGGATATGAAGTAAAGAGTGAAAGTTGTATTGGTAAGGCAAGTTGTAATTGTTGCTTCTAAACAATTTAAAAATTAGAAGTATCTGGCTTTAAAGTAGTTGTACATACTGATGATTGTGAATTCTGTCCTACTTCAGATCATGGGGAAAGGGCATAAGTAGTTAAAATCTTCAGGAAGAGGTTTTAAAAGTGGAAGACAAGATATCATCTTGATCTGTATTGTGCTATATTTTGTACTTTTCGTTTCTTCATTGATGCAAACTGAAAAATACTTGGATTTACTTTTCCAAAAAAATGGTGTCCTGTATTTCATGACCCCCCACCCCTTTTTTTTTTTCCAGATATTATTGATAAAACAAACCAACCTGTGTAGTGGATTTATATAATGTTTGAAAAAATGGTAATTATTGTAATGTTGTAAAATAATGGCAATCAATGCGTGAAGAAACGTTTGGTCTCACAGGGCTATGACGTTTTAAAATCTTTGGATTTGGAAAAAGTTTTGGAATTTATGGGAAAAATTGCTTAAATTGGTTTATTCTAACAATTGTTTTCTGATTTGGTGTTTTGTATGTCTCTCAAGTGCTGAGATCCACAGGGACATGAGAATACAATAGACCTTCCATCAGTTTGCATATTCGTGTTTGTTCATAGAACTGTCTCATTTGAACTTAGTTCAGGAGTAGTGTCACATAGTGAATTAAGAGTGGGTGTAGCAGATATAGAGGAATAGATTCAAGTTACAAGGAGAGCAAAGCACAGGACTGCTGTGAATGTTATTGACATCTAAATATACCATGTGGGGGCACCTGGCAAGAAAGGTGCACACAACCAGTTTTCGGCAGCTAACCTCGGGGGCCTTAGATTCCTGTAAGGTCAGAGAACGGAGTAAGCGCCTGCCTGTCCACTGTGAAACATGGTTCTCAGCTCAAATTGCTGAGGGTAGCTGACACCCCTCAGACACACTCATCAAAATAACTCCCGATAGTGAATGAGTAGCTTGTCCTTGTATGGAATGAAGAAAAGACTAGCGAGCAATTAATGATTTGGCCTACATTATCCTAACTTTCTGAGTACAGGAACAAAGACCATTGGCCATAGGAACCTTCTTGATTTTTTGTCTTCAACAATAGGATATATTTTCTGAGCCCCAAACCTTTCTCATTCTGTTGTATCATACCATAACATTAAATTTGCCTGCCAACTTTATGGTTTCTTTTGGCAGCTGCTGTTCCCATACATTAGCAATTGTGTTTGAGATTCATTCCAATCACCTATGGTTGTAAAATCATGAATATAAAATGAAAGCTTTTGGTTTTCCTGGAGTATCACTGTTCATGACACTGTAGTATCCTGAGAGAAGTCGTGATGGTTTTGACAGTATCAGTGATGGCCAAATAGATTTTTACCCTTAGTAGAGGGTACTTAATTGCATTCTTCTTCATTCTGCCATGTGTCCAGAAGATTTTGAGATAAAATTACCAGACAATGCCTAGATAATCATATGATTGTAGTAATAATTTGATTAATAATCTGTCAGCTCTTGAAACCTATGATGTTCCCCATTACTTTCTGTTGATCTTAAAAGCAGACATCTTTATAAAAATTCATTACTTCTCTCAGGAAGGTTGGGTACAGCTAGATTACTTCTTGAGTTCATTACTTCTTGAGCGCAGGAGAAATCAAAACAGGTGGGAGCCATATAAAAAGTCTTAGTTTTCACCTACACATTTAATATATTTTCTTTTATTTTATGGGGAATGAAGGGGAGAGGACTTGCTTCCATTGTTTGGTTAGCCTGTCCATCATGGTCACAAAAAGTGTTTCTTCCACTAGTCCCAAGCCACACCTTACAGTAACAATCAGAACTTCAAAAGAGAAGCATTTCAGTCCCACTACTGCAGCTTAGGTGCTGAGCTTTGTAAGTTAGCAACTGTCACGCTAACTAGGAAATTGATTACTTTTCTTTCACGGAAATAAAGTGGCTCAAAACACATAGTAGGAATCTTTCCATGGGAAGTTTCTGTGGAGCTTGGTCACATGCCAGCTTATGCTACAGTGGTTTGCTTATGTGCTATACCTATAGTAGCTTCTGAAAAGTGGACTCAAGGTAACATTTTTCAGACTTAACATCAACAGGACCTGCTCCTACCTGACTCCTCCCCTCATACTACTTAACCTTTTCCTGTACAAAAAACTGTTTTTCCCCGGTTGCCTTATCTGCTAAGTACAGGTCAGTTTTCTAAGATTCAGTATAGTACAGAGTCCAACAAGTATCAGGAAAAATGATGCTACAAATTTGTGACTCAGCATCCATGAAGCTTACTTCCATTCCTGCCTGCACTTCGATTTAAGATCAGTGTTGATGTAACTGCAGAATGTTTATGCAGCCACAGGCCCCTATAATGTTTCTTCTAAAATCCATTACTAAAAGACTCAGAAGGAGTTGTCCTGCAGTTATAGCTTTGGAGAATTTTAAAATACATTTCAGAATGTATTAAATTATAATTACCTTTAGAAATTACCAGAGAGGGTTATTTCTTCCGACAGCATTTGCAGAACAGAATAAAGTAAAAGATTGTGGATAATAATAATAATAATAATAAAGGTCTATTATTATATTACTTTTCTTACTCTTTGTCTATATAGGTGCAGGATATGCAGCTTGATACTATTTCAGCTGCACAAATTTACAGACCTGTGTAATTTACATTGCGCACTCCTTTGCTTTTAGTTTTTAATAATTATAAAAAGATCTTTACTTAAAAAAAACTGAGTATGCATAGCTATAGTTTCTAATTAAATAGAAAACATTTTTAAATAACATATCAAGAGTGGCCATAGTAAACTGGTAAATATAAATGTGTCTCACAGTCCTCCCTCTATCTATAGTGTCAGTTCAAGAGTCAGTCAGGCAACGTGAAAAAAAAATATATCTTTTATTCCAAAGAATCCCCAGCATACAGATTGTTTTAAAATTCATCTTTGGATGTTTTATGCTGATGGGAAAATATTTTTCGTATAAATATATCTCATTCTCTGTTTCAGTCTGAAAGCATTTATTTAAAGTTTATGCTATAAATATGACAAAGAACAGATAACATGATTTGAAACACTCTGATTTGAAAGAGTTAGTGGAGCTTGTTTTATCTTTTGGTTGTTTTATTGGAGGTGTACCTCTGGTTGAAGTTAAATAAATAAATAAATGATGTTTTTTAACCAGTGAATTGATAGTTGATGGGATTCTGATGAAATTTTTCTCATAAATTTTATAGATATTAATGAGTGCGATGAGGACCCCAACATCTGTCTCTTTGGCTCTTGTACAAACACTCCAGGAGGTTTCCAGTGCATTTGTCCTACAGGTTTTGTGCTGTCTGATAATGGACGGAGATGTTTTGGTAAGTTTAACAATTAAGGAAGGTAATAGCTAATTTTAACAGATAACAGATACCCTGTGAAAAGGGTAAAAATGGACTTTGGGAGGCCCATTCCAAATTTTACGAGAGTTGGAAAGTGCATTCAAAATAATAAAAAAATACAGGCCTAACATCATTCCTTCCAGGACTAGACACACATTGTTTAACCTGGTAGGAGGCATGGGCTCCACATAACTGAGTTTTTTTTTTCAGATACTCGCCAGAGCTTCTGTTTCACTAATTTTGAGAATGGGAAGTGCTCAGTGCCAAAGGCTTTCAACACCACAAAGGCAAAGTGTTGCTGCAGTAAAATGCCAGGAGAAGGATGGGGTGATCCTTGTGAGCTCTGCCCAAAGGAAGAAGAAGGTACACAAGAAGATTAAAGTAAAGACAAAAGTCTTTTGGGCGAAAAAGCTGGGAGAAAAGGAGAAACACATTTGTGTAGTACCTTTTCAATCAGTAGGAGGGATCTGTTTGGTGTTCTCTCTTACAGCCTTTTCTAGAATGATTCTGAGGTGAACAAATGGAACAAAATTACGTAGAAGAAACTCAAGAAAAACAGCCTGAGTTACTGTTTTGGCTCTTTAGAGAAATGAACTAGTATCCTCCAACTGTATCATGAATCATAGGTCGTATATATATCCTGATGGATCTCACCTGCTTTAGGAAAAGCAAAAGAGTAAAATGGGACGGTGCTGAGGATCCCTGAAGTAATCAGCAGTTTTCAGTTCTTGGTTTTCTACAACTTCCAAGTGCAGAAAGAGAAAGGCACCAAGCATGTGCACAATGAAGTTGGGCACATCCTAGTACTGCTACCCTGCCCTAGAGACATCATTGCTTTTGCATCTGGCAAGACAATGTAATGGCCATGATTTAAACGGTTGGGTTTTGAAAAATGTGGTATAGAAAATACCTGATTTTTTTATAGGTTTAACCATTTATCCTGATTCTCTTTCTCTCAGTTGCTCTTTTTTTTTTTTTTTTTTTTTTTTTTTAAAAATGTACCTCCACAGTTGCTTTTCAGGACCTGTGTCCTTACGGTCATGGGACTATTCCTGGAATTGATGATACACGTGAAGGTAGGTATGCTTTTTCCTCATCATTCAAAAAGTGGTTTTTTTTATATTTAAAACTAGACTTGGATATTGTAGTGTATGGTGGCTTATTCCCCACGGCCCACAGGTGACAAGGGGCTGACTTTTAATAGATGTGGGCCATTATGAGATAGATAAGAGATTACCTTTAAAAATGCATGGGTAGAGACCAACAGAATGGGGCACTTTGTTTTTTAAAAATGCTCTATTGAGACTTGATACAAAAACACTTCAGCTAATAAGCAATTGCCAATATCTTCCTACCTTTTAGATGTTAATGAATGTCTCGAAAGCCCAGGGATTTGTTCGAATGGACACTGCATCAACACCGATGGATCCTTCCGCTGCGAGTGCCCAATGGGATACAACTTAGATTTCACTGGAGTACATTGTATTGGTGCGTCCCTGTTTCATAAATGCTAAGAATTATTGCACTTGAATTTAAAACACGATTTGAAATGTGTCCCAGTTCTCTTCAGCTTACATTTACTCATTATACACAGATACCGATGAATGTTCAATTGGCAACCCATGTGGAAACGGTACATGCACTAATGTAGTTGGCAGTTTTGAATGCAACTGTCATGATGGATTTGAGCCAGGCCCAATGATGAATTGTGAAGGTATGTTGTCTTCTACCTATTTTCCTTTAGTTTCTGTCCATCAGATTATTTTATTCACTAGGCCTTTGGTGCTATAATAACCAGGAGGGAAAAAGTTTCTTTGATTGAAATATCTTATAGGGAAAGCAAGTCATTAATTGATTTAAGCATTATTTTTAGTTTATCACACGGCTTCTGAAATCGCGTGTTGTGGTAGTCAATGTAGTGGTTGGCTGTATTTATTGTGAGTCTATTTTGGGGACCCAACAGTTATCATCTTTTTTTTTTTTTTCCTCTCCAGCAAACAGCTGAATCAGTTACCACTGCAAAAAATGCCTGAATTTGCAGAGCATTTTTCATAAGTGAGGCAGCTCAGTTATGAACTGACCCATTCATCATAGTTATAGTAACAAATGAATTACATTGGACACAATAAGCTGAAGTCAGACCTCTGGTCCATCTAGTCCTTTATTTCATTCTTCACAGTTGAAATGCTAATTCAGACATCATATAAGCATGACTAACAACTTTCAGCAGCTCACTTCTCTCAAGAATATATGGGAAAATATGATGCAGACTGGAGGATGTGTTCCTGCAGAGTGGGTTTAGCATCCATTTATGGATCTGTTGTCCAAGAATCTGTCTAGTACATTCTTCAAACTACTGATACCATCTGCATCTAAAGCTTCTTGTGGCATCAAGATGCAGAAGTTCACTACTCTCACAACTTAGAGAAGTATTTTATTTCATTTATTTTAAACTAATCCTCTATTAGTTTCACTAAATAAGTTTCATTCTATAAGTTTCAATAAGTTTCATAGTGTGGGGTGTATGTACAATCATTCTATTCTCATCAGATCCTTATCAGGATCCTTCTTAAAAATTTTGTCTTTTACAAATCATGTTTCCTTTCCAAAGCAAGAATCCATTTTCTTATAGTTGAAAAAAGGCTGACATCTGTCATCACACAGAAATACATTTTAAAAATTTCATTTAATAAAAATCTAAAATAGAGCAGTCCCAGCTTGCCATTTTAAGTTCTAGTTTCATATTATCTTTGTAACTATTTTTACACAGAGTTTTGTTCAGTTTTCTCTGACTACTCATAACCAAGCATCCATAAGTTTCTGGTTTGCATTATATTACATTTCTGATAGTTTTTAGCTGATTATATACATATATGTATATAGATATATATATGTAGAAGTGCAGGTATAGAAACTTCTGGGTGATTGTTTTAAAACTTAGTGGAGAATGATGTTTTTGTTCCTTTCTGTTCAGATATAAATGAGTGTGCTCAGAATCCCTTGCTGTGTGCTTTTCGTTGTATCAATACTTATGGTTTCTATGAATGCACCTGTCCAGTCGGCTATGAACTGAGAGAAGACCAAAAGATGTGCAAAGGTAATGACTAAAATATGAACTCCACACCTTCTATCACCCTGTGCTGGCCAAAGCATACTCCAGATATTTCTGTGCATCTTGTGTTCATCCTCTTAGTGAAATGTAGCAAACAGCACAGCAGATAATTTACTCCTTCAAAATTCACATAATGCCAGTGTCTAGTGCTTTGTGTGTTCTTGCTGGGGAATGTAAAGACACGAATGTCAAGATGGTGAAGTTGTCTTTCAGCTCACAAAGATTACTTTGACAACTGCAGTTATGCACAGTACTCAGTTTTTTTTTAGTTCTTGTTTGGTAGGAAAGTCTGGATGCACTTTTTTCATGAGAAAGTGCTGGTTGTCTTCAGTAAATGAAGCTACTGGAAGGATGCTCAGATACAAAATAAATGTATTTTTACAGATCTAGATGAATGTGCTGAAGGTCTCCATGACTGCGAATCAAGAGGCATGATGTGCAAAAATTTAATTGGTACCTTCATGTGCATTTGTCCTCCTGGAATGACCCGAAGACCTGATGGAGAAGGCTGCACAGGTAAAGCTTAGAAAAGGAAGAAGACATCTATTGCAATTCCAACAAAAAACAATTCTCTTTATGTGTATATAGTAAACTAGAAAACTGCAGGTCATAAAGGACACTTAAGATAGCTGATAGTGCCTAACGTCTTAAATTTACTTTTTGTTTCAATGTTTGAGCCCTACTTGAAAATAGGTATAAAGAACTAGGAAGTATTTCAGAAGAAAAACTGGTTTTATTTACTTCATTGTACAACAAAATCAGGAAGTTTTTCAGACACTTGGTAGATTTAAAGCATTAAGTAGCCTCTTTTGAGGACAAAAGAGACCTCATCTGATGAGTACAAAGCAAAATTATTGTACATAAAAAGTTAAACTTCCTTCAGCTTTAATACTGTTTATAAATAATGTGGCAGTTCCTTAAAGAATTACAACTGTGAGATTCTGAAACAATATATAAAAGCCACAAAGAGGAGGAGGTGTGAAAACCGCCATACTTCACAATAATTCTCTGTATTTCCTCTATTATTTTTGGAATTGGTTGAGAGTAAAATGATATCTACATGTTGGCAAATTACACTTTTCTAATAGGTAAAAAACTCAAGACCATTCTGAAGTTCTCTTTAGAAAGAAGTATCTGAGGCTATCATTGGCTCAGAGGAAAAAAATAAATAAATAAATAAACATATGTCTCAGAGAATGCTTTAAATGAAAATATTTCAAAACAGCATTCCTTCAGCAGCAGAATGACCTCTTTACCTTCTTTACATAACTTGATGAATTTACTCAGAGGAAAGAATCTGTACTAACAAGAATTTTGTCTTTTTCCCTATTTAATACTGCCTTTAAATGACCTGAGGTTATTTTTCAGTTAAATTTTAAGCATCTATAGAGGTATTTAATTGCCTACAGTGTCTATGCCATTACCTATGGAAGAAAATAGACTGGGATTGTAAAGTGTTTCAGGGAAATGATGTGCTGACTGAATTGTGACTGATTGCAGAAGGAAGTTAAATGTACTCAGACTCCTTAATGATTACAAAGTGAAAATTTGTTACACAAATCATGCTCGTGTTCCAATTTTATTTAAATGGTATTTGCCAGGTAAAAGTTGTGGATAGGACTTCCTCTGCTGCAAGTGTTTTCTGCTTCTTGTTACTTGCAGAGCCCAAAAAGGTCTAAAGCCTTCATCCTAGATGCAGCATATAAGGCATGGAATAGGATATCATTACTAGAAAAGTCTTTCTCACGCTTAATCAGTTGTTGATGTTCCACTTCTTGCAAATATTACGCAAAATGCTGAATACATTCTGCAAGTCTGACACATCTTCTTGTAACAATAACCTGCATTTGATATTTTTGTAAAGATGAAAATGAATGCCGTACCAAGCCAGGTATCTGTGAAAATGGTCGCTGCATGAATGTCATTGGGAGCTACCGATGTGAATGTAATGAAGGATTCCTGTCAAGCCCATCAGGCATCGAGTGTCTTGGTAAGTCCCTCCCTCCTTCATATGCATTCCATCTTACATGAAAGAGTGTGTCGGTGCTGGAATTTAGAGTGTAAATTGGGGTTCTGATTATCTCTAACAGCTCTCTTAGGTGAAACAATTACATAATGTTCCTGATTAATTAAAATAATTAACTGGTATTAAATGTTATAATATTAAATAATGACAGGAATGAGGAGTCTCTTGAGAATGTCAGCTTAATCAAGCTACAAAGGGCCTCACATGGAGGCATCTACATTCCACAGGGCATAAACATGGTGCAGAGCAACACTATCCAAACAAATTATAGGTATTTTTAAAGAAGCAGAATTTAGTTATCTTAGGCAGATGAAAAACTGGGATGCATAGCAAACTGAAGTGTTTACATATTAAGAACATGATTTTAAGCGCGACAATATTGCAACTAGGCATATGAATTTTCTGTACTTTTAACGTAGATAGTGAATATGAATAAAAATATTAGGATTTCACCAAAAAAAAAAGCAAAATTATGTTGAAAAGTTATTGAGGCATGTCTGTACATTAAACACTGATGAAGGGTTTAATATTCATCAACTTATATTTCCTTTTCAATATGTTCAGGCTTGTCATTTGCACTAGAAAATTGTTACTTTTTTAAAAATCATACAAAACTGCAGAATCTTAACTTTTTCATGACCAGTGCTCAAGTGTAAATACTTAAAAGTGTTTTTTCAATACCAACATGTGAAATTGTGGGAGTATTTAGAACTGTATAAAGAACACCTGCATTAAAACTACTTAGATATTATCTTATGTATGTACTATATAACCAGCTCTCTGTAAGTTGCCATCAGTAGTGTGCTGACTTCATGGCAAAGCAATAACATATTTTCTAAGTATTTCCTAAGGATTAGGACCAGATGGGAGTGGGACGTTGCAGGCTTTTAACCCCAGCCAGTCATTAATGCTAAGGAAATACCCTGTTTTCATTATTACTTTCTTATATTTTATATATATATATAAATAATGCACATATATTATAGATATGCACACACACACACACATATATTTACATATATCATCTTTAAAAAACTATGCTTTGGACTAGTTTGCTCATTGCTGCTTTTCCTTTAGGGCTGTCCTGGTCAGACAAGACTGAAAAATTAGTCTGGCAGTAACAAACTGCATCTTCAGAATTAAAGAACAAACATTAAGTCTTAGATGACACTATTTTAAATATATTGTGCAAACCTTTGTATTCTGTTCACATTAAAGTTTATTCCACTTCTCAAATTGGAGAGTAAGTATTGCATGGTCTTCAAGTTATAAGGGGCGTAAAGACCTGCCCAATATACCTACTTACAAGAACAGAAATCTGCTGAGTTTTGCAAGTCATCACAGTGAACATGCTGTCTCACACAAGTGGCACTTTCTGTGAGGACAGCTTTCTCTACTGTAACCAGTTAAGTTACCAGGCACCCAAAGCAATTTTCACCTAAAGTCAAAGATTACATTTTACCTGATTCATGTGAGAAATCCACAGATTATACTCCTTATACTTGTATACCACATGGTCAGCTTGGTGTTCAAAAATGTACCCATTCTTAGGGATCTGAAAGATGTTAACTTTAAGCTTTAAGACAAAAGATCGTTCACTTAAAAACATAAGCATCTGTCAGACTAGTTAACAATATCTTCATTTTTATTAACAAATATGACAACTGACATATAACCTATTTAGAAGTATCATCTCTGCAAAACCTAGTTTCCATGATCACTGGAAGCTGGGATCTCTCCTCTCTTCATCTGCCTGTTTGATGGAAACATGCAGGATGTTAATGATTGTATAGTTTCACTCCTCTTTCATGATTGACATGTATTAGTCAAAAGGTTCAGAAGTGAAGGAAAATGGATTAAGAAAGGGACAGATTAACAGTATGGCTGTATAAAGCCATTTTTCCAACCTGCAAAGTAGGAGTTCTGCTTAAAAAGACTAGTGAATAGCAGACTAGCAGCACTTAGAGACTTCTAAATGCTAAGGATTTTGTCATTTAAATCACATCATGGTATAGATGGTCAGATACACTATTTTTACCAGGAAAAAAAAAATGGAAAAAAAAAAAACCTACACACACAAACAAAACAGAACAAACAAAAAACAACAACAAAAAAGAACAAGAAAGAAAGAAGCCAAAGCCCTAACCCTACTCCAAGTAAATCTGCTAAATGCAAGCTAAACATAGGTAGCTTAAGAGGGAGCTCAGTTTGGCTTGCAGCCTGTTCTGCTATCAAGTAAGCTTGCCAGGGATGCCTAAGGGCACATCCTTCCTAGAAGTAAAAGTCACATCAAGTCATAGAGTACTGAACTTCGGAGATGTCTGGAATAAACTTGGAATGGCAACAAATATTCAGAAGACATGACAAATTTTTGAAAGGCTAAGTCAAAACAGACTTCACAGACTGGTTGCTCGTAACCTAGTGCTTGATAGTTGACAGAGAGCCAGAATAATATATTAGATTCTCAATGGTTCAGATATTTATCTCCTGCTCTTTCTTAATCTCTCCAATTCTTCCTTACAGATAATCGTCAAGGCTTTTGCTTTGCTGAAGTTCTACAGACTATGTGTCAGATGGCTTCAAGCAGCCGCAATCTTATCACTAAATCTGAGTGCTGCTGTGATGGAGGCCGGGGCTGGGGTAATCAGTGTGAGCTCTGCCCACTTCCTGGAACCACCCAGTATAAGAAGCTCTGTCCACACGGTCCAGGATATACTACAGATGGAAGAGGTATTTGCAGAGATGAAAGGAGGTAGAAAGCAGCGAAGGAATACACTTACATGCTTAAGAAAATGCAGTATTCTCTTTGAAGCTCCTTTGAAGAACTTCCTGTGAAACAACAGAGTTTGATTTTTCAAATACTACTGTGTGATCAGAAATTAAAAACACCTTTAAACAGTAGCTGCACCAGGAATACTCACAGCTGTGCAGAATTTTCAGGGTTGGGATCTAAAACAGGATCAACCAGTACTAAAGCTAGAAATTATCCCAAAGCTTTTGTGTGCTGAGATGTTACATACAAGGCAAAAGGTAACAGCAGTAGTTCTAACTGGCACATATTTTTAAATTTTGGTGAAAAATTTTTATGATCTTACTAATCATAACAAACTTCACTTCTACGATTTTGTTTATTTGTTTGATTTTTTATTTTTTCCCCTGAGTTATCAAAACTAGAACTGGATTACCCAATGAAATAGCAGAAAACTTTCAATGCAGAAAACAATACTAAAAATTGGAAAAATATTTGCTTGTGTGCTCAGGCCCATTTTAAAGAGAAAGAAAGGTTAAAGTTACTATCAGAAGTATAATGATCAGGAACTGTGGAAAAAATGGAAGAATTTTTTTTTCCATTCCCAGTAACGTTCCCATGGCATTATACACAATTACAGAATGGCTGAGGTGGGAAGAGATCTCTGGAGGTCATCTGGTCCAATCCCCTGATCAAGCAGGGACACCTTTGAGCAGGTTGCCCAGGACCAGCCATGTCCAGGCAGCTTTTGAAGATCTCCAAGGAGGGAGACTCCAAGACCTCTCTGGGCAACATATTCCAGTGCTCAGTCACTCATGCAGTAAAGTGCTTCCTGATGTTTAGACAGAACCTCCAGTGTAACAGTTTGTGCCCCACTGCCTCTTGTCCTGGCACTGGGCACAAAGGAAGGAGCCTGGCCTCTTCCCTTCAGCTATTTATAGACATTGATGAGATCGCTCCAAGCCTTCTCTTCTCCAGGCTGAACAATCACAGCTCTCTCAGCCCTTCCTCATGAGAGAGCTACACAATTCCGCTGATCATTGTGGTGGCCCTCTGTTGGACACTTTCCAATATGTCCAGCTTTCTGTTGTACTGGAAGGCCCAGAACTGAACACAGTACTCCAGGTGCAGTCTCACCAGTGCTGAGTAGATCATTGGTAGAACCTGGTCTTTTTTCTTTGAATTTCTTATTCAGAAGGAAAACTTAACAAATGCTAGTATTTTTTTTTTGAAAGATCATATATTTAATATTTTCCCTACAGATATTGATGAATGTAAGGTCATGCCAAACCTATGCAGAAATGGACAATGTATCAACACTATGGGCTCCTTTCGCTGCTTTTGCAAAGTTGGCTATACGACTGACATAAGCAGCACATCCTGTGTTGGTAAGATTCAGCCTCTTAATCCTCAATATTTTTTTAGATTGTACATATTTACACAGTGCTACTATCAGTCTCCCTCTGTAAGCCTTTGAATATCTCTTTATCTCTTAACTCTTTTCTTTCTTTGTCTTCCTAATATGCCTTCTGATTTTTTATTTCATTTTGCAAAGTAGGGAAACAAGCTGTACTGACAATATTCCTGCAGTAAAATGAGCATTGAAATATGTTTTCAGCTGTATAACCATGTTGACTGATAAAGCAGCTAGCTCACTGCTTTGTTTTTGCCTCTTTCCTGTTGGTTAACTCATCAAAGTATATCATAGTATGCCTGAAAAGAAATGCTTTGTCCATAGATGAAAATATTAATGTCACTGTTACTCTAGTGTGTCACTCTTTCAAGAGATTCAGTTTGCCACAGTAGAGGTGACTCCAAAGTGACAGACACATAGGGAAAGAAATGGAAATGCTGCAAAAATGTAAAACATACTTCTTCTACAAACTTTTTTCTCTTAAATATAGTACTGTTCAGGAAACATCTTTCAAAGAAATCAGTACAGCAAATCTTTAACAGTTTCTCTTTTTAGATCTTGATGAGTGCTCCCAGTCTCCCAAACCATGCAATTTTATCTGCAAGAACTCAGAAGGGAGCTATCAGTGCTCATGTCCTCGGGGCTACATCCTTCAAGAAGATGGAAAGACATGTAAAGGTAAAGGAAGCTATACACAGTAACTTTAATTTTGTTGCACTTTGACTTAAAAGGAAATAATTTTGAAGTGTGATTTTTATTTTTTTTTCAAGTTAGACTAAATGTACTTCGCATTTGTTGACTTTTGTTAAGACAACATCATCTCTTACTTTCAGATCTTGATGAATGTCAAACCAAACAACACAATTGTCAGTTTCTCTGTGTCAACACCCTTGGAGGCTTCACATGCAAATGTCCACCTGGTTTTACTCAACATCACACAGCTTGCATTGGTAAGAAAAACATGAGTTTTCTTACATTCATTTTTTCTATAAGAGGAACATTCTCAATTCTTACCCTTTTGCATCATATAAACAATAGTAATACAGAGCAATAATGTCAGCAGTCCAGAAAACAGATTTTGAAAAGCAGCAATTACAGCTAAAGAAATATCAAAGTATATCCACCATTTGTATTTTCTTGCTTAGTAAAAAGTTACATATATTTAATACGTGTTATTATATGCTAAGTATAACCACATGGACACAAAGGAGTAGAGTATTAAAATCTGATTTAAAATGTAGTTAAAAGAAAAACAGACTGCCTTTTCTTCTTTAATAGATACAGATGTCTTTAGATCTTAAACACATGTACGAATCTTGCCAACTGAAACTATTTTAGTTAAGCTAATACGTAGGTGCAGCCTTTTTCCACTGTCAGCAATTACATACCTGGGTCTTTCACACTCATAACTGAATTACAACCTCTGCTTCCAACTTATTAAGTACTTTTAGCTCCGCATGAGTCATCAGGTCATCTGAAATTTGAATATGGAAAATAACATTTTTAAAATAAATTTTTGCATCTCTTTGGTTTTCAACCTCTAAGGAAGTGTTATATGAACATACCTAACCTTACCTTACCCCAAGGTAAGATGCTAACCTTCTTCTCTCTGCCCTGTTAAAGATAACAATGAATGTGGTTCTCAGCCATTGCTTTGTGGATCAAAAGGAATTTGCCAAAACACTCCTGGAAGTTTTACCTGTGAATGTCAAAGGGGATTTTCTCTGGATTCTACTGGATTAAACTGTGAAGGTAACTAGTAAAAGTCAAATTCTTTTACATTGCAAATTCTTACCTCTGTGTCTAGGGAATCCTATGATGTCAAAGACAAATCACAGTCATAAAACAGAGAAGCAGACATAATGAAAGTACATACCAAAAATAAATAGGAATGTATTTGAGGAATTTAAAACATAAATGTATGTAAGAGCATACTGTCTAACTCTTTGTTTACACAAGTTAGAATAAAAAATTACTGTTTATCTGAACTCTCAAACAACTCTTTCCAGATTGCTTTCATCTTCACATAGGTTTATGCATCAGAAAGTCTGGTTATTTTTTCTTTTTCATTTCCATGTACTCTAAAAGGAATCTTGCTACCTTTTTTTTCTTTTTTTTTTTTTCTTTCAGCTAATTGTAATCATCCACCTGAAGGTATCTAAGATCAGATTCTAAATTCCATACTTTTATCTCTTCTTCTATAGCTTCATTTCTCTTCGTTGGCCCAAAAGGGAGTCCTGGTCATGAAATCTATGTGTGAGAGTTGCAGTCTCTTTAGTTGGTCTCAGATACTGTGAAACAAAAAATTAAAAGGCAAAGGTGTATGTGCACAGATTTATGACATCTCAAAATGTCAGCTACCTTGACAAAAGGATTTAACAGGAATTGATATTTGGAATGCATTTCTAAAGTAACAATGCAGAATTTGCCCATCTAGAAGTTTTAGAAAGCATTATCATCTGTCAGGTTATTTTATCCTCTTCAAGCACTTACATCCATCATGTGTACTTTATCCAGCACTAAATTACACATACCAAAGCATTCACAAGATAGGTACATAACTAGAACATCAGAACTGCTCTATATGTTTTTACTGATGAAAGCACAAGTTTCAGTTCCTGGCAGTAGTTCTCTAGACCTCATGCTTTGGGACAGCCCAGTTCCATGGAATTTGTGGACAACTGTGTACAACTAGAATGTAACTTAGAATCTGTGGTGTCGTGTACAATTTCTTATTTTCTACTAGCATTGCATACTGTACCTTACACATTGGGCTGCTTACAGTGGCTTGGTATGTACTTATTTCTTATAGCAGACACTATTTCTAATGACCAGATTTTTACATTTTGGTTTTAATTTATGGGTTTATTCTTTATTTACACATTCATCAGAGACTTTTTAGATGGCTTTTTAATTGCAAAGGTGAACAAGTGCACTACAGACAAGTTTGGTATGTGTTCCTCACATTCAAACACTTCAGTATGTGCCAGGAAACTGAAGTCCTACATAGTTGGTTTAGCAACTGAAATCCAAAAACATTCATGTTCTCAGTATTACATCAAAGCAACATCATGTGTGATTAGGAGTAGTGTTTCTTCTCCAAATCTGAGTTAAAGTTTTGAAAGCGTTAGTTGGATTATTGATAGATACAGAGAACACTGCATAAATTTGAGCTTTAGACCTTCCAAAAGAAAAACCCTGAACAGTGCTGCCATCTTAGAACAGTATTCCTCTGTCATAAATACGGGTGTTTAGGCGATTATTATCAAAGTGAGTAACATATTTTGCAACATGGATATTGATGTGGTCTCTCTGTTCTACTTCTCTCCCCAATGCAAAGATGTGGATGAATGTGATGGAAATCATAGGTGCCAGCATGGCTGTCAAAACATCCTGGGTGGATACAGATGTGGATGCCCACAAGGGTATATACAGCATTACCAGTGGAATCAATGCGTTGGTAAGGAAACAAAATGCATAGAAAACATTTGAACAGCAAAATTGTCACAGAGATTACAGTGACAACTGCCAAGTAAGGGCAAGAATGAGCAGGACAAAGGATGCAGACAGATCTTTTCTCTCTCTCTCTTTCACCTTCTCTCCATCCACTTACTACTCTTAATGTAAATCAATGACAGATGGTGACGAGAAAACTCACTCAGCCTGTTAAAACTCTGTGTGACAAGGTGTTTTTCCTAGTCATTCTATGTTCTGACTCCCTTCTCCTCAAGAAAATCCCCATCTTAGAAAGGTGTAAAGGCTTTCATTGAATTCCTTCAGGCTTGATATAGATACCTCTCTTGAAAAAAAGAAAAAAATATCCTACATTTCATCAGTAAGAATCAGTCAACACCATTAGCATTTTGAGAATACTACAGAGTAGTATCTATAGTGAATAGGAAGAAAAAAATACCAACATAATCATTCCAAAATACAGTGTTACGGCTACCAGTAGTTCACTGGGCAGAGAACAGGGACAATTGAATCAGCTCAGCAGTTTTCTTCTATATCTGGCTGATTCAGTCCATCTTTTTTTTTTCTGCATTTCATGAACTAAGCCAAATCCCATACCAAACAGAACGTAGGAAATTAAAAAACAAAAATAAAAAACAACACAGCCAAACAACCCCATCCTGTACTTTTCACAAAGCACCATAACAACATATTTAACTTTTCAAGTTTGCTTTCATGGTTCTACCTCAATGGTGTCACAATCAGAGGATAGCTGTGAGCCCTGCCGTAGATCTCTTATAGGCTGATCTTAATGCCCTGATATTAGATATCAAAATTAGTTCATTACACCCATTTTACACTAAATAGCACACCAGGCAGTTTTTCTGAAGGCCCAGCCACCAGCATCACTCCTTACTTAGTATACTGCTCTTCAACAAAGAAAGCTAATGAAGGAGTGACAGGAGAACACAAGTAGCAGCTCCCACAAATTTCCAAAACAGCTACGGTCTCTGAATGTAGAATAAAGATAGATATTCCTCAGAAGAACATCTTCTAGTAACTGCAGGCAAAAATGGTAAAGCATGCACCAGTGATGCTGGAGATGAAAACTGTACCTTGGTAAGGTAAATAAAATAAGCAGCATATTTGCTAATTATCAAATGCATAATCTTTCAATACAACCAGCTACTTTACTTACTCATTTTTCACAAGATAACCTGGAACTAAATCCATCAGACTGACTGGAGGATCTTCCCTTTATATGCCCATAAAGTGAAGACAATTCTTGCTTCTCTCTTCCATCTGGACTAGCTGTTCAGTTTGTCTTTCCCCTCACAGAGCCTGCAGGTTTCTACCACAAGTAGGTAGAAACCTCAACCCATCTCTGGGTGTCCATGAACACTGTCATGGTTGAAGTATGACTGGAGTTCCAGTTCATTTCTCTTCTGTGGATCTTGCATGGTAGGAATGTACCCTGCCAGGAGAAAGAGTATTGACAAGTACCCCTGAGCAAAACAGGAGACATGCCTTGAAGGAAGGGGAAGCATTGAGGGAATATAAACCTGACAGTAACAGTATCCTAAAACATCTTTATGGTCCAGATACATATGTCTGGGATTTTTGCCAGTGTACTTTTACTTTGGGAACCACATCTTTGTAGGGTAGTAAGGTCAAGGATGTAGCAGAGCCCTAGGACTTGCAGATATTCTGATTTGTTAGCTACATCTTGCCTGTCTGATCTTTGTCCAGAGTAAAGATACCAATGCACTTTTGTTTGCTTACTAGATGAAAATGAATGTTCCAATCCTAACACATGTGGCTCTGCTTCTTGCTACAACACACTTGGAAGTTACAAGTGTGCCTGCCCTTCTGGATTTTCTTATGACCAATTCTCCAGTGCATGCCATGATGTGAATGAGTGTTCTTCTACCAAGAACCCCTGCAATTATGGTTGTTCTAACACTGAAGGTGGTTATCTTTGTGGCTGTCCACCAGGCTATTACAGAGTTGGACAAGGGTGAGTATCTCACATAGTCATTTATCAGAGACACATTCAGAGGGTGATAGAAAGTCTAGGCAGTAATTAGATTGAAGAGCAGAGGTGCAAATGAAGGAGAGGTTAGTAAGTCATGTTTTTTTCTACATTTCCTGTGCACAATGTACACAAGCTGTGCATAAATACCTGTAGTATTAGGGAAAAAGAAAAGAAAAAAAAAAAAAGACATATGTCTGTACCTGCAGCATGACACTCATTTGAATTCTAACATATAAACAGCATTACATAGTTAGTTCTGCTTTCTCCACTGGTACCAGCACAAAAACTCCAGGTCTGCTCAGTGAGGACTGTTACTGCATAAGGATAAGTATAATGCTCACTGAGTTAATTAAGGGATTTAAGCCGTACTGGTCAACCCAAAATGTTAAACACAAATTAACGTAATTCTGGTACATGATAAATGCTAAAATCTTTATTTCCAAAGTCAGGGTAGGTTGGGTTTGTTCTGTTTATTCACGATACTTGTGAATGAAAATTAGAAAAACCTACAGACCTTCAGCCAGCAGTTGCATTTCATTCAGTATGTGAATGTATTTCATTCACTAGTGTGAAGAAAATTAATTCACAGTCATCCTGGTGAGGAAAGAGAAGGGGACGGGATACTGGCACTATGGTACAGATTACATACACTCACTTTTCATTTAACTGGACAGTTCATAAAACTGCAAGAACTAAAACAGCTGCTTTTATTCAACAGTCACTGTGTCTCAGGGATGGGATTTAACAAAGGCCAGTACCTGCCACTGGATGGAGATGCTGATGAAGAAAATGCTTTATCCCCTGAAGCATGTTACGAGTGCAAAATCAATGGCTATTCAAAAAAAGAGAGCAGGAAAAAGAGAAGTATTAATGACACGGTACGTTCCAAGATAAATAAACACAATAATATACTTCGAAGTATTTTTAGAGATTAAATATTCAATGCTATCAGTAAGCTGAGGGAGTTTTACTACAGGCCACATTCAGTAGCCAAAATCTTCTTTTCCCTGTCTCCACAGTGATTTTTAGACTTGTGTCTTGTTGGTGGGAGTGGTGTGACAGGAAGACATCAGCAGTTATGAACAGCAGAAATTTTTTAAGCCTATAGAGTCTTCTATAGTCTGAGATGTGGTGTAGTTCCTCAAAATATCTCAAAATCAGGTTTCCTGTAATTACAGAGAGCTACGACAATGGTCATTTCTGCAATCTGTTCTGCTGAAAGGAGGAGTTTGGATAGTGTTGTATGGTCTCAGTCAGCTAAATAGATCTTCTTGCAGATTAAATTGAAGCCTCTGTTCCTGGTTGCTCATAATTGTGGGGGACTAGAGTCCATGACCTAGCTGATACCTACATGACAACCTAGCTAAAGTCCTACATTTGCAAAATTGTTGAGGGTGTTAGAGATTACACTTATGATTTTTTTTTTCTTACTGCCTTTTTAGGCTTATATGGGATGTTCATGAAAGGCATGCCTAGTATTTATTTTAGATACTTTTTTTTTTTGATTTAAACAAGAATATACCTGTACACCTGTTACCTGCATTGTCTGTATGGTAGGATGTTGTCTTGTAGCATTAGCTCTGGTCTTGAAATCTGCAGTAATGGGAAACTGACTAGGTGGGGGGAGAAATTTTCCTTCAGTAATGCAAGAGCTGTGTAATGCAAACAGGCAAAATGCAAACTCAAATAAAATGGTGAAGTATGCTGAACACACAAGTTACATTGAAGGAATGAGGAAACAAGTTTCCTTTCTAAAAGGGTAAGAACTTAAGATGATCATGAGTACACACTACTTCTCATGACAGTTGCCATCAAAGCCAGTTCTGATATTGATAGAGTTTCTAAAGAAGACAGCAGTTGTGTAACTTCTGCTTTGGAGCTTAAAAACTAAATGTTTGATTTCCCCCCAGACACACACTTCACGCAAATACTGCTTTGTCCTTCCCACCTCACTCCTACTGTTCCAATCTGAATTCTCTGGTCAACCCACCACAGAAATACCTGGATGTTTTTGAAAAACACTTCTTCCATTGCACAGTTAATTTCATATCTTGTTCAGAATTATTATATCTTGTTACTACATTTTTTATAGCAGCAAGCTTTCTTGGTGCCTGAGAAGCAAGAGTGGAAGATTTCACATCCATAAAACTACAGGGGGAAAAATAATAATCTCACTACTAACGATGTGTATAGGGTGTGGTATTTAATACTCTTCTGTACTTGCCCCCATCACAATTTTTCCTTATTTTCACCATGTGTTTTTAGTTACATTACATAGTAGTACACATACATAATCACATTTGATTGGGATTCCCTCAGAGAGAGAAAAAAATCCTTTCCAATATTTGAAAGCAAAAGGAATCTTGACAAGTAGGCTAGATAACTGACTTTGGTTTCCTGAAGAAGACTAAGGCCTATGAACCATTCTGTGTATTTTAGGTCGAAGTGCTTTTAAAGCTGGTCTTTGTTAGATGGCTTTTGTAGGAATGCACTCATTCTCAACCTCCTACCCACAAGTGTGTTCACAGCTCACACCTCATGTGTAGCAGAACTATACTGAAGCTTACATAAAAAAAAAACACATGACTGATTTGTCAGAAGAACAATGCCAGGACATTCTTCTGCACTCTTCTCAGTGGTGAAAGTACAATGTAATTGGACATGACATACCAGCCCTTGTTGTAGAATACAAACAATACAGGAGTACTCTCCTTGCTTCAGTTTCCATTTTTATCATCATACTTCATCACCAAATGCCAAGCCTGTCTTTTTTAGAAGCCAGGATTGATTGAAACAGTTTTATCAGAAGTTTAGGGAGTTCTTATACAGTACTGTGTCAAGACTCCTGTTCTGGTTCTGTAATGTTCCACGCTCACGTTGATCATAAGAACAAGATTGTGCCTCACTTACAGTCTTCACTGCAATATTAAACATATGTCTCTTCTTTACATGGGCTTTTTGCAAGCATGAAGTTAAACAGATTCTGAAAAGAGACTGAAATCTGAGCCCTCTCTATAGACTTGATGCTGTAACTTTAATTATCCTGTTAAGCCTGTGAGAGAAGCCCTTAAGATTTACAGGGTGTATTATATGGAATCAAGCAGTTCTCCCAGCTGGAAAGGACTTACAATGGCTTCTTTAACCGCTAGAGTTTGAGAAATGCAGAAACTGTTACTAATCACTTACTCTTCTGTCAATGCAAGTGAATATCTGTTTCTCTCCTGCTCTAAACATCCTTTCCTCCTTTACTTCAGATTGAGCAGATTAGCTTGGAAAGTCTAGACATGGATAGTCCTTTGAAGATGAGAGTCAACATTTCCAGGCTTGACAAGAAGGAGCACATCCTAGAACTCATGCCAGCCATTGAGCCTCTTACCAACCACGTGCGCTACATCATCTCACATGGCAATGATGATGGCATCTTTCAAATCCATCAGAGGGATGGACTCAGTTATTTGCACACAGCTAAGAAAAAGTCAGTGCCTGGAACGTACACACTGGAAATCACTAGCATTCCTCTATATAAGAAAAAGGAGTTAAAGAAACTGGAAGACAGCAATGAGGACAACTACCTCCTAGGAGAGCTTGGGGAAGGTCTCAGAATGAGGCTGTGGCTAGAACTCTACTAGCCATCTTCCAGGCTGAGTCCAGTTCTTTAGTCACTTCTGTTCACCTATTTACCCACCTGAACATATCTGCTTTTCAAAGGCTTTGAAACAGTCACTGACTTTTGGGGGAGGAAGGGAGAAGGGAAGACTTCTTTCTCTCCATCCTGCTGAGACTGCAGAACCACCCTTGCAGGAGGGGTAACTTGTGGGAATCATGGTTACTGTATCTTTTATATAACCTCAATTTAAAAATATATTAAAAAACTAAAGTTCAAGAGATCATCATATGGCACTAAATGGCACAAAAAATGTGAGCTATTTTTTTTTCCTGTTAGCAGTCTGTAACACTTTGGGTATTTTGCTATAGTTCCTAATTAAAAAAAAATATAGATGTTTATTTATTTTTAATGCAGTAATATATGGAGAGAATAACAAATTATGTAAAGAAAAAGGGAAACATGCTTGTTTTTCTTTAGATTTATAAATTTGAACTATAACATTTTAGAGGTACTTTCTTTTTTTTAAAAAAAAAAAAAAATGATTTGAAAGATGTTTCCTTTTGTACTTGTGCCAGTCATCCAGATAGTATATAAGCAATTTTTAAATTTATCAGAGCTGAAAGAGCACTGTGATACATCTTCTGGCTATTCTAAAGTGCTCTAGTGAAACTTGAGTATTCAAAAAAATAAAGTCTTGAAGGACAAGAATTGCAATACTAGTCTCAGCAAAGATCATATTTCACAGCAGGTCAATAGGATTGTATTCTGAATCAACCACATCAAATAAAGTAAGAGGCACAACCACTGTAGCAAAATACCTTGACTGCTTTTAATACCATTAGAATTGCAGAACCAAACTGTACTGTACTTCCTTTCAATAACCTCAAGGAACCACACATGCTACCACACCTCATTCTCAGAAAGGGTGCTCTACATACTTGCATTACTGTGGCAGCTGAAGAAAATGTCACTCTGAAGAGGACACATGATGTTTCATACTGTTTGGTGCTGGCTTGAATTAATGGTGCATTTAGTAAAAATTGAGAGCTGTATCAGGACTGCCATATGTGCAAACTAATTATGCAGTGCAGACAAGGAAAATGTGTATTTGAAATCCATTTTTAGAAGTTTCATTAATACTGTAGTTATACACCGTATGCCTCATTTTATCATAGCTTATTTTGTAAGAACGATGTGTGTACAATGAGTTGACATTTAGTTTACTTTAGTAATTTTTTTTTTAATGTTGTACCATTATGTGTTAAGTGTAAGTCTCAATGGTGCTTTTTCTGACAGCTGGTGCCTGTAACTAGTCATGTAACAGAATCTCAGATGTGAAAACAGCCAAAGCACATGCTGACTCCAGGATTGTTTCAGTCGCCTATCAGTGCTGACCAAAGATTAGTATCAAGTTATACTCAGTGGTTTTTCTTTACTTTTGTTCTTATGGGGATTTTTGAAACAAGAAACATTGTACATTTTTATTAAAATGTTTTTAAGAAAAAAAGATTTGTTTGTAGGTCTGTATAAGTATGACAACACTTTTCTTGCAATAAAGCTTATTTTCGGGTAGTTTTTTTTTTTCTGAAATGTCTGTATTCTTTACAGTAAATAAGCATGCAATTGTAAACCTGAAGGATTTCAGAGACAGAAAAAGGAGGTGGTATGGAGCAAGGGCTTCTTCACTTACAAGTAAGGTTATACAGCATTTGCTGAATAAGTTTATCAGCACAGAACCTAAACAGCAATTAAATTGTCCTTAGGCAATTAGAACTCTGCATCAATTACCTCAAAAACAGTTACCATGCGTTATGTTCTGTGAGGCCAGTCTTGAAAAAGATTACACATACCCATGCAATGAGGGTTGTAGGACCATCACAATTTAAGTTTGACAATAGAGCTCTAAAAAACTTCCAGTACATTTAAGAGTGAAAAAACCACCCTCCTACCTGAATACCAAAGAATATGTTAAGATCATCAGTGGAGGTACTTTTGCTTGTTGGCAGTCCTTTCTTTGAATGCCCTTAATTAGGTACACAGTCAAGCTGAAAAAATGCAAAAATATTTTTTTTTATTCAAGTATTCAAGGTTTCCACAAAGACCTCTCTAAGAAATCTACACTTCTATCTTTTTATTCCATTCTGGATTAAACTGGTGATCATTTTTAAGTAATAGCCAATACTTAATGTATGATTTTGTCATAGCAGTAATAGCCAGAGAAAGGGAAATCAGAAACATTGGATTAAACATTGAATCAAGATGTGCAATGTTCTGTTTTAGATGTTTAGGCTCCTCAGTTTCTGAAGTTACAGACAAATAGAATAATAATACTTAAACATTCTATACCAGCAAAATTAGCCCTACGTATGTCATTGCTGCTCTTCTGGAGAAGGGGCATTTCACAAGGTAATGGCATTAAAAGACGAGTTGCCGGCTTAAGGTTCTAATTTTAGGATGCAGTAGCAACAAGTCTCCCTAGTATATGGGATTTTTTTTCAACATAGAATTGCTCTTCCCAGGGTTTCAAAGATCCAGGCTAACAAACTTTTCCTGCCACCTTATTGTCCTTTTCTGACACTCCAAATAGTCATAAAGTAATAAAATAAAGGTATGTTTTTTAAGGAATCATACACTTGAATTTCACTCCAGAAAGAAAATTAGCAGGAATTATGGCATTTTAATTATTCTCATAATTACTGAGTTATTTGGTGTTCCTTGAAGGCTGTGTGTTTATTCAGATTCATTTGACATCAGCTGTTGTCATGCAAGTTTTATTGATTCAGAGCTGCTTTGGGGTAAAATAACTAAAGTCTACAGAAATAAAAAGCCCTTCAGAAGTCCGATAAATATCCAGTACAGCACTGACATGACTTAACAACTCTAACAGCTAGTTTCCAAGAAGGCTACTATTCGTCCAAATGGGAGCTTTCCAGGAAACACTTACTGCAAGAAAAGCCATCAGACAGAACCCAGTAGAGCATTACCCTCTGCTGCCAACTCTGAAACAAGGAGAGAAAATAGAAACACTCTTACTAATGACTCCTCCGAGGCTACAAGTTTTGGACGATTTTGCTGTTAAACAGACATTACTTGCATGTGCTATGAGCACAGCACATTTAAAGAGCCAAGCACAGGCATTACATCCTTTTTTTCTAAACAAGAACTTTCCATCAGATACATCCATGTTAACTAATCAGTTAACGAAGTATGAAAAAGCCTTACATGTTTACTGGAAAGGCAGTATTACCTTCTACCACTTTAAAATGCACAAGACAAGCTATGCACAGTAGCCAGAGAAAAGTTGTCTCTTTCCTCCCCTCAGCATCAAATCCATGTGGGGGGGAAAAAAAAAAAAAAAAAAAAAAAAAAGAACCATTTCCTCCCCAAACAGCCTGTCATACTAGATACTTCTATACCTATTTCTCCAGAGTCCTCTACATGTTAGCCCTTTCATTTCTAAATATTAAATGAGAAAGCTGATTACACATGCAAAGAAAGACTAGTGCTTGAAAAAGCTACGAAAAGAAGAAAAATACCACCAACATTTTGTTAACAGTAACATAGAAATCATCTTGCTATTTAAGAGAAGGTGCAGTATAAATCTCTCAGCAATTTGATGCCAAGATTGTAGAGAGTACAGGTAACACCTAGGCCAGGCCTAGGCAGCAGAGACTGAAGCACTAGGGTTTAGCTTCTCAAGCAAGTTACTAGTGTCATGTTTCAACACAGACTTTTTCCACAGGCTCTCATTTTATTCCCTTCCCCTGTTAAAGAAGAAAACAGGTGAGCTAATATGTTTCAAAGCTACTAGTACCTTTCACCCCTGTGCTTACAGTAATTTGACAATTTTTCCATTTGCCACCATGAAATACACCTCTTATTATGATACTTCCTCATTACAATCATTTACAAATGTGTATATATACATATAAATAACTTTAGCTAATACTAATTTTTGAGGAAAGTCTTTTGGTTCTTTCCAGCCTTACTGCAAGGAATCAGCTCCTCAGCTCTAGGTCTAGGCATAGACTTTCCTCGCCTGTCAGCACTAAAGCTCAGCACTGCTAACTCTCTACACAATGCTACCAGACCCATCAAAGAATGCATGCTGCTGCCTCTTCCATCTCCAGATGCTCCACAGATTTTGACCTCTCTGTATGTGTCAAAGTGTATAAGAATTGTACACAGCCTTTTTTAGGGCTTCTCCTCTCTCCTCAAGCATGGCTGTAGTTCAGTGACCAGGCTGGCACTGCTGGGGGTATTGCTGAGTTTAAGCATCCAGTGGTTACTTCAGAGTGCTCCATGCTCTTTCTTCATAGCCACACCTCTTAATGTAGCCAACAGCAATGCCTCAGCAATTCAAACACCCAGTATTTCATGCTCCTTCTCTGAAAGGACAAACCTGTAGCAGTTTTTCATTGCCCAGGTTTTTAAATTAGCATTTTTATTATATATATATATATATGTAATATATATACTATATATGTAATAATATAATATATGTAGTATATGTAATATATATGTACTATACTATATATAGTATAATATGTAATATATATACTATATATGTAATATATATACACACTTCTTTTTTTCTTTTCTACAGGGTTTTATTAGACTGACTTAGAATCAACAGTTTAACTTTGGTGCAATGAATGTGGCCTGCAGACTGACATCTGAAGAATTTGCCTTTGTGCTAAGCCCACAGAAGAACTTGGGACTGGCAATGTACTGCAAAACCAAATACAGCAAAAAATCTCACTGCCCCAGGTGTGTTTCTTAATTCTTTCCATAAATTATACATGAAGGCTAAGCACCTAAACTAACTAATGCTGCAAACCAGACATTTTAAATCCAAGAAAAGGGTTAGATTTATGAAATCTACTCTGAGAGGCCAAAGCTTTGCAATGCTGTATTCATACTTTTTAAAGCAGGAGAGAAGGAAAACATGAACAAGCAAAAGCAAAAGATTTCACATCTAGAATAAAATTCTAGTCCCTATCATGACGGCTTACGTGTTTGACACCAAATTGCTACAGCAGAGAGAGAATATATATTCTCTGTTTCCATAACTTTACAGAACAGTCTCTCCACTCTGATAAGGTGATTTCTCACCTGCCCCCATTAAGCTTGTTCCAGGAATGCCAACCAGTTTGTCAGCAGGGGTGACTGCAGAAATGTTTAAACTGTGTGTTTGGACATCGCTTCAGTGTGAGCAGGCTCTCCTTGCTGCCTGGGCTTGTCAAGAATGAGGTGTTTCTAACCGTGGCCAAAACCAGATCTTGAGACACAACCAACTCCAGCAGAAACTGCTGGTGGTGTGCCATCATGTAGAAGCCTCCAAAAGTACTGGTCACCCAAACAGGGATTTTGAGGTTTATAATTCTGAACTCCAAGGCCAAAGCAGAAGCTCAGCAGTACTGTCATGCACGAAAATTTGTCTACGTCATATTATAGTATATCCTAAACAGAAATAACCCAAGCTAGCTCAAATCTAGCTAACGCTACTAGCCACTCCGACAAAATGACACCACAAAGAACTTGCGAAAAAGTGATAGTGTGAACATTACACATATTGAATGAGAACCAGAGGCCTCTTCCTCAAGGGTCTGAACTCCTGCCAGTCATATGAATAGCAACTGGATATGATGAAGCATTAAAACAGGGTAAAATATATAAGTCTCTACCAATTTAAGGAACATTATCCACTTATTTAAAACTTTAACCCTTCTCACTGTTTTACCAGCAGGAGTATTGAAACACAGGAGAAGAGAAAACTGTCAAAGCCCAGAAAAGAAAACTGCTACATAAGAACAATAAGTTCCTGCTGTATCTGAACCAGAAAAATAAATTAAAAATAAAAATAAAAGAAAAAGAAAAAGAAAAAGAAAAAGAAAAAGAAAAGAAAAAGAAAAAGAAAAAGAAAAAGAAAAAGAAAAAGAAAAAGAAAAAGAAAAAGAAAAGAAAAGAAAAGAAAAGAAAAGAAAAAGAAAAAGAAAAAGAAAAAGAAAAAGAAAAAGAAAAAGAAAAAGAAAAAGAAAAAGAAAAAGAAAAAGAAAAAGAAAAAGAAAAAGAAAAAGAAAAAGAAAGAAAAAGAAAAAGAAAAAGAAACAGCACTGTTTGTTTATGGTGCAGCATACATTTTAAAGTCATATACCTAAATGAGATTCTTGATTTTACTGTCCTGGTTTGGGCTAGGATAGAGTTAATTTTCCGCATAGCAGCTGGTTCGGTGCTGTGTTTTGGATTTAGCATAAATGTTGATAATACGCTGACATTTTACTTGCTGCCAAGCAGTGCTGGCACAGAGGCAAGGACTTTTCAGCTCCTTACGCTGCCCTGCCAGCGAGGAGGCTGGGGGTGCACCAGGAACTGGGAGGGGACACAGCCAGGACAGCTGGCCCAGACTGTCCAGAGGAATATCCTATACAATGTGGTGTCACACTGGACAATGCTATGGGGTGGCTGGCTGCAGTCAGGGGGAACACTGCTCAGGGACAGGCTGGGCATCAGTCAGCATGTGTTGAGCAATTGCACTGTGCATCACTTGTTTCATACATACTATTACTAGTATCATTATTACTATTTCTCATCTTTTTCTGCCTTATTAAACTGTTTTTATCCCAACCCACAAACTTTTACTTTTTTTTCCTGATTCTCTCCCCGATCCCACTGGAGGGTAGGAGGTGTGAGCTATGTGGTGCTGAGCTGCCTGCTGGGTTAAACCACAACACTTAAATTAAATCTGAAAGACTTCTATTAAGTTTCCATTAACTGTAACAGATCATCTCTCTTTATGCTGGTTGTATGGCGTTACTGCAGTTTTATCTGATATTGGTGTTTTATCTGGTAATTTTATATTTTATCCCACAGCATTTTGTGTTCACTGCAAACTCAACAAAATAGTGTGAGTTTCCAATAACTATTCAACAGAATTGACCAAGGGCAAGACTACCAAGAAGCTGCCAAAAAAGAAAAAAAATCCAAAACAAAACAAAGAATATGCATATACATATAGCCACACAGCTGTCAACCACATCAACTGCAGTGAAGAGAACTAACGAATTACTTTCTCTGCTAGGCAAGAATTCCAGAAAGGTTTTCATTTTTAGGCCAGATCACTTAACTGACATCTGAATACCCAACATGTGCTCTCAAGGCCTGGGCTCTGTTTTGAAACCAAGGAGTATATATGCTTTCAAGAAGAAAACATCCGAACCCCAGTATATTTCTTTATCAAAAATAATGCACTATATATCCAGGTGATGCAAATACAAGGACCTAAACCTCAGTCTCTGAATTCCCTAAAATAATAGCCATAGCTCTAGGTCTCACTGTTCCTTGTGTGGAGACAGCTTAGGGAAGTTCACTGATATTCTCTCTGCCTTATGCTCTTAAAGCTCTATTCATCTCTGAGAAGGTAAAAAAGGAAGAGGAAAAAAATCAAATAACTACCAACTTATGCTATAATTTTCAACTGTGTATTCAATTTTTTGAGAATCATTAGTTTTAAGATAAAAATCACCACACCTATCAACCACATTACCAAAACTCACCAGTTTCATTGCTGTCCTGGCTGTTCAAGAAAAATCACCTAGCAGAAAGCTCAAAGTATGCAAGAAACAACTGATTAAGAAGTTGCTAGTTCAAAAGAAACCTTGCAAAGTAGTCTGCCCCTGAGCTTAAAAGATAATTGCACTGTTCTCCTCCATTTATATAACATTTCTGGAAGTCATCAATTCTTAAAAAAAATCTGAAAAAAAGCAATTATGAGCATCTGAGATTGGAAAGAAAAATGAAAACATTTGAACAGTATGTCTTACACAAGACATGCACAAATGAGCTATGGATGGAGATACCTGTAACCATTTAAGGTTAACATCCGTGTGGAAAAGTTGTTTAGTACAACTACGACACATCTGGTATGCTACAATGAGATAGAAAGTTTACATCACCGTTTTTGCATACATTTTCACTTGGGTGCATGCACAATTAACCTATGATTGCTTCGTGCAAGTTTCAGGGTCTAGAAACCCATAAACAATAACACATAGGAAACAATCATTCAAAACAATCATTCAAAACAAAACAATCATTCAAATACCTCTGATGGAGATCATTCCAGAGATTGCAGTTAGCTGAACTGGCTTATTTATTGGAACATAAAATACAACATGAAGAAAAACCTGCACAGACAGCTTGATGGTCTTTACAACTTTGTTTATAAATCTGTGCTTAAAGGAAAGCAGACATTAATCTTTGCAAGAAAAATTATATTGTGGAAGAGAGAAGAATCTCTCTTCCACTACACCCAAATCCCAGGAGAAGATTAGATGATCTGAATCCTTTTTTAACTGTTACTTCTCCACTCACCCTCCCCAGTATATTCTCTAAAATAATTAATTTGCGTATGTGCTCTGCATGAATTTACAATTCCACAGCCTCAGAATTATATTCTCCATTAAGTTATACAATGACTGCATAATGTATTCATTCCATATTACATCCCTTTCCCTTTGTTTTATCAGGACATAATATACAACCTAAAAAAAAAAAAAAAAAAAAAAAAGGGGACTGGTTTCTCCCATGTCCTGTGCCCTTCCACAGCAAAACACTTATGTGTAGCACGGTGAACGAGGATTCATCAATTATTCATTGCCTTTTCCAATACAAGAGCAGAGGTGCAAAGAAATCTGTCAGCTTTGAAAGACAGCTATTTCTCTTTCCAGGTAGTTATCTACTGAGTAAAGGACAAAACTGTAGAACTACTCACAACACGATAGCGTGGTTTCTGAAAAGTCCAAGGTGGTGTCCAAAGAAGATGCTTATATTAATGGAATATAAATCAGATGGAATATATGAAAAACCACAAAAAGATGCATCTATCTCAGGAAGCTGCCAAGATGAGAAATTTTCAAGATTACTAAGAGCATTGTGGAGAAGTTTTATTGGATGACTGCCCTCCAAAACTTTTTCAAAGACATAATATTAGTTTGCTAGTGCAGTCATTGATACTCTGTTGTGGTGGTTTTACCCTGCTGGGCAGCTAAACTCCACCATGTTGCTCTTTTCCTTCCCCTACTCCAAGGAAGAAGGGGAAAAAATATGATGATATATTCCAATACAGGTCCCCCATGGGTGGCAGCTCCTCCATGGAATTTGTGGCTTGTTTTAAATGCACCACAGTCAGAACATTAACACCTGAACAAAGCTGAAACCATAACAAAAAACCAAGTGTCTGTCTTCCCAAGAAACCATTACGCATGATGAGCCCTGCTTTGCTGGAAGTGGCCTAACACCTGCCTGCCAATGGGAAGTAGCAAATGAATTCCTTGTTTTGCTTTGCTTGTGCAGGTGGCTTTTGTTTTACCTAGTAAACTGTCTGTATCTCAAGCCGTGAGTTCTCACACTTTCACGTTCCTGATTCCCCCATCCCACTGTGGGGGGTGAGCAAGTGGCTGCATTGTGCTGAGTGGCCTGCCAGGGTTAAAGCACAGCAAGTAGATAGCAACAACTCCCACCCTGCCAGTTATTTCAGATAGTTTCTAACCTTAGGTGCATTAACAGCATCAGCCTTGTGCACTGAGCAGCTCAACGTTTTTTTTTCTTTTTGTAAAAATAATGCTTTTTGTCATCTGTTTTGAATTGATTCCCTCTAAAATTTCCATGCATGTCCCTATCTCTCAGTATTTTCTTTATAATTAAAGTAATAACTGGGGTTTATAACATCTATACCTACTTCAACTTATGGAGTCATCCTGACATTGGAGGGTTAATAAAGGTATTATTTTAGCATTTACCAGCTTGTATGCATTACTCCTGGCATGAGCTTTTATTGCTTTCATATTTTTATACAAGCAGTGATGAGAACAGAGTATAATTACAACAGCGCCATTCCTACCACAACAATGAAGCCCCTGTCAGCATTTCCCAAATAAAAGCCTATACTCAGTCTTGTTACACAGCTGTATTAATGCTCCAAACTGAGTTTATAAGGCTGATGTAGGAGAGTATATGCTTCTTTCCCTTTTCACTTCCAAAGGTATATCAGTTCATCAAATGTCTATTGATTAAGAACAAAAGTAAATTAGTTGACTTATGAATGATGCACTCAGACATAGGTCAATTTAAAAAGAAAACAAACTGGATAACACAATGAATCCAACTCCCTTTTTAAAACAAACTTTTTAGAAAAAGTATTTTTTTAAATGGCCACGAGGACTCTACTTTTGGATTAATGAACACTTTCTCCATTTATATTCCAAAATAATCTTGAATATTGGACCTAATATAAATGCACAACCATCTACACATTTAATAATGCATACTACTTAAAGATTTAAAGGAACTGAACTCAATTAGATCTAAAATGAGTTTTATTCCAATAGTTTAAGGTTTTTATTTCCAATAGTTTTAAGTCATCAAATGAAAATGAAAGATAAAAAAATTAGAAGACCTGATGTTTACTGGCTGAGAGGCAGAAAAGTCATAATTAAAAATCAAGTTTCAGCCTGAAATGCCCATCCATCAGTAGAGTTATTGATCAGTGCATAACTCACACAGCTTAGAAAAGCCAAATTAAAAACAAACAAACAAACAAAAAAAACCCTACAGTATTTCTAAGGCTAAGTGTACTACTGAGACACCTCAGCTTTATGTCTCTCACTCTTGATCAATAAGACCAACATCACTAGGCAGCGTAGTCAACAACAGCCCCATCACTGGGGAGTGCAATGTATTGTTCAACATGCCTCTGAAGTGTGTAGGAAAGCACTTTTCTGTATCAATCAATGAATTGTTAAGACACATAATACACAATATTTTAAGCCTCTGGTTTCAGTATGCCTAAAATCCAAGGAAATCCTTACACTGTATTCTATTGTTACACTGATAAAAGTACATAGAGATGGTCAAAAACAGCTGCTCTTGAATCAGAGCCGAGCTCCACAAGGATTGCTCATAATGCAGTCCATCCACTAAATATTAATCCATGGAAAATACCAAGTATACCAGGCAAGCTGTTAATTACATGGATTGAAATTCCTTTTCCTGTTTACTATGGGATGCAAAGAAACATTGTTCCTAAGCATCCCACATAATAATAATATCCATTCAATCTCAATACAACTGTTTTTTGGCTAAACAGTAGCTGTCTGGGAATCAGTTTGAAAGCTAGGATGAAAGCATAAAAAGGGTGTTTGAAAGGAAAATTCATTGTTATAAATAATTTCTCAACTGGTGAGAACACAGATGAAAATTTTAAAAATGTGCCCACTTCAAAATACAAGAGTTTTTGGAATACGGAGCTAACCACAGATGGGTCTTATTGCCTTCTCAATGAAAGGAACCCACCACTTTTTTGGTCTAGCCTTCTCTCCTGAGAAGAGCAGCAACACTTGCTTCACGCAACATCGAACAGAATGTGAGAGCACTACTCACAGTCAGATTATTTATGTGAATCCAACATGCTGTAAGGCATTTCAGTGTCTTCCCTTCTTCTCCTCTCCTTTTCAAGTGGACTAAACAGGCTCTTGCGTATTTGTGTTTGTATTTAACATCCTATCTACCCATATATGTTCTCCAACTTCTTTCAGTGAAATAAAAACTAAACTGCCCTTCATCAGGACACATGCTCTTAGGAAAGCACAGTCCAGAGGAAACATCCAAGAAAAACAAACCACAGTAACCAGTGCTTGAACTGAGCACAACCAAAGCAAATAATTGAAAAGCTCTTGTTCCCATAAAGTTACATTAAAAACCCACCAAAATATTGCTGCTTGCAAGACAAAAGCTAGTAAAAGTGAACATGAAATGGACCACAAATATGTATATAACTTGGTATGGTTAATACCAAAAAGAAAAATTATCCCCAAACCAGTCTTTCGTAGAAAGCAGAACTTTTTAAAACAATGTTTCTGAGGTTTCAAGACTGACATTCACAGAAAATGAGGTCATACCTATTTGCCCACAGAACATGAAAAAAGGGGCAGTCACAGTGTCAAGTTGACCTCTTCTATTGTTCAGATAACACTTTCCTAAATTAATAAAATAGAAATATCTTCTAGGCATGAGAAAGAAACATTCTTAATACTTGCAGTCTCTTATCACTCTTCAGACTAACAACAGCATCAGTTAATATAATATACACTTTTGTGTAATATCCATCAGCTTGTTAGTTTAACCAAATGGTTAGTTTTGATACCTAGTTAGCCACTCTTTATTTATTTATTTATTTTTTAATATTTCACATTCACCTATCAATTAAAAAAAAAAAAGTCCCAATTTCCTAGTGTCAGGACATTTCCCAGATTTTCCTCCATAATAGCCACAAGTCTCCTCTCCAAAAGTAGTACAACCATCACTAAATCTCATAAATACAGAGACTTCACCATGTGCTGCTGTGGTAACATACCAAAGAACTATGCATTCATTCATAGAATGCAGTCTACCTTAAACAAGCATGCAAGAAGGAAAGCTGATTATGAAAGCAACCAAGAACAAATATTTTCAAGTGACCAAGATTCTCATAGAAATCAAGATGTGTTAAAAAGCAAGAGGAAGCACAGAATATCGGCCACATAAGATGTCATATCCACAACAGCACTTTCAATGATGCAAGGAGCACCGAGCATTCCATAACTAAATGGTTAATTATGAAGAAATAAAGAAAAACAAACAAACAAAAAAGACAAAAAACAGCAAAGAAAAAAACAACAAAATACATTAAGCACTTCCCTAGTATATTGTGCTTCTTCAAAAATAATTAGCATGCACAGAGGGCATTTATTCCTTTCACACATTATCTCTGATAGAAAATGAAAATAACAAGAAAAATTATTCAAAACATAAAGCTCCATTACTAAGTTTCTTCCCTCACATGCACTCCCATTTGGATAAGACTCCACATCTACACATAGAGGTAGTCTAGAACTCTTCTCAAATGCCTTTTTATGCCCACTTATCTTTCCACACAATACTTCAATTTCTCCAAAAGAGTAGAAGAAAAAAATGACAAAATAAGGGGACAAAGTCGTGGTCCTCATCCTCTTCACAAATGCAAGAATTTATCGTTTTGATCTATACTCATTTATTTATGCCAGTTGAATTTTACATTGCATTTATTTTCTATATCAACCCCACTTTTTTTTCATTAACCTTTGACTTCACAATTCTCACACACAAAACACATTCATCTTTCTAATCCCTGTTTTACCTTTCATTCTGAGGTGATTCTAATGTGCCTGTTACTGGTTTCCATTTAGATTCCCATACTCTTAAAATTCCCTGTCATCTTTGCAGTTACCTAAAACAATTCTAGCCAAAGCCTACAATGTCTACAATGCCTACAAAGTCGAACTCAGAACCATAGGATCTCATTCATGTGCATTCACCTTCTGCCAGTCAGCTTTAACATATTATTAACAACCCCAACTCCCTCAGCCTGTCTTCATAGGAGAGGTGCTCCAGCCCTTTGATCATCCTCATGGCCCTTCTCTGGAGTTGTTCTCCTTTCCTAGCAGTATTATCCATAATGTCTCAGAACATACTTGACAATGAAATAGATCGCAGAAAGAGGCCACCTGATCACAAGCTCTGGTAGATACAGGGTATTTTAAACAGCAATACCTGCTGGAAGGGAAATACACCTACGAAAAACCAATTCCATGTTTCTTGACTGTCTTGATAATTTCTTGATGTAGTTGCTCAAAAAGCCACTTAGAACAAATTCTCTACTGAATCTGTTTTCTCACAAGAAAGAATTGGCTGGGGATGTGAAGGCCAAAAGCAGTCTTGGCTGCAGTGACTATGACAGAGAGTGGAGTTTTAAATCCTGAGAGATGTAAGCAAGACAATAAGCAGAATTACAACCCTGGGCTTCAGGAGAGCAGATGTTGGCTTTGAAGATCTGTGTAGCAGTTTCCTACAGAAGACTGCCCTGTTTCAAAGTTAGAAGTAATTACAAAAAAAAAAAAAAAAAAAGTATTTCCCATTAAGACGAAGAGAGAATATTCCTAGTACTTGCAGCAAAACCTAGAAATTAGGATTTAATCTGAATTCTGAATCTGCCACTAAGTCACTTCCAGGTACAAAAGCTGCCATATAATATGGTTAATTACTACTTCCAGAACAAGGAGAGGATTACAAACTCAGAACCTATCACTCTTTATTTAGAGGCTGACTACTCACAGTCAAAGTTGCAACAGGAGAAGACGCCTTTTATTACTAACCTGGCTTTATCCTGGGAAAGTGAAAATTCCTCGATTATGTGTGGAGTGATGGCCCAGAGATTCAGAAAGACAGGCTCCAAATCATAAATGAATACTGGAGTGTTTTGTGTCTGGGACAGAATGAGCTTTCTACAATGACCTAATAGTCCCAGGGCTGGCCAGCACAGAAGAAGATCCATTTTCTGGGTAGAAAAAAAGCTCAGTTCCCAGAGCCAACAAGTGATCATAACTTCTATTATTATTTTTTTATCTGTTGGAATTACTTGCATCATGGTGATTCCGAGGCCCCAGATGAGAATCAAGCCTCATTTTGAAAGGTGCATACAAGTATGGCAAGAAAGCAGCTAAAATCCTGCAATCTAATTAAAATAAAGATAACACAGATCAAGAGTACTTAGCAGGGTTTGGCATGTATTTGCCAAAGCTTGAGTTTTCCCAATAAATCCTACCTTGTCTGAAATACTATCACCGCTAGCAGAAGGATACACAAAGATTTTAATGAGAATAAACCTCTAAAATTAACAACACTCAACTGTGCAATCAAAAGTAAAATGAAATTCTATATGAGGTTAGCCAAAATCCCATGGGAAAGCCCACACTTTATTCTGTGGTTAGCCTTGATTTCATACGTTAATAATACGAATGGCTGTTGTTGGTTGACTCCATAAAATGTCATTTCCTTTGAGGTGCAGGCTCCTCTTGGCAGGAACTGTTTTGACCCACTGTGATTTCTAGGTTACTGGTGCTTAAACTACTATGTTTTGCTACAAGCAACAACGTTTACTCTTGTGCTTTTATTTTTGCATTTTACATCATGTATAGATTTTTCTTTACCCATTGCTCATCAAAGACGACCTGCATTAAATAGACCAACACATTTATTGAACACATAGGTTAACACTGGATTATCAGGAAAATTCTTTTGTACGTACATCCCATCCCCTCTTTCATATATATATATTTTTAATACAGTTCTTAATCTATGCAATCAGTAACAGTAATAAAAAGGAGTTCCTATAATTTGCAAATGATCAAACAGGGCTGGGAGTGAGCATGTTTCAAGGCTAATCTCAGCTCTCCAGTTTTTCACCAAGAGCCTGTGGAAATCCTTTTGCTTGTGACTCCATTTCACCATCTGTTTTGCAGAGACAAATTTAATTGCTGAGAGATGTTCCAAGATTTAGTTATTAGTTGTAAAACACTTCAACAGAGCTATAAAGTTAGTCTCAAGCTTAATAAGCTTGAAAATGCCAAATGCTACACTATTCAGTTTCCTCCAATACTTTAAATAGCCAGTACTGGAATATTTAGGGATGACATGAGACAAAGCTTTTATCTTCTTCCTTCTACCTCTCTACTGCTGAAAGGTGGTGCTGAAAGGTGGTAGACATTTGTCATGCCTCTTACTTATGAAGCAAAAAAATCTTGCTGAAATGTTACAGATCACTCTGAAACTAGGTGGGATGTTAGTCAAACCTCTCTATTTAAAAGGTCTCTTCCTCTGCCTGGAGCTTTTATCCTTCTGGCTCACTAAGGTTAAGACAACTGGAATTAACCACTAAGAAAAATGGACATCACTCAATGTTTTACAAAATGGTGGTTACCTCCAAGAGGCTGTCTGAACTCAACAGGAAACATTTACATGGAGATTTTTATGTCCTTTAGAACACAACCAGAGTAATTTGCCCTTAACAGAAGGGGAAAAGCAGCATTTGTCTACTTCTTTTCTCCAATTCACAGTCAAAACTATGAAAAAAAATTTATATATAATGCATAAGAGTCCTATTACGCTGATACGTGTGAAGTTTATTCAAAGCACTGAGTCATTTAGCCCACGAAACCATAGGAACAGTGCAAGAAATGAGTATTTGATACTTCAGATAACTCATTAACCAAAATACTAAAAGACAACAGTGCCACCTTGTGTTATTATTATAGTTGGAACTACTCCCAAATTGCAGAGAAAATATTTCCTACCTCTTTCACTAAGCCCCAGGTTTTATTAGTAAGATTTTGTAATTATTATTTTGTCATTACTAACGTGGATGGAAACTGAAGGACTAGGGAGATGAGGTTCCTAGACCCAACACTTCCCGCTAGGCTTTGATTTGGCTGATTTTTAGGTTCTGCTTGCACCAGCTCCCTGGGAGGTGGGAACACGGGGGCCTTTCTTCCCTTACACATGGATGCCAGTGATATTAAGACACTGGTTAGTAGCGCATTTTGCAAGATTTCACCAAAACACACAGAAAAAAAAATATATATATATATATATGTTTGCATTACACACCACACATTAGCAAACATCAGAGCATATTATGAAATAACCTTAAGCTGATGACCTTAATACTTTTCCTGCACATTATCTGTGTTGGATTGGCAACTTGTTTAACATCTGCAAAGCAAATGAGCTGAGCTATCCCCAACCTCTTAGGACTCGGAAGTTCACCCAACCCACACTGGGTATAGTGCACTAGGGAACGTTTAGGCACTTTCTTCATAGCAAGTGTTTGCATGAAGCTAGGTTTTCCCTTTCTGTGGTCGTTTATAACCCGCATTCCTGCCGTGAATGACTCCCCAACCACCTCAGTGCCCAGGAGCTGATAAGCAGGGAATGTCGTCTAAATACGAAGGGAAACGTGCAGAACGTGCTCCTAAGGGAGCGTGGCGACCCCACAGCGGCAGTTGCTCGCGGAGGTGCCGCGCACACGGCGCCCCACACGGGCAGGACTCCCCCCACGCCCCGCTGACTGGACAGCCGCCACCACGGCAGCCATACGCCCCGCCCCGGCCCGGCCCGGCCCCCCCCCCCCCTCCCCTCCCCTCGCCCAGCCGGCTCGCCATCGACGGTTTAACGGCCGCCGCGAGCTTCCCGCTCCCCGCAGCAGCTAATAAGAAGAGGAGGGGAGGCGGCCGCAGCCAATAGGGGCGCGGGGCTAGCGGGAGGGGCGGGGCCAGGCTGACGGCGACTCTGGACACCCCCCTCCCCAAACCTGCGGAATTACGCTACCCTGTCAGGGACTGCGGTCCACGCTCCACATACTATAGAGTACAGTGTATCATGGCCGATCTGAGCTCCGGGCGTATAAGGCTCGTGTTTTTAACAGAAATGTCTTTTGTTTTGAGGAGGCACGCGCTGCTGCTTCAGCATTAACTGATCTCCTTCAGAAGTTAACAAATTGATTTGTACTAGCTTGTTTCTCCCCATCCTAAACACAGGCATCGGCTCGTATCAAACTAACCCCGTCTTAACTCTAAAAATCTCTTCGCTGCTCCTCCGTCAAGAGCAGCAAGAGAATGCACTGCTAAATTTTCTGAAACCCAAACCTGCTATTTTCACCCTGCACCAAAAGAAGTAAGGCAGTGCTACAGAAGCACTATTCAACACCTCCATAGCCACACAGACTTTAAGCCTGCAGCTAAAATTAAAGCAGGTTTTAAGTGCACAAAGGCAAGATTTACAGAAGCCCAGAGAGGTTATATGAGAACTGTAACCAGGCTGATATTCACTCAGGTGAAGGGAGCCCTGCTTTCCTGTTCCACAACAGAACAACTAACTATACAGTGTGATCATTTATTTGATTGTTGTAGGCAACTGATGAGCACAACCTTGGCCTTTTTTTTAAAAAAAAAAAAGCTTGTAAACCATATGTGAAGTCACTTATTTATGAATTCAGCTAATGGTACTGTTTGATTATTTAGGTCAACACATTCGTCAGCACACATAATCCAGAAAAGCCATTACACACCATATCCTGTAGCTCTTTTACCAACCAAAAGATAGGTTAGAGCCAACAGCATAGAAGTTTGCAGCACACTCTAAACAAGAGTTCCCTTTCCCCTGGCCTTCAAATCTCCTCTCAAGGCCTATCTTTAAATACATGGGAAAGATATTTAGTAAATTGAGGACAGATTAACCCCTAATAATTTCAGATCACTAATTTTTAAATAACATTTAACAGTCAGAGCTGTACTAGGAAACACCAAAATTAATGAGGTTAAGTTCTTTAGTGATTCTAAGTATTACTTTATATGAGAACACAACTTACAATTTGTAATTTTGCTTTCAAGCTTACATTTCACAACTAGTTCCTAGTTGAATATACATAACATAGTTAAACCCAAGCTTGTCTTGCTTACAAGTGGTTTTGGCACTGAATGTCAAAATTATTTTCCCAACTTACTTCCTCACATCCCAGTGGGTAACTACCTTGACAGAGGAGTTAGACAGTCTTTCACAAGTTCCATTTGTAATAGGAACATATTTTCTGATACTACTATTCCAGCTTAAACATACTGCATATTGCTGATTGGTCCCCATTGTCTGTTCTGCTCTCTAAAATTTCTGATGACAAAGTGTTGGTTGCATATGAAAAATAATCCGGCTAGTGGCAAGCATTCCACCTGTGAACAAATATATATATATTCCTTATACCTATATTATACCTTATACCTATATTCCTTTTAGTAATAGTCCCATACAAATTCCACAATAACAGGTAAAATATCAGATGTATGCAATAAGCTGATCCATGTATCAGGTAATATTTTTATAATGACTTGGTTAAATTATGAGCACAATTCACTATCCTTTACCAATAAAAGGTTTTTTCTTTAGACAAGACAGTTGTATTGAATTCACTTCCTTTTATTGCAGTGACATCCCCATGATACAAAGTATTAACTGCAATAGTTACGTTAAAACATTAGAAAAGCATTTGTGTGTGACAGTTACAGTACAGTATCAAATATTACATCTTCAAACCAAGTGGGTCATTACCCACAAACGCTCAAATCTTTAAATTATTTTCAGTTATTTTTAAATATGTAATGTCAGAAAAGCATATAAAAAGAATGTATGTAAAAGGAAACCTAAATACAAATAGTGAGCAAATAAATAATTGATTTTCACCAGCCATTGCTGACTTTCTAAACCCATACAAAGAAACCTAATTTATAGAAAGTATGAATTTTCATGTGTCAGTGATATTTCATTTTTCAAGTAATTAACGATCGGAACATAATTAAATTTGGCATCAAAATCAAAGCAGAAGTTGGAACGACTGCCACTAACTGACATTTGTTGCTAACAATTACTATTAACTGTTGAAGTTTTAGTGTAGCAAATAATCTTGAAACTTGACCTTGTGCCTAGCGTTAGTGGACTTCTGAGAGTGCATATGTGAAAAGCATCCTACATATTTCACAGACATTACCCTAACTATCCCCATATGCATATTTAGATATATTTTATATAATTTTATACACATATATGCATGTATACAGACACTTCATTTGGTTTCTGTGTTACAGATCACAAGCAATGGTTTCCTGAATGGGCAAAAAAAACTTTTAAATAAGTGTACCTGTGCACTTTTTTTTTTTTTAAAGATAGCAGCACTAAGTCCATGCCTTACTGTCCATCTGTTCAAAATAACATAACCCACAAAACAAGAAGAAACATGGCAATGATTCCATATTCACAATGTGATATCCATATCCCCCAACAACCATGGTAAAATCTGTAATAGACACAACAGTTATTTTGATTTCCACCCCCTCACTTGGGAGGAAGTAGCACTTTTACTGCAAACTGTCTTATGTTTATTTTAACAAGCTGGGTTCATGCTGGCATCAGTTATCTCACACTTAGCAGCAAAACATGCATGTTCTTGTTTTTTAAAGTGAAATGTTTCAATAGACTCAAATCCAATTGATAGAAACAAATGGAAAAAAATTTGCAGTTCAACAAGATATTGACAACAGCATACACTGCACTGTGTAGATTTTTATCTTGAATCATAACAACTTGAAACTCTACCTTGCCACATAATGACTAATTGCTTTGTCCTTCAAAAAGAAACGGGTACATTTCAATTTGATCTCGTATTTAGCATAACACACCTTTTCTGTGCATCCTTAAATGAAAGTCACTGAAGCACTGGTAAATTGATCCAGTAGCATGTCCAATGCTAATATCAAAAGCTTATGAAATGTTTTTAGGCAATCCTTTCTATCCAAAATATATAGGAATTTAAAAACAGTTCACATTTTACCTTTGTATAAAGGCTCAAGTGTAATTTCTTGTGTAGGTGTTTATAGTAGACTAAATTATGAAGTTGTCAAAATATACGATGAAAGGGCACACAAGATTGGCAGTTTCTTGATTGAACATAGAAAATGTATAAAGTAGAATGTATGGAAAAAATCTAAACTGGCAGATGATCAAACCTGAGTATCTTTTAATAAAAGATTAAGTGTATTTTCTCACAACTTGAATGAATTGACTAAAAACATCTCCCCTAGTAACTAGTGGTCCTTTTAACCATTTGTTGAAAAATGCGAGAGAACTTTAGCTTTTGCTTTTTATATCGGATAGCAAGATTCCACATAGTGTTTACTGTTTTCTGTTAGATAGTATCACATTGCTCATATTATCCCCATTTAAGCCTTAAGTTGAGTTTTGTTTCAAACTAAGTTTAAGTGACACCAAAATATTAATAGGCCAAGAACTAGGACAGGATTTTTTCTTTCTTCCAATTTTTCAGCAGATAAATGGCCTTTGTCCGTTAAGATGAATTGCTTCTAACTAGAGCTATAGATTTACACAGCATCCTTCACCAAGTCAGCTAACCTTAGCTGTGTATTTCAGACTAATGCCAAGGAAGTACACAATGTCAAATTTGAGAAGAGGATCCTCTGACAATGTAGTTTTATTTTAACTGTTTAATTTTATTTTAACTGTTACAAAATTTGGTAGTACAGAGTCCTGACAGCAGAAATTTGTCTTAGTTCAATTGACCTGCCCCAATTCTCACCTTTAAATCTAACAGATATAATAATAATAATAAAAACAAAACTTTCTGACAATAGAAAACATACAGTACTAAGAACTAATAGCTCAATGGAAGACTGAAAAGCAGCATTCATTTTTATTGTAATATGGAAGAGATTAAAAACTAAAGGAAGTCCGATCTAAAGTCTTAGTTGAAGGCAGATTTTGACATTCTATATAAATTTACAAAATAGGATGTACGTGGATGAGATTTGGTTAATTTCAGAAGGCACCTCAAGGCTAAAAGGCTTTTATAAATCTATAATCCTTTCATTGATTAAAAATAAAACACTTTTATTGCTGCTATTCAAATAGCAAACAAAAAGCTTGTCTTGTTCTTCAGTCTAACAAGGAATCCTCCCCCATTAAGCAAGATTAAATTACAGAAAATATAAAATAAACTGAAGATGTCACAACTTTAGGAATACATTGACTTTCCTTGTGTGCTTTCAAGTCAGTGAAATAGTGAAAGAAGAGTCACTTTTTGCCTTTGTGATGTTAAGAATCTATAGACCATGTCAGTCACTCTCCCCGGGCACTGAAGTACCATGTCATCATAGCTGTCCCCTGTGCAGTACTCTTAGGAATAGAAGGTAAGAACACTCTGATGATTCCCACGAACAAGGAGAATTGGTGGCAGATCTTTAGAAAGAGCTTCTAACCAGGCCATGTATAGTGCACTAGAAACTGCACCTTTTCGTGCAACTGGCAAACTCCTAAAATACATAAAAAAAGAACAGTTAAACCTGTAACAAGTACAAGTCATATCATATGAAAACGAAAGTATGATTCTGCAAAGAGATAGATACTAAGTCAAATTTCCTAACCTTTTTAGTTTTTGATTTTTCCTCAGAACTTAGTTAATGAGTTAAAGAGCTTGTTATGTTAAGCACTACAGGATCTACTCACACCTCACTTCTGGCTTCTCACCACCATCTAATTCAGGCAGCTTCAGGGGAAATTCTCCTCAATGAGACATACATATATATTTAAAGACTCCTGAGGACTTTAAAATACTGCTTTTTCTTATGATACTAGGTTGGATGCAGTCTAATATTCCTTCTCAGTCTCTCTTTCCAAAGTATGCCATACTATTTTCTTTCAAAAAAACAACAACAAAAAACTACTGGAAGTCTATTTGCCCTATTCAAAATTTGCTTGTGGTGCCATTTCATAGAGCTCTGAAGCAGCATCCTCAAGGAAATCAGTGAAAAAACACATTCTGTGTTTTGCTTGCTTATCCCATAAGTAGTTCCATGGAACTCCATCATCAGACAACACTGCTACCACTATCTACAGAGATCACCTACAAAAAAATTGAGATGACGGACTTGAGAAGGGTGGGGATAGTTGGCATGTGGGAGTAGAACCAATGTGAGAATCCCAAGCTGCACCAGGAATGTGGAGGTAATCATCTGAAGTAGTGTACCAGAACGATCAAGCTACACAGGCCATTTTGCATGGATCATACTAACTCTGTATTTCTAAAACACTTCCAGCTCTGAAACCTCCTTGAGTATTTTTCCATACTTCAATGCCAAACCAGTCTTTCTCCTGACCTGTACTTACACGTTTATAGTACACACAGTTCTGCATCAACTAAGATGATAATAAAAATCATTTACTTACATGACAATTATGTTAGCTGTACTTGAATGTTCTTTCAGCAACTCATTTAGCCTAATCTGGCGATAAGTCTGTAATTAAAATGAAACTTGCTAGGAAAATCCTCTACAGAAACTGCAAAAATTCATTTAATCAATATAAGAACAGTTATAGTTAATTGGTGTGAGTCATTTCAAGAAAGCATGTGCTTGCCCCTCAGGTTGGCATCTTGCTTGCTTTCCTGAAGTACCTATGGTTCCAAAGCTGAGAGAAAAGAAAGTAGTAAGCCTAACGTGAAAATAAACCAAGTACCTTGATAAGCTAAGTTTAAGATTGTTCTTCTAATGATACTATCCCTCTGCAGCTGCTGGAAGCAAGAGCCCTCTATGCTCTCTTCGAGGTTCCCTTAGCTATATCCCATAAGCTCAGAGCAAGGTGGTGTTACTGCAGTGAAGCCCTTTCTCCATAATGTATCTCCTTATTTAGTACTCTGTCCTTTCTTAACATCTTTAAGCAGCTCCTCCCCTTCCTCCTACTGATGATTTTTCTTAGCTTGCATTCACATAGTCATTTTTAGTTCTTGTATGTCAACTAACTTGCAGCTATTTCTTACAGTTCTGCTGTTCTCATGTCAGCAGAAGTCCTGCTAGCCTGCTGGATAGTGTTGGCAGAAACAAATAAGCTATCAGGAGACAAAAGAATACAAAAAGAATACAAAAGAATACAAAAAGAGACAAAAGAATGCTGCTATTGTCTCATTGAAAAAGAGTTTTGGGGGTAAGGCATAAGTCACAGCAAGACATCTTGCAGCTCGTTAATTATAAAGTCTTTCCCCTAGTCCCTGCATAATATGCAGTTACAAGATCCTGCCATCAGCTGCCAATCTGTATGTACGTGTTAATTATATCCCTGCTTTTTACACTTATAATGCAGAGAGACCAACTATTCCTGTTTCTTCTCTACTGCAAATAATCACAGAAGCTGTAAAAATCGAGACAGGAATACAAAAAAAAGAGGTGAAAGTGAAAAAAGTGAAGAACTTCAGACCACCAAAGCTTTAACCAGTCTTTTCTTTAGATACATGGGTGTATCTGCATCCTGTTATGGGATGCTGCTTGAGTGTCCTCCACAGAAACACTGATGGAGGAATGGGGAATGCCTCCCATGTCCACAGTGCACAACCATTTGGGAAAAAGAAGTCAAACCTTTAACTGCTCCTTAACAACACAGTTAGGTGTGTGTTGGTTTTAAATAATGAAGCACCAAAGGGTAGTCTGGGCTCAACTAAACAAAACATCAGGAAGAGCTGAATATAGCTTAGTGTTCTAAATGAACTGCTAAAACCCTGTGGGATATCAGTTTAGAACCTGCAATGACAAAAACAGGAACATTTTTTTTTTTTTTTTTTTTTACTGTGCCCCCTCCCCAACTGGTTTTAGATGCTGTTCTCCCCTAGTTATTCATAAAAGCTGCTATAAAAGAGGTAATATAGCAAGAATCAGTTTGACAATATCACATGCACAAATACAGTAGAAGAAAAAACACCTTATAATGTTTAACGTAACAAGCTAAGGAATACAGAACCTTTGTTTTATAAAGCTCAAGTTCATTATCTGTTATCCTCCATGGTTCATCCTCCTTCATTTTATCTGCAACTTCTTGTTCTTTATCATCTTCATGAAGTCTGAAGGGCTCTATCATTTCCTCAAAAGCTGCAATACTGGAACGATTACATGAATAGACATTAAAACGTATATGACACTAGTCTGTATGTCAGCAATTATTTTCATGCTATTAGAAAGTACATTTTAATACCACATAAAAATGAACAAACTATTTGCACACAGAATCAGCTGTGCACAGGCCATACAAAAGGTAAAGGCAAACATTACAATTCAACATGCAATTAGTGACATCTGTAGGAGTTTGCACTATTCACTGCAAAAGTTTTGCTAAATAATTTTACTGCAATTGTTCTAAAGCTGAAGATACTAGCTTAGAAAATATATAGAACCAAATCACTAACAGCAGCTTCTTCCAAATTAAGTTTGAAAGAGGAGCTTACATGTCACAGAGTAAAAAGCACCAGACTGCTATCAGGTCTCATGCCAGCGCCAGTAGGGTTTTTAGCTATATTTTCATGTTGCTTTTTTGATCTTTTCAATACAGTCTAAGACCTACATTCAAATCCCAATAAGCAGAGCCATCTTGTCTTGCTGTTATGTTTCTTTTTAGAATGTGAACTGTTATTTTGATTTCACCTGGATGTTTTAGCAGGAACTTTAAAAGAAAATCTTCTGAAGGCCAAAAAGGCATTCATTTCTATTAAAAGCAGCTTTTTCTACCCATATTTTGATCTTTCTCGTCTACTTTCCTCTATCCACATTACAATACTTGAGCATCAAACTAAGGCTGCTTTGAGAGAGATAACTTGCCTTTGAATAGCCCCAAGAGGTGAGAAGTAAGAAAAGTAAAAGAACGATTTCTCAGAGCACAATGAAATGTATGCTTTATGTCCAATGGAATAAGGAATTTTGATGCTTTTTTCCCTTTCATAAAGAACATAAGGTATTGACAGTCTTCTGTAGTTGCTAGTTATAGTTTGGAAAGTTAAAAAAACTACTACTTCGTATATACTGTAATATCATTATGTGTAACACCTAAGCTTCCATGCAGTTACAAGTAGTTACTCCCCCATGACCATTTTCAACCTGAAGTGTTCCTGTCCTCTAGTAAACTATCACATTATAAGGGTATTTTTTCTTGCCCTTGGTGGTCTTTACTGAGTTAGTTGACACAATGACTTCACCTTCATTACAAAAAAAACAAACGCAAACTGCTACTTTTTGACAGAACAAAACTAACCGTTAACAATATTCTATTGTACAGCACAGAAAATATTACAGATAATTTTTTTTTCTAGTTAATTTACAGCTACTGTTAACTCCGACTGGATTTCTCAAGCAGCTTTTGGATTTATTGTGGAAAATGTTTCCACTGAGACAACTAAAAATGCTCTCAGAAGAAATAATTTTCATTCACAGAAGTTATTCATGAGTCCTCTGAAATTCTACAGTCTCACCTTTTAATGCATAATTGAGAATTAATTTTAAGTTTATGCATTTCACAGTAGCAGACTCCCAAGAACAAAGACATCCAAAAGTATCAGAATGCCAGAAGTACTCTACCATTTTAGTTACTTGGTATGCTCTATACAACTAGCACTTTTTAAAAATGGAAAATCAGTATCACATGTACAATCATAGACACGTAACTTAAATGTCAATGTGAATTTAAAACAGAAGAAAGAAAAATAGACCAGGCTATTTGAAGACAAGACATCATTACATATAAGCATCCACTAAGATTAAGTCCATTTTCCTACCTGCCTACATTTTCAAGTTTAAGATTACAATCTAAAGGCAAGAGAGTTAAAAATACATAAAAAGCAAAATTGTATATTCTTGAGTGTAAGAGTTTTTGCTTAGTTTATTTCCTTGATTTTTGTGAACATGTAACACCACGTTCACATGTTATATAGGAAGTAACTATTCTAATTCATGAAATAGATCAAGAACTCAACTAACAAATGAGCTTTTGTGTTTCTGTTTTGAGACTTACTTTTCTTTCTTTGGCTTAGTATTAATATCTCCAAGAACCATGATGTCTGAGAAGTCTATCCGAAATTTGCTGAGCAGGGTAGCCATCCTGTATCAGAAAAGCAAGCCTTTATACGTGTTCAGATTTTTAATTATTTAACAGGGTAAACAGATAAGAAAAAGAGCTTAAAAAGGCAACAGAAGTGTTAAATAGTCTGAATAACATTATATAAACCTGGCTTACAGCTATAAATCAACAATACACTATTTTTTTTTCCCAAATAAAGTAAGAACTCTCCCTTAAAGCTCTCCCAAACAATATTTAACAAATAGAGAAAACATTACTGTCAGACAATGCCGCAGAAACACTAGTTTAACTAGAAGTAACTCATCCAACACAATCTGGTGGCAATGGAACTTTCTTGGAGAGCAAGAATAGAATATGGTTACATCTCTGCCAAATAACAATTGAAAGAAGGCTACTCGTAACAGCACGCCATCTACTGTTTAACATGTTCTTCTAGCATTTTAAATGAAAATTATAAAGGTAAACTTACGCTCTTCTATCATGATCAATTCTGTTTATTTTTCCACCAATGAACACTCTGATCTTACAGTCTTTCCATTTTTTCTTGGTTGTAATAAGATATGGAATCAACAATGTCAAACCTGCATTTTAACCAGAATTTGAGAATGTATCAGAAAACACCGCGTCACAAAGAGTTTAACAGTACAAACTTGTAACCTATATACGAACTGACTGAAAAATAATTATTAGCAATTAATTCAAAATCACTAATTCTTCTCAACACATGCTTTTAGAAGTATTAAGTATGTTACCTCCGTCATCAAATAGCCACCAGACATCAATATTGCTTTTGCCCTGTTTCTTCTGAAACTGAGCACTAGCATCAAGAAGTCTTTGGTCAGCCACATTTAAAGGAGAAGATTGACTCTTTGAATCTGGAAAGAAAGTGTGATGGCATTTCATTTTTAAAGTGTTTTTCTTAATAACCCCTAAATCCAAATGCAACATAACTTATTTGATTATAACTTCTCCAAGTTATAAATTAATTAAAAAACAACATTTAAACTATTTTCCCCAGACTCCACTATTGATTAAATGGGTATCTTGATTAAATGGGTATCAACTGAACTATATTTATGGAGTCCACAAACTCCCTAAATTAATTTTAGAAGTTAAAGATTTAAGCCTCCAATTCATTTAGCACACATTTGACAAACAAGAGATTTGCAAGATTTTTATACACTCATTTGCCCAGACATTAACATTTCGTACACACTTCATAGCATTCAGTAATGCGCTGTTGCTACCTCTTGTAGATAAGAATTCCCCTGAAACTCATCTTGATGCTAATGTAAAAGGAAACACTATCTCCTAAGCACTGTTCTTTCTTCAAATCCATTTTACCTTTAAGTGCATGGATGAAAAAAGAGCTAATTCATCTTTTTACAAAAGATAGGATTCCTTAAGTTAGTTTTGCATGTGCAAGGCTCTGAAGCACAATATAGACTATTTTGTGCAATGAAGTTATTTTATTGTTCTCAGCAAATCCAACATTGACATTTTCAAAGAGATTATACAAATAAAATTTTAAGTAATTATTTAAAAAAAACTTAACTCCTTTCACTTAGTTAAAACCTGAATTTTAACAAGAACCAGGAATTTGATATTCATCTCAGTCTTTATTTTATTAGGAATTTTTAAATTTAGAGTACATCTGTGACTGATTTGTATTAATATTCTATTTTACTGTACACTGGGACTTCTTCCAAACTGCCATCTTGTGGTTCAAGATGTAATATCACTTTTCATTATTAAAACATAACAGCTTATGGCTTTTGAAATAATGAAGAAAACATCAAAAAAGTTAGAAGCATCTTTGGTAAAGCAAAAAACTTGTGCTTAACTCTCATAAAAGTTTGAAATAAACCAATAAGTGAAAGCTGTTTAATTCACCTCTGAAAATGCTGTTTATTTAAATTACTACTGCACTTTATTTCAGATGTTAATCTCACTGACTGGCTGTATTATTCTTTGCCTTGCAAGCTTTTGAGCAATTCTGAACAGAGCAACAGCTATGGCTTTAGAATATTTCTGAGCAGACTGATGGAGCTCTTCCACTACACCTAAATCAAGTAAGGACCCAGACAGACACATTCATATCTTAGAAACATGCATGATCCTTTCTCAGTAGAAACAACTTCTAGTAATTTCCAAAAGCTTTATTTTTCCACAACCTAATCCCTACAGATGAAGCACATTCCCAAATATGAAAAAAGAATTAAGCTTGCATGGCTGATATTTTTCTTTCTCAAATGTATGTGTAGAAAGGAGTACAAAAGGAAAACTGAAATTAACAATGCAAAAGAATGATTTAACGAAAAGGTGGAAAATGCCTGCCTTTTTTCAACAGTGGTTGTGCTGGAGTCTTTCCATCCTCGTCCTCCTCTGGAAGATTTTTAAAGATATAAAATAAAAAGGTTAATTTCCTTTGTGATGTGAATGAAAATACTACTAGTCTATAAAACAAACAAAAAGAAAATAAAGATGTAGAATGAAATGAATTTTCATACAAAGAAAAGCACACAAGAGTCCTGAGAATCATGTCCTGATAATTGATTTGCATTTTTTTAAAAAAAATTAATCATATTTCTCACTCGAATACTCCAGTTAATTCAAGGTTTTACTTTCAAGAGAAGAAAGTTGGTTATTGTCATATGTCAAAGAATCCTGAATGATTTGTGTCTGTTAACATGCATATAATAAAATGTTCTAGTCTGAGGTAAAAAGCACCTTCATAAAGTTAGCAGCCTTAAAAATCATGCAATACACAGCTGTGTGGCCTGATTCTCAAGCAATTTTTAATAGCACTCAATCTTGTTAACAAAAACGAAAAGTGTATTGTAGATCATAATCCACCACCTGTTTTTATTTAGGTCATGAAGATTTTTTACATCCCGTAGTCTCTAAAGCAAAATATGAGTATTAGACATCAACAGCTAGAAAAGCATTACATGCTTCTCTGTTCCACGAACAACAAAAACCTTTTTAATTCCTTGGGAGGATGAAAGGGACTGAAGAAGGAACAAGATAGAAAAAGAATAAGAACTACAAGGAATAAGAACTCTAATTTCACTGCTAACTAGGAAGTTACCTTTATGTAGAGCAGGAGTTCTCTCACTAGACGATGGAATAAAAGCTATAGAAGTATCAGTCTCAGCCTTCTTGCTATAATCCACTTTTACTATGACATCCTTGGAACATGGAGATTTTTCTTGAGATGATAGTAACTCTTCTTTGGGAAAGCAAAGAACCATATTATAAGTTACTTATTTGTCCCGAATGGAGTAAGACAGAGGCATGTGACTACTGAGGTGGTTTGTAGTTGGTTAAACTGCACTGCAACTAGCACGCTGTTACAAGCAAAAAAAGGCAAAATAATATATACAAACTGTTTCAAAGTACAAAGAGGCACCTCTTCTGAACAGAGCTTTTATTTTCTGCTACTTCCTTTACAGATTTTGAGTTTTAATTGTATTACCACAGGCTAAATCTAAAACAGAGCTACCTAATATCAATTCCCCGGTGGGAACGACAACCGTTATGCTTGTACTAATTACCATTATAATAATTGATTTTATACGTGTTAATTTTTTTCGAAGTGTAGAACTGTGAAGACACAGTACATCTAGCATAAATAAGATTTGAAAATAGGAGCTAAATAGAAACATTAGCTAGAAGTATTTCACATGGTAGCAAACATTTCCTTCCTTTGAAGGAAACAAAAAGCCTCTTACAAAAAAAATCAGATAGATTTTAGTAGGAAAAACACTACGTACAAGAGACAACTGCTGATGCCAGAGTATCACCAGTATCACCAATCACAGAAGACCGGACAGCGTGAACCTAATGTTGTCAAGATGCCCTAAGTTTGAAATGTGTAGTAAAGGTATTGCATTTTCTACTGTTAGATTAATTGTGTTACACTACTAATAGCATCTGACATCAAGATCTTCTTTTTATTTACAACCATAAAAGAAAAAAAATGGTGAATTATTTTCCATACAAAAGAAGATTGTAAACTAACTCCAAGTAAAGGATGAGCTTTACACAAGGCAGAGACCAGAAAGTGTCTCACAGCTTTTTTCCAGGCTTGGCTTCAGTAGAGTTACTTGATGGCTGCCAGAGTTGAAGCAACCTAGGAGCTGGTGGATATCAGTGAATACAAAGACCTTCCTGATACAATTCCAAACTTAAGGCTGACTACTGTTGAGGTCTCCAAACTACACTGGGGTAGGAGGGAAGAAGGGAACACCTTACACCTGACCCAGAGTCATACAACAGAGATCATACAACCCAAGTCTAGAAATTTTAAGTACTTGATGCCAATTTGGTAGCCTCTTTGTTTCAGTAAAATAGCAAGTCTCTGGGAAGCAACAGCTTACAAATACAGTTCGTTGAAATGCACAGAAAAATAAATTCTGTCATTAAACATTCGCTATTTTCATTACACATTTCAGGCTTACTCATTTCAATGATTTTTATTCTATGAAGAGTAGGGTTTTTTTTTTTTTTTTTTGCCTTTTTGCATTTTTCTATTTTTTTCTAAGTAATTTATCTTCATTAGTATCTTCATGAAATGGTATTAAAAGGGAAAAAGAATACTTACAAGCTAAAGAAAACAATAAATCTTACCTTGTCCCTGAAGGTGGGAAATGTCCAAGCCCTCCTTCAGTCGAATGACAACCACACCATACTGAATGTCAAAGGCATCACTAAACAAAACAAAACAAAAAAAAAAACGTTACTACCTCTTCCTTCCCAAAAGAGCTACTTTACACACCCTCTGAACAGATTTCAGTGTTTATATGTTGCCATTTAAACTCTCAAATCACACATTTATGTAATAATTTAAGTTTCAGTTCTAAACCACCAACTGCAGGTCACTTATCTTGAAAAGCAACATACATAGTATTTCTATTCCCTTTTCCTCGCTCCCCTATATAAAAGGGTGATTAAATAAAAGTAGATCAAGTACTTATTTAACCACTGTGCATCAAATAAAAAATAAGAGATCAACTGAGATGTGCACAGATGACAAGATACATTGGTAACTACAAATATTGATGTCAGGTGAGATATCAGATTTCTTTTGAGATCTCCTTCATCTGTGAGTTATGAATTTCCAAGACACCTGGGTATTAAAGGAAGCCAAGAAGTTTTAAGCTATAATCAAAATAGTTATAAGTTAGCTATCACATGCTTATTTCCATTATATCTGGACGGGTTTTTAGTGTCTTTAGAAAAAGACACTAAAAGAGAAAACTTCATGATTTTAGAAACAAGCAAAAGGACTGAATAAAAGCCTGGATTAAAGTCTGAGTAAAATGAAGGACAAAGAAATCCCAAAGATTTAAGACTGAAAGAATTATAAACTTAATCTACCCTCTTTTATGATATTGTTTACATTAGATATTCAGAAGAAATTCTTCACTCTGGGGGTGGTAAGGCACTGGGAGCAGGTTGCCCAGAGAAGCTGTGGATGCCCCATTCCTGAAGGTGGTTCAAGGCCAGGCTGGATGGGGCTTTGAGCAACCTGGTCTGGTGGGAGGTGTCCCTGCCCATGGCAGAGGTCCCTTCCAACCCTAACCACTCTGTGATTCTGTGACACAGTTTGCATTAGTCATTAATCAGTCTTATAAATATAAATACTTCTAAATTAGTTGCTGTAATTAAAACTCCACATTATTCACATAGACAGAAATTCCACAAGATTTCACTCATTGAACACTTTTTATCAAGCCTTACTGATTTTAAAGAGAAGCGTTCAAAGTATCAACTTATTTTATTGTTATGGTTGTGGCTAGGATAGAGCTAGTTTTCTTTGTAGAGGCTCAGATGATGCTGTGTTTTGGAATTTTAATGAAAATAGTGCTGATTACACACCAATGTTTTTAGTTGTTGCAGAGGAGTGCTTACACAGAGCCAAGGACTTTTCAGCTTCTCATGCCGCCCTGACAGCGAGGAGACTGGGGGTGAACAAGATGAAGCTGGGACACAGCCAGAACAGCTGACAAATTGGTAAAATGGATGTCCTATACCACATGTTGCCGTGCTCAGCAATAAAAGCTGAGGTGAAGAAGGAGAAATGGAGGGACGTTTGAAGCGATGATGCTTGTCTTCCCAAGAATCCGTTATGCGTGATGAGCCCTGCTTTGCTGGAAGTAGCCAAACACCTGCCTGCTGATGGGAAGCAGTGAATGAATTCCTTGTTTTGCTTTGCTTGCAACGGCAGCTTTTGCTTTACCTAGTAAACTGTCTTCATCTCAAGCCGTGAGTTCTTGCACTTTCACCTGATTGCTCCCCATCCTGACAGGACTAAACCCCAAGTGGTCATATTGCTTTTAAAGAAATGTGTTCAAAATATCAACATATTTTATAATAAATATAAGAAAACAGACTGGTGTAAGTTTTGTCCATTAGGGGACATTTTAAAATTCATTATTTAATTTGTTAGGTCATTACATATTAAGTGTATTTCTATTGTGAACTTTAGTAACATTCAATTTCCCAGGAAATTTCTGAAAATATGCTTGAAATACAATGTTTACCTCCTAAGGTTTCTCTTTGGGATGTGGAGAACCACTTGACTTTGTACGCCCCGAGAATTCTTCTAGTACAAGCCACTCCAAATGAAATTAAGAAAAAAAAAAACAAGAACTAACCAACACATTGCCTTATTTTTTCATTGCATTTGGTTCTCCTGCTTTTCTCTTAAGTAACTGGGAGAATGTGTGTTTGTGTGTGTGTTTTTCCCTATCTCTGCCTGTAACCCCCTTCCCAACTTTCTTTCTTAGACATAGTAAATTAGAAATGTAAAGCACTGATAGAACAAGTTAAACAGCATATAAAGAAAACAAAGAAGTCTCTATATAAGTGAGAAAAGCTAATTCTATTTTTCTTAAATTTTAGCAGCACAAGTCATTGTATTAAGTTTTTCAGCCAGAACTGGACTGAATTTCAGTACTGGCAAAGTAAACTGGGGACTTCCTTTCCCATGTACTTTTGCTACTTTATTACTTTGAGTGTTGTGCATCTGCAAAAAATACCTTACTTACATTAGGGCAAGGTTTAATGAAGACAGAGCTTCAGCATAGAAGTTCATTTTGTCTGAAAAGCGTAGAGTGAAAGTAAGGGAAAAAACCCTGCTTTCAATATAAAATATAGTTTAATGAATTCAGCAGACATGTAAGGCACTAATTCCCTTTCTAAAGGCAGTAACTCTTAAATTTCAGACCACTGCTATAACTTCTACATGCAGAAAGTGACTATATAGAAATCTGATCTGCTTAAGCTATCAAGAGTTGCTTATTAATTTCTGTATCAGGAAAAAGTATATCCACAATATGGAAAATCTGAATCGACCTGACAGAGACAAGAGCTTATGTAACAAAGACCTAATTGAGGTAAGAGTTTTCACTTATTATCAAGTGCACTGAAATGGCACAGAAATGCTACACATCCACATCATCTACTCACTGGAATAAATTGATGTAGGTTTCAACATCTCTCATATCACCTTGTCTCCAGTTTTTCTTAAACCCAACAACAAGGGTGTTAGGTCTCATTCTCCCCAGACCAGCAGCCTAAAGAGAACACAAAATGTTTGTCTTTTTTTTTTTTTTTAAAGAAAAACTAAAATGAAAACACCCGACGTATTACTGAAACAAAGTTTTTTTTTCTTCAAATCAGAAAACTAATTTTTAAGATAACTTCACATAATGAAATACTCCAGCATGCAAAATACCAAAACATTTCCACTTTTGACATTCAACATCACTGCTTTCATTAAGAAAAATGAAGGGAGAGATGTACCTGCATTAAGTACTGTCCCCCATCTCTCAAGTCCTCTGCATGTACTGGTGCATAGAAGGCCTTCATCTTGTTTTTAATTAGCCATCGTTGATATTTGGCCAAATCAGTGGACAGCTCTTTCATGGCTTGCCTCCGAGGACCCTTTCAAAATCAGGAAATATGGAGGAAAGTGAGTAAGAATTATGAGCATTGAGTAGTTAACACCCTGTTTATTTTTCTGCCAGCTACCTCAGCAATTGTGGGTGCATCCCTCCAGGATCCATATACTTAATGTCCAGTTTGCTCAAGTTTTCCCTACACTTGTAGATTATCACAAGGGAAGTGTGATAGTCTACTAGTTTCTGCTGGGATTGTTGACAGTCTAACTTAATTAGCTTCTCACGAATGACGAGTAAGTCTCCATGCATTTGCTTATGATAAATCCCAGCCTTCTTAGAAGGTTATCTAAAATAGGACCACAGTTCTGTCTATGATAGTAAGAAATGTATTGCCGTTAAAGTCATCTTCTCTTTAAATACATTTTTTTTTTTTTTACTACCTGCACCAGGATGAATCATTGTGTTCCTTCAAGATATCCATATGTTGAAATTAAAAGGTTCTCAAGACCGAACTGACCAATATTTGCTTAATTAAAAACATACTCTGACTGCACTAACTCGATTTACTCTCTTCCATTCATTAGATCAGAAGCAAGTCTTATTCAGCAAATTTGGTAAGTCTAAGCATATATAAATACAAAGCTTGATTAAGCTTAAAGTTACACTTGCTTAAATGATCTTAGTGATGCAACAGAAAAGGTCTGGTGTTAAAATGTCTAGCAACAACTACATAATCCTAATATACTAAAGTATATTTAGTAATGTTTACCAAAGATGCAACAGCTACTCTGTAGTTAACTGCGGTTTTGTTACAGGTCATAGTATAACAGCCACCTTGTATTTAGTTAAGACAACTCCTGTCAATGCAATTTTGAAAAATGGTTACATGAAGCTTGCTTCCTTCCCCACCACCACCCCAAAACCCTTTCTGGTCTTCTGTAGAAGACACCAGACACGTTTTGTTCTTGTGCTTTAAGGGACCTTTTCTTTTTTTTTCCCCTGTTGTTTGTTTTCAGGTAGTAAGAACTGCTGAAGTTACATCCTTATTGAACAATCCTTTACTCCCAACCATCATATCCTGATGGAAACGAGGAAAAGCTAGTGAAATACTCAGGGCTGGTCAGAAACAGCAAAAATGGAGGAAATAATTACTCACATTGCTGTTTCACCGCACCAATGAAACCAGTTAGATAACTGAAGGGATGAAAAACCTAGCTGAGAGGTAAAAGCAAATTTTAAACTACTGGCTAAATTGATACTGAATTTACTGCTCAATAAGATTTTAGAACACTCTCTGTAAGAAGTATATACTGAGGAATCAATCTACCTGTTTCACAGGAGCACTGAAAAGAAACCTAGCCATACACTGTCATTTTGACAAACCACTCTGTCCAAAGCATGACAGAGTATGTAAGACTGAATGAGACAAGGACAGAAAGAGACCCAGATTGTAATCCAGTACTCCCTTTGCTCCTACAAAGCTTCCTAAGTATTTAAAAGTCAACTGATTAAAGATACTGGTTTTGCAAACTTTCCCCCTCTCCCACCACATATCCTACAGCACAACTGTCAGTACAAGACTTTCCTTTAACTCCAAGTGGATGATGCAAAGCATACCACATTGAAAGTTATGGCAGCTAACATAACTTTCAAAGCTTCCCTAGCGTGGCAGCACAGCTAGCTGGGAATGGGGATGACCCCTACAGGAGTATATCCTACTAGTAAGTCTCTTTTTGCACATCTCAGGATACTAATACCTTTCATTTAAAATGAAAGACAGATTTGTTGAAATTAAAAAAAAAAAAAGGAAAAAAGAAAGGTCACAGTAAGGTAACTTTAAAGTTAGATAGAATACACTTACCATATGTACATGACCACAGATCATCAAGCCCACATTTTTGGTGAAAGCATGGACAAGGTGAAGCAAAGCTGGACGTGCATTTGGAGCACCTGTCATAATTAAGCACTGAGGCCTACAATTGTGAATACAGTTGGGGGGAAGTTAGAATTCATTTTATCTAAAGGTTTAGTTAATTGAAAAGTTTTTTCTAAATATTGGTCCTAAGAACACAATCCTTACTGGTGATCTTGTAATCTCATCTATTTTTAAAAGATTTAAATGAAGAAAAGATGTTCGACAACTGTCATCAGACTTACGATTAACTGGTTCCAGAAGTAGTAACCCCACTCAGTGTGAAAATTTACATATTTAAGATCAGAAATTGATTTCAGACAAAACTAAGTCAGAGGGATGAATTTCTTTCCCCATTTGTCAGCCACATCCTTACATCTTCTAGCTTAGATTATTTTATGTCACCCAAGAAAACTGGGATCATGCAATTTTTTTTTTTGCAATTTTTTTGATCATTCAAAAGGCAAAGCCAAACAACTGCAGGTAAAGCTATTCTAGCCATTCTTTCTAATCAATTTTAAAATATTACGTATCCAAGTATTAAGTATCTTGTTCATTTCGGAAGATAATTTTTTAGATCTTAAGAATCACAAAGTTATCTGTCTCAATCTCTCCAGACTTTTTTTTTAAACACTAAACTACTTGTTTTTTACAAGCTATCTCTAAAATCCAGAACACTTTTTGCCATAGGTTAGAAGCCAGTATCAGGCCAAAAATACTACTGCTAAAGCTACTCTGCTTAAAACTGACAAGAAGATCCATATCCGCTTTGCAAAACAATTAGTGAAGTTTACAACTCAAAAAGCTACATATTAGCTTCTCAAGCAGAACAGCTGAAGTACTTCCAATACAATCTGAAATGCATACTGATCAGCAGAGCATTCGCTTACTCCACTTACTCTGTCAGCACAGTTACATTTAGTAAGAATTTTCCTATGTCTGTTTCTTCATCTAAGTTTGCTATCCAAAACAGACTTGCATCTGACAGAAGTTTCAGCAGAGTTCAACACTGACTACAATAAAATATTGTAAATTACTTATGCCAGCCTTCAGATTTGCATTAAGCTTAAGAATTGCTGCTCTTGATAGCTAAGCAACCAACAAGCATCTGAAGTCATTGTTTTTTCCTAGTAAAAATGCAACTCAGTGTAATATAGGTAATAGTGTTTGTAAATAATCAGGAATTATAATGTCATGTAGGTCTTAGGATTTCAGATAAGAGCTGTTTCATAATTAGACGGAGTTTTGTAACTGGACTTTGAGGAAATAGTTTCAGTCACAGCATTTTCTAAATTTCTCTCTTGAAGCATATTTCATCTAGAATAGCCTACTCCAGAAAAGCAGCATGGATACTGCAGGATTGAAGTATTGCCTACTTCAGCAGGACCGTCCTAGGCAGTCATGCTGGATAACAAAAAAATCAGTTCTCTCCTTTCAGTTGTGTCAAACACTCATGTAGTCCATTTACCATTACAATGATAATAACCAAATGTTTAACATGAAACAGCCTGTGCTGATGACATCCACAGTATACACATTTCAGGGATATTAGCTTAAACCAGTTTTAGCCTTATGCAGACCAGATGCTGGTTAGCTGTTTGGAGGTCATCTTCCAGTCCAGTTTCATCAGAAATGAATACAATTAACAGTTCATTCTGCCAGCCACAAAAACCATGACGCATGAATGACAAATAAGCATCATCCATCAACTTGCTTCTGAATTGCCTTCTTAATCTGAAATAAAATGCTAACATAGTTACATCCAGAGGATGTCCATGATCGTGAAATTCAAAGCTGTTAAAACCCACAGGAGGTAAACAGTCAATTTAATGAAAACTATGACAGTAAACACCGTGAGTCTATCCTACTGACTACACAACAAAATTGTTTGTCTTAATATTAAGACATTACCTGAAGTTTTTCACGTGATCTTCCACTCCAGATAGACGAATAGAATGCTGTAGTGCATTCAAATAAGTTAAAGCTTGTGTTGATGATCCCCAGTTCACATCTGTGAAATTTCAATATCTTAGTTGTTCAACATAGAACTACATGATCACAAAACAGTTGTTGATACCAACTCAAAACACACAAGATTTAAACTCCATCTCAGTACATTCTACACTATTCTAGTCAACAAATCCTACAGTTAAATAGACAATTCCACTTGAAGATAAGACTTCTACAGAAGTCTTAGCAAATAAGAGTTCATTTTATAATTAGGAAGAAAAAATGATTTTTTTCCCCAATAATATGAAGATTGAATTCAAAGTTCAAAAGTAACACTTAGGGAGAAAATGTGATTAGTTATTTTACGTCACAGGAAAGGAGAAATTCACCTCAAAATATTTCCTAACCAAAGTCAAATACTTTTAATGAATAACTAGTGCAATAAAGACAAGGAAATGACCTCGATTAAGCAGTTCCTTATGAAAAAGGAATCTAAAAGGAAACAAGAGTTCCAGTATCCTCTCTATTTGTTTCCATTTACTGTTGATAGCTACAATGAACTTGTCTTCCAAGTACTTAATCTTCACGGCTCAAGATTTAGGATTTTCCTTATAGCCAACTACATGAACACTTTGTGGCTCAGTTCTGCTCCATCTTTTACGTAAGATCATACAGTATTCTTAGAGGAAGGAAGAGCGTATAAATTGTTGTTCAAAGCTACAAGAATGGTTTACTGAAAAAACAAGTACTACTCAAATCCTTTTCCAAACAGGAATGGTAAAGTACCCCCTTTCACTTCCTGACAAAAACATGCTTTCTAGGTGCCTTCAGCACTGTAATCCATTTGTGTCTCTTCTTTTCATCTTTTTTCAAATGTTTATGTTTAGCAGCAACCATATTTGATGGAGAGGCATGTTGTTGAGGGGTGGGGGAAAGAGCAACAGCAGTGAATATACAGGTGTAATTACATTTCACTACAAATGAAAAGCTTGAAACAGAAGTCTGAACTAATCAGCATCAAGGTTTTTTGTCCTGTCCATCCATCCATCCAGCCACCCTCCCTACCCCCAAAGGTCACACTTCTTTCTACCTCTTCCTCCCATCAGAACCAAAAGCAGCCCCCATACATACCTGGCTTCTTGTACGTGACATAAATGTAGAGTCCAAGGACTATGACATACGTCAGAAGTGCTGCCCACCAATTAATGACGAACATCACAATGCAGCAGAGAATAGCTCCAATGAGAGAAATCCACATATTGTAGTATTTGAAAGCAGGGCGCCAACCTAGTCAAAATGTAGTTTGGAGGATAGGGAAGGTAAGAGTGGAAAAGAATTTAATCTTCAAGAGAAGAAAGGTGCTGTTCATCTTTTCCTTCCTGTGCTTTCAATCACATTTCATAGGCATGGCAATTCCAGTAACATATCAAATAGAGACTGACACATTTAAGCTTTTAATTTTCTAACACCTTTCAAATTCGTATCTTATATGCAACAGCTCTATGTTGCATATTTCGACCTCTAAAAGCTATCTCAAAAGGAAAGTTTGAAGATGCTTGTGTCAGCATGTTTACTGAATCAGGCTAAAAGAATCTTTGCCAAGAACTTGACTGACAATTGATTTTTGCGTTCAAAGATAGCATAACACGAATCATCAGCAAGTGTCTCTCTCCCATAGTATTGTTTCTAGGTGTGTATTTTTATTATTTGCACGTGGCCAGAAATTTTCATGACACAAAAAGAACATCCAAGCAGAATCTAAGTATGTCAAAGTGCTGGACTGTCACCGCTTATTTTACGTCCTTATTTGTCAATCCACACACCCACTTTACAAGTGTATTTTGCATAGAGTTGTTGGGTAGACAGACTTATGCACACACTCTCAAAAAATAACAATACCTACTAAGGCAGTAACTAAGAAACTTTTAGGGGCATTTCAGCACAAACGCATGGCAGACCAAATCTAAGAAACGCAGTTTCTGCAAGTATTGTCATTTGGCTTAGTCCTACATCATAACTAGCCTCTCACACCAAGCAAGAGCTGTAAAAATATAGCAATACTACCTGCAATACCAAAAAAATGCAAAAATACCATAAAAGTGCAAAGCCAAAAAAAAAAATCAAGAAGTATGTCAATACCACTTTCTTCTGGGCTGGAAGGCTAAACATATTAGGAGAGAAACCCAAAGACAACAAAAGGGTGAGCCCTGAAGACCAGAAATTGAATTAGTAAGAAAGCTTTCTTAAGCAATAGTTCTTAAGGATAGGTAATAACAGAAGTGAGATACAACAGAGACAAATCATCAGACACCTATTTGAGAATCTCTGAATAAAAACTGAGTAATAATCTTTTCCCTCAGCAAAGATGACAGATATCTGTAGCTCTCAAGCTTTTCTGGATCATTCAGTCCTCCAAATTTTGGAAGACTCAAGCATACACCATGTAAAGACTATACCTCAGATGCACCATGAAAGTCAAATAGACATTTAATTAAACCAGACTTTCATTTATATGAGTAGCTTTTAGATTTATTTCTGCATTTAGAAATTGGAAGCTTAATTCTCAACCCCAAAATGTGTTTCGTACCTGGAGATTTTGCGAGAGAAGCATGGAACACGGAGAAGTTAATCAAGGCATATGAAGCCAAGAAGAAATTAGAGATAATAGGTGCAATGACATTCAGTTCAGCTGTAAAACAAGAACAAAGCAGGCTGTTATGAAACAGATCATCCAATGACTTTGGTTGTAACAGAATTGACTTTGAAATGTACAATCTTTCTTTTATGTTACCTAGGTAGAAGCAGTTTGTCCTTTCTATTCAACAAAGAGAGCTATTAACTTGCAGTCTCTTATTTACAGAGATATCTTCTGATAGTCAGGAAGTGCAACTCTGAGTTTAAAAAAAGTTAAACATTTTTCCATGCCATCTAGTATTCCAGGACTGCCTCTAAGCATTACGTACTTTCTCAAAATAATTCATTGAGACAATTCCTTTCCCACCATGATTTGATCAAACACTGCAGCAATATATTGGGTTCTTCAGAACCCCAGGAGTACTAGACCATTAATATAAATGCAGTATGTCTCTAGCTGAAGTCTCAGCTGTCAAATAACAAAGAATAAGACTATAATGAAACTAAGAGACACTCATCTATGGTGAATGGTAAGAGCAAAGTTAGTGTGAGCCAATGCAACAAACATGTTCATCTGTCTGCCACTAAAAGTTGAATTGATGGTACTATTAATACATTATAATGTATCAATACCATTGCAACAGTGATGAATACTCTCATTAGTGAAAGAGATGGAAGAGCTTGACACTTCTTTTTCCATTAAGAGGTATAGTGTAAAACATTCATATGCACTCTCACCATCAAATAACTGCAATCAAAATGCAGAACTTGCCATGTTAATCTGCAAGTTTTCATTTGTTATAATCAGGTTTCCAGTCAGCATGCTGTAGTTGAGACAGCATGACTGTACCTCCTCTAAGCAGAGACAGGGAAGGATAAAACAAAATCAGGAAGAGTTTAACAGCACTAGCACAGATCACATGGGTGGACACAGCACAATTAGTTCACTATCCACGTAGAACACATGTAATCCTAGCTAGACAATCTTTACCTTTGCCAACAGCAGTGTGAGCAATCATCTCTACTGTTTGTAGCATAACAGAAGAACATACTCTAACATGTTCATTAAGTGTGCCATTTACTGAAGCTGTTCGTAATTATGAAAGTTCATTTCAGATTTTTAATCTTTATAGCTTATTGCATCTCTACCTCAAGCAAAATATATTTTTTCATTCATTGACAGTATCTAAAAACAGATACCTGAAGTGATTAGCAAAAGTGTAGTATTCCTACTGTTCAGATTTATTCTAGCTCTATACAGAGATGTATCTAGGAGACAGAAGAAAATCCTCAAACTAAACAAATTTAGAATGCTCACATAGAAACAAGCAGTGCATTAGACCTCAAGGACATTGTCAAGTCATGAGATAGAATAGAATGCTTCATGAAGGACAAAAGGATATTGAGATTTATTATAATTTCAAACTAACCAATTAGTATGAATCCAAGAGCAATTAAAAATGTTAGAAGATATCCTCTCAGTGGTTCATTGTTCTTCCCATAGCCTTTAGCAAACATCTGAAATCCTGGATAGATGTTGTCCTTGCACAAAGCCTAAGAAAAATAAAATCCAAGAGTCAGCATCTATACTTTGTTCAAAATGTATCCTCATTTATGTTTGCTAATGCTGTCTATTCACTGCACATATTCTCTTCCTAAAAGGAATGTTTGTAGCTAACGTACTAACTTCATTTGGAATTGCCTTTGTATTTTGCATTTCCAGTATTCTGTCCTTCAGTGATTCCTATCTGTAAGAACGAGCTCTGCTCTTCTCTAAGTGGTTGACTACTGTGCTTTACCGGAGTCTTACAATCAGAGTTGCTTTTTAGAGACAAAAAATGTTTCCTCAGAAAGTGAAAAGTTTGCCCAGTGTTTACACCAGTTCTCTGCATTGACACTTAAGTTTACATTCTGCAAACTCCCTTCTGTGTTGAACTCTATACTGAACTTTTGAGGAAGAATGCCCATTAGCAAACAGTGAAGTTTTACTGAATTAGGAAGACATTACAGGACAAAATGAGATTAAAGAGTTAAAAAGGTAAAGCAAAATTCATTCAGAAGTGGCAAAATTCATTCAGAAATGGCAACAAAAATCAATGTAAAGTGATTCACACAAGAACTGGTTCACAGTCATACTATTTTGATTAAGTATTCTGTGCAGATGAATATTCAGCAGCTACAGGTACTAATTTATGCTATCTTCTGATTACTTTGAGAAATTAACTTATCTATTATTGTTGCATGTGCTCCATTTGTACTTCATTTTAATGCTTCCTAGTGCCAAGGCAAAGCAATTTCCTGAATGTCTAGATGCTATGTTTTCCTCACTCTTCATAGCAGAAAGCAGGACAGCAGAAAATCTGGCTGCCACTTAAGTTCTGTTTCAAAGTTTATTTGGAATAATTCTTTAAGAGATTATGGGTTTGCTTCCATACGTACCTGGAAGATCTTAGGTGCACTCACAAGAGATGCTAATGCAGATGACAAAGTGGCTGAAAAAATACCTGCAGAAATCAGTGGTGCAAATCCTGACACCATGCTCATTACCTGCAAACAGAACATTTTTTTTTTTAAAACAAAGTGGAAAAGTGTACTATACAGATGGATGACAATATTCACCACACAAACAGAAAAATAAAATACTTCTTACTCCACTCAAAAGCCATTAAGTATCATGCATTCATAGCAATGAATGAACTAGGGGAAAGTCAGGACACAAACAGATCCTAGTTTCAGAACAAGAGAAAGTGGCTTATCACACAGTACGTAGTACAACCACATAAAATAATTGATGGTGGAAGTCTCCATGACCTCATGAAAGGACTGTAAAGTAAGTCATGGAAGAAAAGACACATTGGAAATAGTTACATTATTTGACTAACGTACCACTGAATAACATGGCTGCAGAAAGCCGAGGTGACAAAATGACATAGCAGCTGAAGTTGAACAACTTGGGAAAATTTATCTTGTCTTTCTCAACATCTCTACCATTCTAAGTTGGGCTTGTTTCCCATACAAAACCACAACAACAGGACAAGTTGGCTTCCAACAGGACAAGTTGGCTTCCAATCTCCCCAAGATCACATCCTTGGACAATTCTGTAACCTCAGTGCGTGAAATGCAATATGCAGTTCTTGGCAGACTGGATGACTAACAAAAAGCAAGGGATGCTCAGTAAGCTAAATATGAAGGAAAAATGTTGGTATGATAAGATCTCAAATTAAAACCAAGGCAGCTTCTAATTGTCATACACCCTAAAAACCCTTGTCTGCCATTCTGCTCTATTCCCCTACCGTAGCTGCATATGGCTTTTCATGCAGCAAGTCAATTAAGATATAGAACCACATATTTAATAACAGTCATGGTTTAATAGAATATACATGTTCAAATGAGGTTTTGCATCATTTACACTAAAGAGGTAATTCATTTATTCTGGCAACCTTGTCTACAATACAAGGATTGGGGCTGTAGAAGCAGGAAGCGTATCGTGCAGAAGTGTCCATTTTTTATTTATTTTTTTTACATTACTGCCATTTGAAATTGTAAAATCCAGCTGTCTAAAGCAATCTTCGTAAGAAAGATGTGCTCCCAAAAACAATATACAGGGGGCTGATGACGTTTTAGTCATATACCTAGTGCTAAACTAATGATAAAAATTTAGGATTTTTCTCTATATCAGATCAAAGACTGCTGGGTCTCTCAAACAGAATTAAATCTCTAGATTGCATCAGGTTTCATACATCAGGTTTTCTACAAAAACAGAAATGAAAATTACAGACACACAAGACGAGAATGAAGCAGCTGTCATAGTTGGTATCGTTAAGAATGAGGGGTGGGATTTCCTGAAGTATATCTTAAGTTTACAACAAAATAGGTTATGGTAGGACAGGCTTTTATTCATACATGAACAAAACTAACGATACACATTAGTTAAGCATATCAGGAATACGTTCATACTCCTAATACTTCCTTAATGTTTTCCCTTGAGTTAACTCCGTACTTTCACACTTGCTTACACAAGATTAAGCTATCCCTCTTATGCCCAAGATTAGGTTAGTTTTACAATAAACAAGAAATCACAGCTGTAAATGCCAGACTGTAATAACACTATACTGTACATTCTTAAATTCTCTTCTGGAAATAAGTTATTTACTGATGAATTTATTTTTTGAAAAAAATCTATGCTTCGACAACATAATAAACAAACAGAATAATCTTTGTAGAAACAGCATGACAGTTTTCTTTGTTGCAATGGTCGCTTGATCAATCTTTCATCTTCCCTGGAAGGACTTCTTATAGACAGAATATGTTTACAAGTCACCCTTACTTTTCTTCCCAGGTAATTTAAAACATTTCTCTTCCTAGGCCTTCACTCTACTACATTTGCTTTGAGAGTTTGCAACTTAGTCCTTACCTACTCCAATTTTATATTCTTTCCAGGTGCTGTTCATTGCCTCTGTTTATTTACACTATTTTTGAATCTTACATCTGTTTTATAAATTTGAAAGAAATCCAAGATATATGCAGACTGTGTTTGTCCATTTTAAAAGCTAGCAAGTTACAGCTTAGGTTACGAGAGTAAGAGACATTAAGAAACTTCTAAACTGGGGAGGGAGTAAAGATGAACCAGTTCCAGCTGAGCCAGTATGCTAGTGTTAAGAAAACTCACACAATATACAGACTAGTGACTTACTAGAAGTGCTAGCAACTTATGAGAAGTAACTTTATTGAAGTTATGACTTGAAGAAAGTTACGATCAGAGGAAGCCAGGTCTTTGAATCACACCTAGTTGGAATGATCAACAAGGATTATCAAGTCCTGTTCTACACTATTCTCAGCTGTACACTGATAATATAGCGGGATACCAGCTTCTTTCAAGCTGGAACAAATGAGGAAACTCAGATTTTGCAAAATAATGATTCTCATAACAGCAGTTCCAAACTGTTTCCAATATATGCTTTTTCTAAACCAGAACAACACAACACCATACCGATACATAAATACTTCACTAAAAAATGTATTTTGCTCTGATAAAATGGTCTGCATTAAACATTACTTTGGCACATGCAAATTGTAATTAGTTTTTCAACACAGCCTTGCAGGAAGGACAACAATCTTAGTTGCATGTAATTATATGTACTTTTGACCAAAACACACATGCCATTGAAACAGACATGCTTTCCATCAGCAGATTTCCAATTAATCTCAAGCCCACCTTTTGTAGGCCTATCACAAAAAATTAGGGCAGAGAGACTACCATAAAGAAAGTTTAAGTCAAGTGGCAATTAGTATGTTTTCCTTGGTTTCTTTCAAACCCTTAATAATAGTGAACTCGTGAACCCTTAATAGTTCACGAGTACCTGTAAGACTATAAACAACCCTATGATTTTTAAATATAACATTAGATTTTATGAAGCCTCACAACATTCTTACCATTATATATGATATGGCAAGTATAACATCAACATTTTCCAAAAATATGGTTGTTAAGAAACTTAAGAAACAAAGTTACTGAAAGAGACCACCTATGACTTCTATGAACACTTCTATGACTTCTATTTAACACTGAGTACATCTATCCGCATCCAGTACATCTGTCCACATCCATGCAGAATAGCATTCAGGTATCTAAACAGAGCAGGCTGCAGTCCCAAAACATAACCTACAGGGCTTATCTGGGAACAGAGTGAGTATTTATAAACGCTTGTATATAAACACCCCAAAACTTAAATTACCTTGCCCTTGATACTAGATAGAGTGTACCACTTAAATATAAAGTTATGTGGAACAGTTATGTAAGTAAGAATTTTTAGTGTATGATTTTCTCCTCAATAAGCAATTAAAAACCAAAAAAAACAATGAACAGATTTAAGAGAAAGTTTCATACCTGGAAATTGTTCATCAGCCCATACTGACACCCTGCCCCTGCCTGACAGGATGAGAAATCATAGTTTAACTTGCAAGCTGCAGTAGTGCAATTCATCAGCTCAGTGATAATGGTGTTATTAACATTCCCTGTGGCATCTCGAACAACACAGGAACCTAGAGTGGACCCAAAAGCAAAAATAATCAGACTAAACCTGAATTTAGAGATGTGTCAAGCTCAACTTCCTTTTTAAGTATATTCTTTCAGACGAAAATTAAATACAGCATTTACGGTTTTAATACATCTCAGATTTAAGCACATGTTCACTATGAAGAATAAAAACAAGCTAACTAGCTGTTTACTTACCTGAGAAGTTCTTAAGCTTTAGAAAAAAAGAGTTTAACAAGGAACACTTTAACACAGAGGAAAGCTACATCAATTGAACTGATGAAGTTTAAATGCAAAATTTTAACTCACATTCCTTTGAATCATGAGTTTCCCCATAACTTTGTATTTGTAATTAGCATTGTTTACTAACTTTTATCACTTGAGTTTGTGGTGGTTTTTTTTTTTCAATCTTCCTAGAGGAATGAAGTTTTGTATTTGTATGCACAAATATATGCGGACAGGTATACATGGCATTGCAGCTTTATCTTTCCTAGAAACTCAGCTGTGACAATCTCCACAGTAGAAGTTGTTCAGATGTAATGACCAAAAAGGCTGGTCTCTTTGCTAACAGGTAAATCACACAAGAAAGTTAATGTTCTTAGATTATTTTGTAAGTAGTAGTCTTGGAATTTTCCCCTTACCCTCCACTCTGAGATACTAAGATCTATAAGATGACTTACGTTATAAAGTTTTACAGACATGCTTCAGTTTTTAGATTGTACTATTACATATTCCCCATGGAAGCACGTTCTTGCAGAACACTTTCAGAAGTTTTAATCTCCTTGTAACATACAGATTTCTGTTTTTCTAGGCATACAAACAGGCTGCACAGCTCAGTCAACATGTCCCAGCCATTCAAAAAAAAATGAAGTGCTTATCATGAAAGCCTTTCAAGCCCATTTCTGATACTACCCACATCCTATGTAACTGTGGTATTTTAAAAGTTGGTGTCTTGGTGAAATACTTAACCACAGCCCCATAGCTACCACATTTTTTGTAATTAAGTCCTATCACAAACTGCTGTCTTCAATTGTCTACGATTATATGCTGTTTCACTGCTTAAGAAAACTGTAGTCACAGCGTTTCAGCCTTTAAACACTAAGAATGCTCATCTGATTAACAAGACGTTCTGTTTTGCTCTTTTAGAAGTGTAGAACAGACTTACCATTATTTAAATACCTCAACTGTTAAAACAGCATTAAGTCTTTTGGACAATATTTCAAGGAAGTAAATACAGAATGGGGAAGAGAAGGAACCCTACAGAGCAAAAAGGCTGAGAGAAATCCCTTAATCTGGTCTTCTAGGAATTTAAACAAGGAGGTCCTGGGAAAAGAAGCATGTGACTACTGATGACTCCAATGACTTACTTGAAGAATAGTAATAAAAAGTAGGGCACAGATATGAAACAAGATTAAGTTTCTCAAATGAGAGCGCCTGTTATCTAAATTAATTTCTCTCTGCCTATTGAGAAAATAAATTCTTAAATATCTGTACCATATTGCTGCCAAACCTTTAGAACTTCAGTAATACTCTAGAATACCTAGTCCTGGTAGGTGGATGTTACTCATTGCTTCCAGTTATTATTTTTCAGATGCTTAATAAGCCCATTTGATTAAATTTCAACAGGTGTTTCTTACACCAATTACTTCTCCTATGCTTTTCTTTTTTTTATTGGTATGTGGAAGGGTTGGGTTTTTGTTTTGTTTTAATTGAGATTAAAAGATCAGTACGAGACAAAGCTGGCTGGCAGCTCTTTCACACAGGGATTCAAAGTACAATGGAAAGGTTCAACAGCACTATGAGCAAACGTGATGTGAGCCTTACTACAAGAGAAAGTAGGACAGATGCCAGCTGGGCAAGCTGCATTCTCAGCAGAAGATACTTAAGTATAAGTAACGGTTCAGACATCTTAATTCAGACATTAAAACATTTCTGAATGAGGGTTATTTATGATAGATTCTGGCAGCGTTTTCACTAAGATCCTGCAACTTTTCTTTTTTGTAAGAATAGGATAAAAGGATTTTGTCTTTTTATAAGCTTTTAGAGGCACATTCCTGCCAAAGTAAAATGAAGTTGTCATTCTATAAGCCCAAGAAAGTTAACAGGCCATCTGTATGAAGTTCTCTCCTAACTTCATGTAGCTCCTTAGCACTTCAGACTGCAAATAAGTGGGCTTCTTAGCTTCTCTGGTACTATGAATGGCTACTCATTAAATTAGTTTTATTTCCTTGTGTATGGAAACCCTACTCAGAAGGTTGTTTTTTTTTTTTTTTTTTAAAACTGGAGCTTCTGTTTTTAATGTAAATAAATTACAGTCTAAATGTTTTTGTTTAACTTTTCTCTTTCAGGAATTCCCATTGAGAAGTTGCTTATGCAACCTTAATCCTGCTACCTGCACACTTGCATTATTCCCTTGTCAAAGCATGAAACCACACACTTTTCCCTCGCTACTGCTATCTTGTTTTTAAATAGGCTGCCTAACTCTCTAGTATAAGTTTTCCTCTCTAGCCAGTGTCTTAAGCTTCTTGCTTACTACAGAACATATAAATACTACACTACATTCAAAATATCTTCTTCCTCTTCAGACATCACTACTCTGTTACATTTACTAGCCTCTTCAAAGTTTTAATGACTTTCTCATCACTACACTTGGAAGTAGGGAATAGTCTGCAGGGGGAAGGAACAAGAGTATTTCCATTTGCCTGATTCCTGATCCAAAGCTTCAAAAAGACTAGACTTCACTCATTTCATAATCTTTATCTTCTGCAATCACACTGGCCTTTAATTACCAGAATTCTAATTTGAAGTTATAAGCAACAACTAGGGCACAGCATTTCTGATGCAAATGATTTCATGTTCAGTTAGTTCTGTAAAGTGTTCTTTTCGTAATATGAAAATTGAAGTTTTTCATGTCTGAAAGATGATCAAAGTATTCTATTAACAAATTAATATTAATAAGTATTTTACTCTCATGTGGTTTCAAGTTCTAAAGTATTCAGATTTGGTAGCAGGAGCCTGTGGTCAATCTAATTAGAAAATAATGTAGATCATTATGTTGCATAGGGCTCAATTGCTACAGAGCAAGTATTTGGCAGAGCTACAGTACAACATTAGCCAACAGAGGCAGACTGGCAAGATTAGTATCTTCGGAAAGGAAATATCATTAGCGGTAAGATCAATGGTACTTTTATAAATGTCAATTTCATTCAAAAAGCAGTGTAGCTAAGATAAAACAAGGTCTTTCATATAAGAAAACTGATTAGCACTGCCAAAAACTGATTTGTCTGACATGTATAAAAATATTTCCAATTATAGGCAAGAAATATTAGAGACATGCTTATATTCTTAAGATTACTATAATAAATGATGGATCAAGAAAAACCTGCATGACCATTGAAGCCCTGGAGTAGAACAGACAGAACATCCAACACCAAGGCAAGTTCTGCTGAGAATATTCAGACTACTGTGGCGAAGGGAAGAAAGCCTCAGAAGGGAAGTTATAGAGTACTCAGACCAATCTAGGATTGGTCTCCTCCATTGTTTCTCATTGTGTCATTGTTTCTCCTCCCTACTTGCTCTTCTCAGTCTTCTGGGGATTTACTGCTCATTCAGCCTCTCCAAGGAGCTGTGTAATCTTCCGATGATTTATTCTGATAGAGTAGCTGACTACCACCATCTTCAGATCAAAAGATGTTTGTTCAGTGAGTATTTCCTGAAAATACACCTTTCTAATCCAAGGATCATCATCCCATTGCTGAATTCTAAACATATTAATCTAAGTACCTGCAACAAATTAGTAAGTATCTGTGTGAAGTCTGTCATCTTTAGTCTGCTGTTCTCCTAAGACTAGTGACTGCTTCACTCATTTTAGAAGATAAGAACAGCTGAAAATTCAATCTCCAACAGTAGAAAATTACACAGTTCCAACTGCTCCTCTCCCATGCATGAAAGAAACTGTACTACAAACTGTATCAAAACACGCTCAAAGAATGTGAAAGGATAAAGTTAAAAATATTTACTACTTACCTACAGATACTGCAATTCCCATGTAAACCAACGTGGTAATTAAGATGGCCAACAGTGTTCCTTTAGGTATGGCTGACTGAGGATCCTGAAACAAAAATTTCAGCAGTCATGACAGAGATAGACATACATTCATTGGTTGTCGGAAAAAAAGTGTTTAGTTTGCTAGTTTACTACTCACCGCAAGATCACCTGAGATATTTGCTCCAGCAAGTATGCCAGTTGCAGCAGGGAAGAAAATAGCAAATACAGAGAAGAAAGTTTCCTCCTTTCGGAAATCTGGTCCAAAATTCTCCATAAATATTTCAGCTGTAGAAAAAGATTTATTTATGTCTGCCAATGCTGATATAGAAACTACAGTATTAGTCAATTCTAGACATTAATAGCTCTGTGAAAAACCTAAAAATCACAACATTTAACCTATTTAACAAAAATCAACTGTAGAACATTTTAAGATAGAAAAGCCCTAATTTATCAAAATAAAAGTCACAGTAAACTTAAATAGCCTTTAAAACCAGAAGTACTTATATTCTCCTCCAGCTTTTAAAAATAGTACAACTACAATATTTAGTAATTTTTATAATATGGTATTATAATAATTTAGTATAATCAATATTAAGCAGGCAGAACCAATTCTGTGCCTTAAAACTTCAATGGAATAAAACAGCAGGAGTTTGAAAGAATCACAGAAAATAATCTCTGCAGTTAAATAGGACTAAACTATTTTAGATGTTCACTCAATTATGACAGCAAACCTCCACATTGCAAAGATATTAACTGTTAATAAGGTATTAACTGTTCCAGCATACCTTTATAACCAAAGAAACCTTTAGCCTTCTTGCTGTCCAAAGGAATAAATGTTCCAATAACAAAGTCTCCAATAGCAAGTACAAGGATCACCAATAAGACTATCTGTGCCTGAAATAGAAATATTAGCGTTACAGTCAGAAAGAACTTGCATTTCAGTTTTTAAGTCTCCATGTTATGAATGTGTTCTAAAATGTAAATACTGACTTTATTTCAAATTCAGCTTGGTATTCTAATTTCCCCACCCTCCACCCCAAATTAAAACATGATTGAGACAACATGTACCAGTATTTCCAAGAAAGAAGTATGAATAATTTGAAAATGGAAAGTATTTTTTGTATTATTATTACCATACCCATCAAAAAATTATTCCTCTAAAGACAAAGTACTTAAAAGACCTATTTTTTCCCATAAACCTTCCAGAAGGAAAGGATTTGAGTAGATTGAATAAACTGACAGGAAAAGAATGCAAACAAATGCCAGGACTATTAACTATAATTACAATACACGTTATATGTGTATTATACATTACTATGTTGTATTTAGTGAGAATTCTATCACATCAGGAAATCAACAGCATTTGTTTGCTGTTTGACACAATGGACTAGTGACAGACAATAAAACCATTACAAAATCCTACATTATGAACAAAAAGGTGTTTTATACCATCCAAGTATTTTTATACCATCCAAGAGCTGAAATGCGTGCACAATGACAAGCCTAGAGACCAGGACTTTTCATTTAACTAGCAAACACACTGATCCATTATTTTTGGGTTGATTCCTTACAACGTCACATACAGAATCATAGAATGGCTTGGAGTGCTAGTGTCTTGGGGGTAAAACTCTTTGTAGCTTGCCTTTTTTTCCCAAGCCTGGGAAAATAAGTTTGTACACAACAGTACAGTGGCATTGCTGATTGTTAAAAAAACAAAACACAGTTTTCAGTTCATGCAACCTTACAGGTAAAACCAAGTAGTACAGAACCATACAGAGCAAGACAGCCTATAGTAGTAGTTAGAAGACCACCTGAAGAAACCAGTTTGTGCATCATATTTGTATCTCGCCTTTGCCAAGCCTACAGAAGAACAAGTGAGGTGGAAGGATGCAGCTGGGTGCTTACAGAAGTCTTCAATAAACCCAGAGAATTCAATATGAAGCTACTGAGAAAAATTTCTGTAGATGAATTTATTCAGCAATGAACCACAGCTTCTCTACAAAGATAAGAACATTTTCCAAATCTCTTCTTTGCACTTAGAAGTCTCAGACTTTAGAAAGAATGGGCGAGAGCTGAATTAATTCATTCTGAAAAGTCATTTTTGAAGCACGCTTTCCTGTTTTCCTAGTCTATAAGCTTTTTGGTCTACTTAAAACCTACTATTGATTTGCTTGTCTCATTTTCCAAGGAATTCTCTAAGCCATTGAGAAGGCATGGAAGAACATCGTAGACACTATTATCAAGAGGAAAGGATCGGTGTTTTGCTATGGTAGGCTGGATGTCAACCCACATGAAGCGCTTGTTTGACAGGTTCAGTTGCTTACCATAGCTCCTATATATCTTCTCCCACGTTGCAGAAACCAAGCCAACAAGCCTTGATTTTTGCACTGAGCAGCATTTTTAAGAGCTATTGAATTCCTAATAAGGCTGCCAAATATGATGGTTCAGGTGTCATACAGAGACATTTAAAAAAATTGGGCCATTTCTCTGCAAGCTATTGTTATCGAATTTCTCATGCTGCAGAGAAAAAGCATGATGTTTCTCAAGACTTAAATGACCATGACCACACAGTCACTAACAACTAATTCCTTCAAAGCAAGAAAATAAGTGGTTAGAAACAGGGTTGTTCAAAGTCGGGGGCCTAGAGATACCGTTAAGAACTGAAATTCACTGTCTGAGAAGGCAAACAATTTTTACGGAAGCATGTTGTTCAAGTTAAAAGCACAAGCCAAAACTGGTTTCTGAAAATTCTCTCCTCCATGTGGTAGATCCAAGTAAGGCACTTATTTTCACTGCCTGTTTCTACAATCCCTATTTCTAGGGCTGGAAGCAACAAGAACCCTCGTTCTGATTATGAGCATCATCAACTTGACACACAAACAAGAAACTTTTAACATCTACATTAAGAAGATCCTTCAGTTGTCTCTCAGTGCAGAAAATAAGGATGATTCTCACTGCAAAAAATATTTGGTTCACAATCACCTATAAATGGGAACAGAAACAAGTAAGCATCTTCTCAATTCCTCTTCCCAATTATTTAAAAAGCATCAAGTGAGCACACTATGGAGTATACAGAAAAAGCCACCAATCACACAAAAAACTGAGCAAGCTAGACTACCTATTAGAATACTAATAACACCGTTTATCTTAAGATATCTTAGAATCTGTACGTTTGTTTCCACAATCAGAGCTGACCTAAGACCATACAGCCACAAAAAGATAAGAAAAGTAGGTTACCCCTCCTACACATTCATCACTACCAGTGTTCACAAATCCCCTTGATGCTGGACCGACTAACTGCGAAAGCACTGTCTGGCTGCTCCACGTGAAAACAAATATAGAAGAGAATATGGGAGAAGTCAGAATACTGGTTTTCAGTTAGCAGTAACTACATAACTTGGTTTCAATTCTGGCCATATATTCTCCAAGCAGAGAGCTCATGTGAAGTTCCCAGTGAAAGAAAACTTCCATTTTATTGCTCTTACTTTTTCTTGTGTTGAAATTGCTCAGCAGAAAGTAATATCGTTAACCTTCTTAATAGCATCATTAAGGATAGATTTTGCTGTTTCTCAGTTGGAGACACCTAAGCTTGCAGTTCAGCAAAGCAGTCTGGATAACTGTACAGATCGATGCAAACTAGTGAGCTAGTGATAGACAGAGTCATCATACCTGAAGGACAATTTGGTCATTGATCATAGCCAACACAGGTTCACAACAGGACTGTCCTGCTAAACCACCTTACATGACAAGGTTACCATCTAGTTGACTAAGGGAAGATGGTTGCTGTGATCTTTTGGGATTTCAGTAAAGCTTTTGACGATGTTTCTCACAAGCACATACTACAATGGGTGAACAACTGGCTGACAGGTCAAGCTCAAAGGGTTCTAGTAAATTGGATTACATCATGCTAGCAGGCAGTCACTACCGGAATTTGCCAGAGCTCCATTTTAATGCCAGTTCTCTTCAAAGTTTTCATAAATGACTTGGATGTTTTTCATAAATGACTTGGATGTAGACTAGGTATTTTGAGTAAGTTTGCAGAAGGCACTACTGAATTCGGAGCAGCTGTTGACTCCCTCAAAGGTGGGGAGTCCTTGCAGAGAGATCTTGACAAATTAGAGAGCTAGGCCATCACCAACAATATGAAGTTTCACAAGAGCAGTGTCAGATTCTACACCTGGGACAGGGCAACCCTGTATATATTGGGGGAAGAGAGGCTGGAGAGCAACCCCACAGAAATTTATCTAGGTGCTTTTTTCAACAGTAAGTTGAACATGAGTTGGTGTGCCCTAGCAGCCAAAAGGTCCAATTGTATCCTGGGGTGCATCGAACATAGCACTGCTAGCTTGTCAAGGGAAACGACTGTCATACTCTACTCTGCACTGGTGTGGCCTTACCTTGAGCACTGTGTGCATTTTTGGGCACCACAGTATAAGGACGACATAAAACTATCAGAGCATCCAAAGGAGGGCTACAAAGATAGTGAAGAGTCTAGAGAAGACGACGCATGAGAAGCGGCTTGGTCTGTTCTACCTAAAGAAGAGGAGACAGAAGGGAGGCCTCATGGTGGACTGCAGCTTCCTCACAAGGGGATCAGAAGGGAAGACGCTGATCTCTGCTCTCTGGCAACCTGCAACAGGACCCAAGTCCTATTGGAATGGCATGAAGCTGTGACAGGGGAGGTTCTGGCTGGCTGTTAGGAAAAGGTTCTTCACTGAGAGGATGGTCAGGCACTTCAGACTCCCCAGGGAAGTGGTCACAACACTGAGCCTGCCAGAGTTGAAGAAGCATTTGAACAACACTCTTAGGCATATAGTCTGATTTTTGGATAGTCCTGTGTGGATGCAGGAGTTGGACTCAATGATCCATGTGGGTCCATTTCCACTCAGGATATTCTATGATACTATACGTTAAAAACTGCCCACTGCTTGACTCCTAACATACTGTGTATGCAATATTGAGTGTGCTAAATACATTAAAAATTAATCAGGCAGCAGAAATACAAAGCAAAGCAAAAGGGGAAGTAATAGTTCCTTACTTTTGCTTCCCATTCCATTCCTGCAACGGAAATTCCGAGTAATATAACTACTGTGATGGCTCCGATGATTCTGATGTCATTCATTTCATCAATCATCAATGTCCCATTTTCCTAAAAATGGAAACAAAGTCAGATACTTTTATCAAGTACCTATCTTCCCTATTACAGAATAGAAATGTATTGTTGAATATTATTTTAGACATAACCTCTATCATAAATGTGCTCACTTTACATTCCCTGTAGAGACACAATTTATTTTCATTTAGAATTATTCAGTGATATAAAACAAAGAAAAAAAAATCTCATCATAACCCATCCCCAGAGAAAATGGCCTATCTTTAACTGCCAGAAAATTAATCAGCAAGGCAACAGCTACCATCCTGCATCTATAGATACATTATATTTGTTGTTCACCATTACTCTTAATTCTTTCAATGCATTTCAGACATCTTCCCTTCTATGATAACTATAGTTCAGTTCTTCTCATATTTATATCAAAAAATGCAACAGATAAATTGGTTGTGTTTATCTTAAGGAATGGCTTTTAACAAACAACACCCTTTGGAAAGGAACTTAATATAAACTACTTTCAGTTACCAAAAAAACAGCTAACTAGGAATCTTAGCATTAATAATTTATGATTCTGCATCAGGTATCTATACTTCCACTCTTCTCAACAGCCAGCAGTTTTAACTTCAGAATAAGTTCTGCATTTTACTCACTGTTTTTCCCTGAAAAAATAAAGTTCCAGTTTGACATCAATGATAATTTGTTATACATCAAAAAGCTACTGAATTACGGTATTAATTTATTCATATATCAGTAGCATTCCTCCTCTTGTTAACTATGAAATCTTCTGCCATTAAATGACAGCACAAACCTGCATTGAGTGCAGCATAATCAATACAATCAACATTATCCATATACCTTAAGCAGCTCCACAACTGTCTCTGCAAAGCCAACAACATACATTGCTACTGCAACAGCATTGGCAAATGCAAAAATCAGTCCTATGGCACCACCAAATTCTGGTCCCAAACTTCTGGAAATTAAGTAATATGCTCCTCCTGAAAGGAAAAAAATGAACAAAAAACACTACAATAAAGAAACTAAGAAAAATGTACAAGCGTCAGCAACATAGTGTTTACATGAACATGATACAATTTATTCTTGTATCTTTCCTGATGTATTAGAAGTATTTTAGGAACAGGCACGCTGAAGTTACAGAAGTATATTTCAAGTTTCTCAGAAAAGGCACCAGTTGGAAGTAATCACCCAACTCATGTACCACATCATATTACTCACCTATACAACCAGTTCCATTGTTAAAAAAGGCCAGTAGTACAGCTGCCTGTATTTTACAATTTACTTGAAATTTAAAAGCAACTGTGCATAATTTTACTATAACAGTTATACTAGCTATAACTCAAGAAACTAGCCAAATAAAATACACTGTTATGAACCCACTCAAGTTCCAGACCTACATGACTTCTTTCTTAAAGCACTATTATCACGAGAATTCTCTGCTGTGCAATGCAACTGTCAAAAACAGTAACATGCCAACTCCTTTTTCACAATCTATCCCTTGTATTTTCTGAGCTTGAACAATACAGCATCTCAAACCCAACTCACAATAAACAGAAAACGGTATCTATACAGTATTATGGAAGGGTACATTCAAGAACAAATTTAGTGAAGGTACATTCCAATTTAAGACAGATTTTTAAAAGCAACAAAGTCTTCCCGCTCCAGACTCAGCTAACTGAGTGAAGGTTAAAAATTTGCAAAAACAGATTCTTAATTTCAGTTCTCACGCAAGAAGTATATAGGTATCAAGCTGCAACATACTTTGCACATAAGAATTTCAGCCTGAAAAAAGATAAACTACTGTAATATAACATTTTCATAGAAAAAAAATTTTATTCTTTAAGAACTTCAAAAGTTTGAATAAGACATTATTTTGTAGAAGTGGTTCAAAACAAACGTCTCTCATTAAAAGAGGATAAGCTGATACATACAATGCAGTATAGAAAAGTTTAGAAACTAAGCTTGACATAATACTAAGATTCATAGTTGATCTTTCCCATTGGGTCTGTTTACTATGTTGTGGTGGTTTCTTTTTTCCTTTCTCTTCATTCTTAAAACAATAGAATTTTATATGCACAGAAAAATGAACTGCTTCTTTTTTAATTCTACCACAAGTTCTAGCAGTAGCCATCTTTGTACTGTCATGAAGTAGTTTGAGCATGCCACAGGTACTGACCATTTATAAAACCATTTTACAGGAACTGATGACAACAGTGCATACACTATGAAAGCAAATGAAAATCATCACCCCTGGTAAGTGTTGGAGATGATCAAAAGAGTTTGGAGAATTTCTTTTGTGCATAAGAAAAGAAATCATGCTAGACCTAGAACATGTCCTTTTGTATGTTTATATATAGATATAGCATATCCCTTTATAGGATTTACTTCATTAGAAAGATTTATTTCGGGACATGAACACAAAAGCAACACATTCTTCACCAACCCATGCAGACGTAGGTGAATATCAAGACCCTGTTTGTTCCTGGGTAAGTTTCTGAAAATGTTTGTATTCCAAGAACTAAAACAGATGATGTTTCTTCTATGTTACAAAAGAAAGCCACCATTCAAGTCAAGTTACTAGGCTAATTGTTGGCTTTTCATTACATGACTGAAGTCAAATACAGAAAATTAGAAAGACCGTGCTTCTCAGAAAACTTAATTCCTCCCTATTTTTATCCATTCTGTTCTTACTCCCCCGCTAAAAGAAAATGGAAAACAATTTAGAGACTCCATCTTTAAAGTGTATGCTTGAGAATGATAATATACTTTAAAAGTTTTATGAAAGTAGCTTTACCTCCTCTTACAAATCCATTTGTAGCTATAGCAGAAGTAGACAGTCCTGTAATAGTTGTCACAACAGTAGCCATTGCAATAACAACAACAGACAGACCTTTTGAAAAAAAGGAAAAGAGTTTAAGTCCAGCAGAATTCAAGCACACAGATCTTTAACTCAACTTTATTTAAAATATTAGTCTTCTAAACCTGACACAAGTTTATTGTATTTGGTCCTGTACATTTGAGGCTTTATTTCCCTTTTGTACTGAAGTCTTTTGTGGATACAAACAAAACTGGATAAATGATATTTTCAATCAGAGTAGAAGCTGTACCCTAGAGCTTCAAGGAAACATGTCCCTTTGGAAGGTGACAGATCTTTTGCAGTTCAAAGCTAACTTCAATAATTTTCTAAGGCATATATCCTACATAGTCTATATGCAGATTTTAATAACTAGAGACCAAAAGTTTCTCTCTACAATTTATTGAAGATCTGAAAAGATCATTTTTAAAATCATGTATCTTCTAGATAAATGGAAAGTAAGTAATTTCATATTGCTTAAACTTTTGATAAGGGTAAAATACTGAGAATATTAAAGCAATTTTCTGTACCAGTCTAACAGCAAATTCAGGATGAAAATCTCTTACGTCACATTTCCACTGAAATAAAACTATTTAATTTGTACACATACCTATCCCAGCTTGTCCAACAATCCATGATAGTCTGATGAAGAGCATTACGCCCCAGATATTTAGCATACATCGTACCTAGGGTAATAAAACAGACATTTAACATGAGTCTTACATCTGCAATCATTTCCACTAATTCTTCATTTTATTTTAATATTGTCTGACTTATCTCGTAGTCCTTCCTCACCACTTTTCAAATTGTTTTACAAGAATAGATTCTTTAATTAGACAAATTTGTTTGATTAAAAATTATAAAGGAAACATAATTAAAAAATTACTGCCTTGAACAACAGAGTTATAGTTACATCTGACAGTTGTAGTAGTTCTTGATCAAACAATACAAATAAGTAATTTAGACCCCAACCTTTAAGATCTAAAATTCATACTGCAGAATACATCATTAACATTGTGAGGTCGCCAATACTCTTAGTTCAGATCTCCCACAACTCCTTTTTCAAGTACTAAAACAATAACCTACCAAATATTTTCTCCATTTAAAAAAACAAACAGAAAACCCCCACAACTTGACAGCCCTTGAACTTTTGTATCTTACAATGGACTAACTTACTAAAGGACACTAACAGAATGAGGAAGTGAGGAATGTAGGAAGAGGGAGGGATAAAGTCTGTTTCTTCTTTTCCTCAATAAAATAGTTTGCAACATGCACAGTTTAGACAGAAGACAAGCAGCAGGTCTTGTGTGAATCTCTCACCTGGAGATTACAGCATCAACCCTGCAAAAGGTTTAGGTGGTCACTGAAGTGAGACAAGCACCTCTCCAAACCACGAAAGTAAGAATGTTTTCAGAGATTTTTATGCAGTCTTGCAAAATGCAAAAACACCTGAGCTAGAAACATTCACCTCAGCAGCTTATGCCTATAAGGAAACACTAATTTTAAATTTTTTAATTTTTTTTTTTTTTAATTTAAAAATGGAATTTTAAAACCTGCTTAACATTTTTTAACAGATTTTGGAAGAAACTGGCCAGCAACATTTACCCCATGCTATCATCTAGTATCAGCTTCAAACCAGCATACAGAACACATACTATCAATATGTCTTCCAAACTTTAATACTTAGTATTGTTGCTTACAAAAATAGTGCAATACAGAATTTGGGTATAGAGAAATTCAAGGTCATTTTAAAGCAGGTAAGAAGCGGAACAACTCAGTCCTTGGTTGGGGTATATCAACAGGAGGTCCTAGTATCTGTTACACAGCTGCTGTCAGCATTCTTTCTCCCAAGAGAAAGGGTATGGCTGCTTCAAGTCTTGTAAGGAAGTTGCTAATGCACAGTGGACGCTTCCTGAACTAAAATTAGGTATTCTGAATGCTTGAGTTCAGTGTGTGTTAACCAATTGTTGCATTTGCAGCCTCCACTAAAAAATCTTACAGCTTTGGACAGTATGTGTATTAATCACGTTTCCTCTCTGCCAAAGTATTAAAAAATAAATTCATATGTACTTGAAATAAAATCCTTTTTGTTACCCTTAGTTTTTCATTATTCTGAATGGGGACAGACTCAGATTCCCCCCTTCTCCCCCAAAATATTTAGTGTTGAGATCGACAGCTTAGGAGATGACGACTTTGTAACAGGTTCAACAAAATTTAAATACTTAATTCAAGCTTTACCATACACATGTAGGTACTCACAGTATTTTTTTTTTTTTTGCTTGTGTATAAGTAAATAAGAAAGGTATTTAAATCACTAAGGCACAATTTATCAAACTTACCAAAACACCTTTTATCCAGCCAAACTTGACTACCCCTTTGCTATCAGGTGTGTAAGTGGCAGCTGCTTCCCCAGCAGGAGTTCCCTCCTCTCCATTTGCATAGCCATCTTCAAATGGTTCCTTGGAAAAAAAAAATATTTCTTTGAGGTTTAACAGAGTACAGAGGCAATGTGATACTCAAGTCTTAAAAATAGTGTACTTGTGCAAACAGAATAATTAAAAAATGACGAGGTAGAAGTTACCATTTATATTCGGCACATCTTACAGTTTTCAGTGAATATACACCAAACTTAAGAGGACAACTTTGGTATTCCTCTTCATTTACCAAAATTACCTGTGGACTGTTACCACTGAGTAATAAATATTTTTAAAGAATGTGTCCTACAGTTACGGATTTTTTTTCCTAAAAGAACTATGCAATTTCATATGCAGTGACTGCTACCACATGGAAAGTTTTATTTCTTAATCTGAAAGCATACTACCACAAGTTACTGGCCCTCATCTACACCATTTCCTGTAGTCCAGGCTTAGCTGTCAGTTGATCAATTTTTCAGTTCATTGACTTCCCTGTAAATTATTCTGCTATTCATTGTAAGATGATGCTGTTAAAAAGGAAGGTAGAGGAGTGGCATTTCAGGAAGATGGAAGGAAGGAAGAGAAATCTGCTCCCAGACATCCCAGCACAGTTTAAAAGAGAAGGATAACAGACAGAAAGTATCAGTCCCATGCAAAAAACAGTTTGTGGCTTTTTTTTTTTCAGTTTAACTCAGACTTACAATGCAGAAGCCTCAACTGTTTGATGTACATAACTACATACACCTAAGTGCGCTCAAGCACACACTGTAGGCTTGCTCTTCAAAAAGCAGTTCTGTTTTGCCAAGCCAAACCAACACCTAAGCATTTAAGCCTAAGTATTTCCTACACTTGCTGTAAGAAACCTTCAGAAAAGACTCTAGGCAAACTATGTTAGCTATCCAAGGCAACAAGTATATGGAATGAATACACTTGAAAAAAACTGAAATCATTCAGAGGGTGCTATTCAACAAAACAGCTCAAGCAGTTTTTGCTAGGCAGCCTGCATCTTAACATGCTTAGGAAATATTTAAGCAATTAGAGGCTCTATCCCAATGAGGTAAGAGGCAGAACTTACATCTGCTAAATAAGACAAAACAGACTGGGCACAATTTACACTTTCAAGAAGTATGTTCAACGCTGAAGGCACGCAGTCAGGAAGTTTACTGTGAGAAGCTCCAAGTTCCTCTTTCTGATGCATTAATATCAAATATGTCATCAGCACAGATGTTTCCCAAGGAAACATTTACAGAGCTGTCACTTACAACAGGTGCCATCTATATTCCTTTATAATTAGAGGCAAACACATGAACAGATTAAAAAAATACAATTATGTCAACCTTACTCCAAGATTGTTAGCTCAGATTCATGTCTGCTGTTTCCTTCAAGTACCTTGAAGGAAAATTCTCACAAAAACAGATATACCTGCAACACATCTGGATATCCTGCGTGGCATAAGGTCTCTACCATCAGGCAAAATTCCCATCAGCTTACAGATCATTACCTCTACCAGGAAGGTTTCTTAAATAGTTGGCTTTCTTGTCTCAGGGAAGGAGGTAATAGATACACAAACCCCAAACAGAGGGCAAAAAGAAACATAAAAGGAAATTACCCAGCTTGCTGAACTGCACTTCTTCTAGACAGAGGAGATCTAATGGCTGTAACTTCATTGGAGATTTGCATAGCCTTTGAACAGATCAATCTATCTGCTGATTACTTGTATTTAAGCACTCTAGACTTGAAACAAATCAAGCAAGAAATGGTGTGTGATCTATTTGGAGTGGAAAAAAATGGTGAGGATTAAACAAGGTTACCATACTGCAACACTTAAAATTCTATATAGAATTAATCCCAGCATCTGCTTGTCAGGAAGGAGAATATCTACTTTTTCTTGAATGCCTACAGCTACAAGCCACCACCTGGTTACTGAGCCTATGCTGACCTGCCCAGGCCAGAGCTGAAGAAACAGAAAGGCACCTCATCAGGCTTGTCACTCAGCTCAGACACATCTGAAATTTATGATGGAAAAGAGTTAAGTCTACATACTGATATGCCCTAGTACACTTGAAAACTCTTCCCTAGGATAACTTCCCTAGAAATACTGGAATACGTAATTATTAACAAAACACTCAAAACTCTTTCTAGGTATTAATGTCTTCCCTCATCAAATACTGCTGTTTTCCCACAACACTTCCCAGAATTGTCTCTCCCCTTCTCCACCACCCTCTCCAAGAACGAGGAAAGGAAAAAAGAAGAAATATTAAAAGCAATGGATAGACTATAGCCATAAACAGAAGCCTGTTAGCCAGGATCTTCTACAGTGAATAATGTTTTTTTGCTATTTGAGTTTTCACAGCCACAAAAACTTTTGACAACAATTCAAGGGAGCAGTACAGCCTCCCACTGCTGTGGGATGCTCACTAACTCAACAGCACCCTTTGGGCTCTCCTTAACACCGGATTCAGGGTAAGTGCACTACTAGACTTTATGAACTACTATAAGGAACCTTTTCTTTCCTTAGAATTTATTTTGCATTCTTTATTTTCTATTCTTTCTTAACAAACAAACCTATGAGGAACAAACATTTAACTTCAGCTACGAAAGCCTGACTGGTATATCTAAATGCTGCACAGAAAATGCTTTTGTACTCTTAAGTTGGGGTATAAAAAAGTATGAAAAGTATATGAAAGTATTTCTTACTCTTATCTGTCAACCAGAAAGAACCAACTGCTACAAGAAGAACAGATTTGGATTGTGTGAAACCTTATTACTATGCTATGCTGCTTTATCATGTGAACATTTAATACGATGCATGGAAATTTGTCAGTGTCCGCAATTTAAGCTCTTCATAGGCGTTCCATGCTGAACTGTACACTCCCATTGTTGCTAAACTGAGCAACCACAGTAACCAGAGAACACTGAGGAATCTCGAGGTCACCTTAAAACACTTTCAAACAGAGCGCAGGAAACAAGTCCTGAAGTCCCCCAGGTAGTTTAATAAACATGTTCACAATCTTGAACCAAGACCTCCAACCAAGCGCACAATTGTGTGACCGTACATTATTATTCCTTCACAGAAAATACACATTGCCATAAGAAATCACTACACCACATTTGCGACAAACTCAATTTTAATGTCTAGCATTCAGGGAGTCCTGTTTGTATCAACTAAGCAATTTTTAATGCTTTGGCCGAGAAAACAGCCAACATTGATAACACCTTTTGGTATTACAAAAAGGCATGTCACGTTTCCAGTAAGAAACAATAAAACTTTTTTTTTTTTTTTTTTGAAAAGGCTAGTCAGGGGAGGACCAAGCTAGAAGAAATCAGTATCCATCTGTCCCAAAACATTGAAACATTATATTCAACTAAAGCAGTCAATGCTGTAATAGTGTGTCATAACACTTTAAGACAAAATAAATAAATGTTTTAGTTTGCTTCACATTTAGGTTTTAAGAAAAGGTTGAGAGTGTCCTAGCATCTACTGTAAGGGACAGTTACATATTTCAGCAACCTGACCATGGCTGACCAGGTACTAGTAGAACCTGCACCCATTATAGAGCTGCACATTTTACTGTAGCGCTCCAACAAGTCCATCAGCCTGTCTTACTCTGAAGGAGGTAACAGCTCGTAACTGATATTTATCAGTTAACAGATTTATTTCCAAGCTATTCACACTATGAATACAAGAGAGTTTTGTTCTGTATGCCTTGTCGCTCTACACTATGCAATTTTTTTTATAGAAAACTATTTCCAAGTGTACAAAAAAAACTTAACTGAAAGGTTATTGCTGGTTGTCAGTGCTAGTGGGTGCCCAAAAAACACCAGTGAGAACACAGCTATTACAAAGCGTGGGCACAAAAGTATTCAACTACACAAGGCTCCAAGTTTAGCCCTTTAATGCCAGATTAATAAAGCACCACTGTGGTCTCAGCTGTAAATAAAACAGACAGTATTTTTCATGCTTGTGGTCATTTTTAGTCAAGTCACTGAGTGAGGAAAAAACTCATGAACACTATTTTAAAAACAGTAATACATGTATGATGAGATCTTCACAAACTAAAAAAAGTAAACAATATGGTACTAAGGATTTGGAGGCAATAGAAGAGAAGGAAAGAAAAGAAGGTTTTGAAGAAGGTTTTGTCATTTCAGATCTCAAAACGATTTTTTAAACATTTATCAAAATATTGTCTTTTATCTAAGAAATCTACAGAAAGCATAGAGCCAGTGTTCACTTCCACTAAGGAAAAATAATCTACATTTACAGGCTGACAACTATCATACATTGATAGGATCTAGCCAAGAAACAGTTAAACTCTATTCCTACACACAAATCTCCATTGCTAAACTGTTCAGTGGACTGTAGTACAAGATAATCTACTATTTCATCTCCAGTACTGCTTCGTAAGTATAACAATAAGTTATTTGTACCAATTATGAATAGCCCACATATTTATTAGAAGTGCATTAGAAATGAGAAACAAGTTGTTAGCCAGAAGAGACTTCACATTTTTCCACATCCAGCCTGTAACATACTGGTGTCCAGAAAACTCTCTCATCAGCAAAATTATTATTCAGATTTACAGCGAATCCTGAAACAACTGATAATTGTTTAAATTATGCTCCTTTTTTTATTTGTGGTGAACTTATCTAGATTCCATTTTAAGAATAACGTACTGAGGCTTTGTTGCCCTGAATGGGGTGGTACCAGAATGAATGTATATGAAGTCATTTGCTCTTGCTTCTTTTCAAGTATTGTTTTATGGAAGACTCAAAAAAAGGACAAAATGGCTATTAAGTCTGTATTTAAGACTACCTGTTTTTGGACAAGATCTTACTGGAAGTTACTTTAGTCAATTATTTCTCTCAATTGCTATTGGTTTTTCTTACAACGCATTTGATTTCTCTGTACTTTGAGAGCACCCCATTTACACTCATATTAAAGTCAATGAATGAAAGATCAGGAATTGTCAGGTGGCAAACAGTTGCTGGGCAATAGCTCTGTAAGCCTGAACATTACTAGATTGATTTTTCAAGTTTACAACTGGGTTGTTCTAGGAGAGGGAGGGGAAAGGGTGCTATTATAGTAAGAGTACACCACTCATCTTTGGCAGCCAGAAAAAAAAAGTTAGTTTATTATATCATAACAGTAAAGAAATTCCAGATTCTGAACAAAGGCTTTACAGATTCTTGACTTCTTACCAATTGTGGGTTCTCCTTCTCCTGGTATAAATACCATTTAGGTTAGGCAACAGAAACATTGACTCAAATTTATGCCACTACAAAATAAGACACTTGATACAATGTTGAGTTTAGATCTGATACCACATGTTCATTCCAATTTGAATAATGTTTTGTCAAAAATCTTAGGGTAGGAGTAGGTGGTTGCCACCCCCCACTGCTCTTTTTTCCCCCTCCACAAAATTCTTGACAGAGTAGTTAAAGCTTACAGGTTTTTATCCACATAAAATCTGTACCTACAACCTTTAAGTAGAAGCCCGTAGATGAATAATCTGTACTTTCTTTGTGGTCTGCCTGATTTAGCGTGCTCCAAGTAGTGAATAACTTATTTAGCTAACTCTTCCTATTCCCGTTACTCTTGTGCAAGCAGAGGCCAGAGAAGGACTTAACTTTCTTTTTTCTAAGTCTGACCAACTAGTGGTTTAGCACATGCCATAAGGTATGGGCTTTTCCTCACACTAGTTCCTTAGGCTCCACAACAGCAGCTTTTCCTTGTCTTTGTAGGATACGGTAATGAAATGGACTTAAATAGCTAGTACTATCAAAGTGTCACAGAAAACCAACGGAGTCTTACTTTTTCAAGCTCCAGTTTCTGCCACAGTATTTAAAAATGGTACTCAATGATATTTAATCAAGAGAACAGTTGCTTGTATTCAAAATCACCTTCTATTTACACATTCTGACAGGAAACATGGTACTTTGGTCATTTAACACACCTCCTGAGGACAGGACACTAGGGAAGCCACCTAAGAATGGTCTTTCATCATCTGCAGTATACACAGGACAATACAGTTTAACATCAGGTCTCCTATTGTCACCAGCTACAGCCAAAGCCTTGACAAGGTGACTAAGCTTTTATCTTCTAACAGTTTTGTGTTTACAGACGTTTTCAGCAATCACTGTTGACAGTGGAATTCTTCAGGAGAAGGAGAGATGTTCACACATCTTCTACAGCCCTTCACTGAAGCTTCCAGAGCAATTGCCAAGCTGTACACTACACTGCTCACACACAGCTGTTCACTACCATAACAATTTCTTGTTTTCTCTCACAAAAGCTCAACTCTACTGGCACTGCCACTGCCACTTATAAACTCCTTTTTGTGGAAGGAAGTGATTGGTAAAATGTACTGATCTAGACATAGCATGCCAGCAGTCTCAACAATCAAGGAATCCATCACATGCAGTGATTACGCTCCTAAACAGCCCAACTCTAACTGCACACAGTTAATGCTACGGCTACTCAAGCGCAAAACTTGCCACTATGGAAAGTACAGAAAATCTTCCGAGTTAACAGAGCTCAAAAAATATGAGGGAAAAAAAACTGTTCAACATTTGTCTTACTTTTTTAATTAAGAGTACAGATAAGTGAGAGATCAGGAAAAGTTATCAAATAAGAGCAGAATTACTATATGTTTTGCTTAAAAAAAATAACATTTCCCATGATTTTTAACGACCACAAGTCTTCTCTTGCAGGAACAGACCTTCCACTTCCCCTTCTGGAATGAACTTTTGGATTCTTCCTCCCGCTTCACTTGTGATGCTTCCAATGGTCTAACACTTAAGAAGTGCTAAATGTACTCTATAGACAGAGTGCCTACATAGAATAATTACCTCTGATGAAACACTGACAACTTCTGTACCAGCACAAACCGGTCACAAATGTATTTTAAGTGTGATACCACACTAGCAAAGAGTAAACCCGCTACTAAAAGCCGGCTGACTTACACTGCACTATCAAGCACCTCTGTTCTTCAAACACTGCACTTGCAGCATGCTGACAGTTGCTTAATACAGAAGCACGGGTCCCCAGTTTGTGCTCAAGGGTCCTTCATAAAGTGTTTTTATGTTTTAATAGTTTTATCTTCATAGTTTAGCGTAGAGCAAGAAACAGTATTGAGATTCCTTTCCAGAACTTGTAAATCTCTGTGAAGTCATTTTGTGTATATTGTTGTCCAGGGACACAAAACAGTCCTGCAATTAATATGCATGAGCATTTTATTGAGAACAGCATTAAATTTGACTGTCTGCCTGTGAATACAGAGTATTTAGGTAATTAAATACACAGGAATGAAAACAGTTATCAAGTCTCTTTCACTTCATCTGATCACACCAACTCCTATATTTAACTGTTCCTTCAACCTACTAATGTTCAAAATGGTTCAAATACTGTTGTTAACTTTGCTCTGGAGACTAACAACAAATCACAGCAAGTTTTTCATACTTAACTTGAAAAACATATCTACTAAGTCTGGCAGTTTTAAAATGTTCTCTGTAACATTAACAAAAAGCTTTAAATGGAAAAAAGTATTGAAGGCAGAAATATTTTACTCTACTATAACTTGGTTAGGGAACAATCAGTACTGGTATGGGCAGTCTATTTTGTCATCTAGTAACACTAACAATACTGTTGTAGACAAACAGCTATTTTCTTCTCTCTACTGATCCGTTTCAGTAAATCGTTCATTTATGCCAAAAGGAGTTTACCTAAACCTCCCTCCCATTGAGACCCCAGAACTGAGGAGTATGCATCAATATTCAGACCTGAAGGAAGCAGTTGCTTCAACACAATTTGCTATTTAGAACTATCAAATGAGGCAGAAGAATCTTGCTTGAGTTTCTGTTGTATTAATTTCCAGTTTCTAGCTCAACCTTTGTGAAAGCAAGCTAACATGTTGGGAAAAAACAAACACATGTGCTGTCTGCATCCCTCATTACCTGTGAAAAAACGCTTTTCTGGCCTACCCTAAT